>NC_041340.1:18303542-18622899 GCF_004354835.1 Perca flavescens
TTGATGAAAATACATTGTTGAGAATAAACAACCCGACACTGTAGCTGCTAATTTGCACCCTGCTCTTCATTTTCAAAACCAAGTACATTAGAGCTGAAACAGAACAGAAGTCGATTAACCAATAAGTTTGATAGACATTGACAACTAATTCTGATAATTGATTAATTGTTTGGGCCATTTTCAAGCAAAAATACAAAACATTCGCTGGTTTTCAAATGTGAGGACATGATGCTTATCAGTCATATAAAATAGTTAAAGGGAATATCTTTGGACTGCTGGTTGCATTTTATTTCTCTGACATTTTTTAGACTAAATTATCAATTGAAAAAATTATCTAGTTTACGTTGCTACAGCGACCCTGTGTCAAAGCTAATCTTGCTGTAACCTATTGGTGAGGACATTTTGATTGTTGAGTTTTTACCTGAGAACTTGGCTGTTCCCCAGTTCCATCCCTTCACACACATGTCCTTCTCTGTCAGCTCCACCTTGTAGTTGGCCTTGAAAAACTCAGAGATCTTCTCAAAGTCCTGATGGACAAGAGGTAAGAGGGGGAACAGAGGGGTGGGGGGGACATAAGTTAAAGCAAAGACGAATTTGACAGGAGTGGAGGTGTTGAAAAAGAGGAGGAAATAAATGAAAAAGAGCAAGGCTTCATGTTAGTAAGGCAGTAACACACTAGCACCACATGGGTCAAAGCATAGAAAAACACACTTCAAGAAGAGTGAGGGGATGGAGAGCTAATTAATCACGACGCAATTATAACCACACCCGCCGCTGAGGCCTCTTGGGAACATTGGAGGTGAACGTAATCCATCTGGCCCCTCTGTCCTCCCCCCCCCCGCCGCTGACAATCAGCCTGTTTATTTATCCTGCAGGCCTGCTTACAACTGCAAATGACACACACAACCAGTCACACGCAGCGACAAACACATGCTCAATCTCACTCACACACACACACACTCTCCCACAAACACACACACAGTAGTGCACACACATGTGGAAGTGATTGGGGTGTGTGCCGGGTAGAGACTCTGTGGGAAACAGAGTTTACGCACCTGGATATCTGCCTGTCCATAAGGTTATTACAGCCAATTAGAGCCTAGAGAGAGAGAGAGTGTGTGTGTGTGTGTGTGTGTGTGTGTGTGTGTGTGTGTGTGTGTATCAGCATGTTTGTTAGCCTGGATTAAGGCATTGTTTATATAGGAGAACATGTGTGAGCAGATGTGTAAAATGTATTAAAAAAAATAAGTTTGTGCAGAAGTGGTCTGTTTGTGTCGATGTGTATGTGTGTTCAGTCCCAGTGTCCTCATCAGGCCTGTTGAGTGTTTCTCTACTCCTCATTACAGTTTTGGCAGATTTGTTGTTGCTCAGTTCATTTAATCATCATAAACACAGACCCCCCACTACCCACACACAGTCTTACCCAACATAACCGTCTGTCTTTTATTAGTACATTTTTCAACCATGCTTTCCTTTCAACCTTCAACCTCTCATTTGTTATAAAACTAAGGATGTTATCAGGAAAAACTGGATAATGCCTTCCTGCCTCCACATTTTTGGGCACATAGTCGGCCAAATTGATCAATACTCAAACTGAAACTAACTTGCCAATACGCCGGCAATTTAAATTTATATATCAAAAGTTGCAATAGTGATACAAAACGCTTTTTTCTACACCTTACCTTGAGGAATATACACAAGTTTTACTACAAAAACTTAATATAAGCCAGACTTCTCAAATGTTAAAATGTTGTGTACAAACAAGCAGCTGTACGAGAGCTTCGCCTAAATAAAACAACAAAGCTGGCAAATCCATGTTTTAAATCCGAAAACTGAGGAAGACCATGAATCGGACCAGGCATTTTAAACTGATTTTTGATACTTGACAGTATTCTAGACATAGATTTTCCTGTAACCAAAAGAATATTGAGGTTTGATACCCACTCCTAGACAAGACCACTCAAGCTAGAGATCATTTTGTTTTATTTAAAAGAAGATAATGGGTACCAGTCCGAGTGATCATTGAAACTAACGATTATTTTTTTTCTATTAATTGATTTGAGGTGGTGAGGTCTCGTATCGGCCAACCAACAGACTAAAACAATATATCATTTTCAGTTATATAAAACAGTAGATACTTGTGTTTGAGAAAGCCAGAACTAGACATTATTCAGCATTTTTTTATGACTTGAACAGTTAATTGATCATCAAAGAATTGTTTTTTTTTCCCCAGACAATTGAATAATCGACACATTGTCTAATTGTATTGGTTGGTCCAAAAAGGGTTTTGTTCAATACTCGGCCCTATTACCAAGATGCAACAACAGCGGGCAGCTGCGTACATTCAATGCCACACTCTTAAAATGTAAACGATGAGGTCTTGGGCCAATAACAAACTACACATGTACATGACACAAACAGAAGAGATGGACATGCCTCTACACCCCCTGGTCCTCACAATTACCGATCAGCTACATAACAGCCTCTCTGGCAGAGACTCTTGTCTTGCTCAAGGACACTTCAGAGGGACAGATGCATCGAAGCTCCTGTACAGCTTGCCAGCGGCTAAACCTCCAGCCAACTCCCGATTACTGACACTGGCTGTGGGATAATAAACAATGACATCACGCCCTGTGCTCCGGGACGAACGGATTCATCTCCAAAAAAGTATGCTGATTAACCCCAGGAGACACGACCGCTCGCAGCCACAGACTCCAGGTTATACCCGCTCCTCTGTACCAGTTTTTTTTTTTTTTTTTACTTGCATGCTGACATTCGCCATACACTCAGAGCAGCGGGGAAAAAAAAAAAAAAAGGTGATAAAAAACAAACACAACCACAATTTTTTTCTTTCTTGTCTGAGCCAAATTGTTTCAGTGGATTGATATAAACACTGACTCACATGAGCCGATGATTACACTGTTTATAGAACACACATGCTAGCGCTGGTTTCCCTCATTAATCCCATTAGGAGCTTTTGAGAGGAGAGCCGACTCATTCACATACTTTTGATTGCAACACACACACGCACGCACGCACGCACGCAAGATGGTAGCGTTTTTTCCTTGGAAATGTCAGACACGGGATAGAAGTTGTTTATCGTGGGCTCCTTGCTTGAGTTACATCTCTTGTCATAAACACAGCGCTGAACAAACCAGCAGTGTGTCAGTCTGTAATATTCCACCGATGCCTTGTTCTCCTCTGAGTAAGGTAACAATTGGAATATCAATATTTCAATAAATGTTTTCAAAAAAGAAAAATACAACCAGGGAGAAGAGTTACTCTGTTGAGGTATCACAACAGGAAGAACAAAAGAGGAAAATCACTCAGGAGCTCGAGCCTTCTAAACCTTAAAAACTGTGAAATCACTGGCTTATTAAACCGCACTCACCGTGTCCCTGAAGCCGTCATATTTGTAGACATGTCCTGAGCTGGTGCCCAGCTTGATGCCGTGACCTAAACACACTCGTCTCCACTGGGCCATGTTGAGCTCACCAGCCTGGATGCTGTCCACCTTCCCAGTCTTGCTGCTCTTATAAACCACATTTTGCTTGCTGAAACGCAGCCGCCCGTCATTCTGCAGCGACAAAGATACAGACACAAGACTCATGTTAAAAGGCTGGGATTATAAGGCCAGAGAAAGAGTTTGATTATAGTAAAGCTGAAAAGAGATCGGCCTAGTCAACTGACAAAAATCGATCGGCCCATTTTGGGGATAGATTCATTGTTTAAGCAATTTTAAGCAAGAACACCAAAAACTTACTGGTCCCAATTTCTCAAATGTGAACATTTTCTGGCTTTCCTTTGTCTTATATTAATAAAAAAAACGTATATTTGAGTTTTGGACTGTTGGTAAGACAAAACAAATTTGCCAACCTTGGCTCTGAGAAAATGTGTCATTTTCCCATTTTTCTGATATTTAATAGACTACTTAAGGAAAGAATTGGCAGATGATTGATAATAATTGAAATAACTTATTTATGGCCCTAGTTCCTAAGAATAACTTCTAAATATGATTTTGCAGAAAAATAATGATTGCTATTTTTCCACATCCCAACTTACAATACACAAATACAATTATGCCCCAAAAAGCTCAAACATAACTTAACTTTTAAATTCAGCATAGAGATATCTGTAGAGCCACAAATCAACAAACTCAACCCCCTTGCTTCAGTGATTCTTAAAGTGGGTTCCATGAAAAGTTTTCAGATTCATTCACTTAAATTAGCATGACTTTATTTTTATTTTATTTTTTTTTTTACAAAAGGCTTCATAGTTCAAATATTTTAACTTTTAAATCTATAATAGGGGACCTTGGCTAAAAATTTGATTGATTTTCACTCATGGTAGTAACTTCATAACACAACAATTAATAACCCACAACTAACTCTCTTTAAAAGGATAAAACACCATAGCATATAACAATTTGAGAGAAACAGTTTCTAACACTAATAATTTTACATTTACAAATGTAGCTACACCGCCGAATGGCATGCTGGGTAACATTACAGCTGCTAGCCTAGCTAGCCAGGTAGCATAACAATCTGTTAAGCTGGGAGAGGCTACGGTTGCTACTGCACATTCAAGAACCGAGAAGAAAGTTAGCTAGAGGATGAAGAAAGACCGGAGATACACCAGAACAACGTGTGCTCAAGAGAGGAGCAGTCTGTTGTTCCCAAGTTTTTTGTTTCTAACAAATCGGACATAATTTAGCCACTGTTGTTGCCCGTCGCTCTAACATTATGAACGCAATCCACCTCCGGTCCTGCTACAGACTGTTGAGAAAGATGGGTTCAGAGCAATGATTAAAACTCTGGATTTAAGAGGTCTGGCCTCGCTGAAATACGTCCGCCAACCTACTAACGTTATTCAAACAGCGAAGGAGGCTGACAGCGGAGCTACATTCAGTCCCCCACTGCAACAATACTACAACCTAACTTACCTGTGGCCAAGGTAGTGGTTATACAGTACTAGCTTACAACTATTTAGTTTTGAAAGGAAAACAATGTTAAAGGTGATTGTATGTGTATTCATTCGATTTAAGTTTATTTTACTACTTTCCAGTTTGCACAATACAAATAGTTTAGCTTCTGTAACTGTTTCATGGATTCTCCTTTATATAAAGTTATTGTATAATGTCGTGGAGCCAAACCCTTTAGTAATAAAAGCTTTTAGTAAACATGATGACATTAACATGTTTTTGAGATATTCTATGTACTCCTGACAGTAGAATCAGCCATTATAAACCTATATAAAGGCGGCCCATTATTATTTATTTGTTTGAATTTATTTGAATTTATTTTAAGAAGTTTGATTACATTATATTTTCGATTTGAATGCACAGTTGTTTTTCTAAATAACAAATAAATAAGAATTCAATACATTACATCTATGTTATTTTGTCTTAGTTAAGTAATGTTTAGTTAGGAAGGTCTGGTGTCTTTACTCTCTTCCATATGGTGGAAGGAAGGTATAAGGTGGAAGGTATACAGTTTATTATTAATTCAGCAACGGTATCGGTATCGACAGATACACAAAGCCCTGGCATCGGTATCGGGACTGAAAAAGTCGGATCGGTGCATCCCTAGCTGTTACATAGCCTTTAACTTAACACGGTATTTCATTTGCACTTATTTCAAAGCTATATTCAGGAACACAGCCTTTAGTTCTACAAAGTTGATCTCAGTCTGTATTGATAGTATTCCGATCTGCTTTCCAGTGTGGCTCCTCTTTACACATCACTTTCGAGAGGAGAGGTGGTTGATGAGGATACTGACCCAGGAGCCTTTGACTTCCTGGTAAATGTCGCTGAACTCCAGTGTGTCTCCCATCTCAGCTACAGGCGACGACTGATGTTCTGCAGACAGAAGAAAATGCATTAGATGGAACCAAACATCCACAGGGCTTATACAAGCACTGCATTTTAAAACTGTATTCAGTTTGGGGCATTAGGGAATCCTTAAAGCGGTCGTTTTTAATTGCTTTCATTTTTAGTATGAGCTCCTTGATATTGATAAAGACATGATGGAGACACTTAGCTAGCTAGCTAAGTGTCTCCATCATGCTAGCTGCTGAGCCGAGCACCGAGTCACACTGAAGAGAGAGAGAAACCTGACACCATGTGATTGTGTAACGTTAGATACTAAACGCAGTATTATATTTGTACCTGTTGGTTATAAATCAATTAGCACACGGTCAGGTCCAACTGTTTTTTTTTTAATCAAAGCGATTACTAACATGCATGCTGCTGCGCCACTAACAATAGCTAGGCTAACTTAAACTGCACAAGGTGCGTTTCTTTTACAAAACGATGCTGCACTGAGTTCGACTGAGTCCTCAATTTAGTAACAGACACTCGCTACAAGCCCCGACCCAATAGAGACACAGTGTACATCAAATCGAGCGCTCCAGCAGAGCTAGGCCGGTGTGAAGAAATCAAGCGATATACAGAGTGTATTTTGCAAACAGAATAGCTCCAAATGAAGCACGTAGGCGATATTCTCTACCCTGTTACGTACACATATCTCAAAAATTAGTTTCTAAACATCCGACAAAACATAAATATAAAAACTTCTTACTGTCGATGTGATGAGCAGCTTCGCCTGTTTCCCGCGTGTAGCATCGGGAGCTAGCGCTACGTCACAGGAAAGAACCAGGAGGTGTTTGTAATTACTTCCGGTTTGGTGAAGAGTTTTTCTTTTCACCTTTAAAACCTTAAATTTGAAATCATACACACTCTGAAGTGTTTTCTATGCAGATGTTTGTGTAGTACTTGAACTATCGAATTGATCATGGCAACTCCTGTTTGAAAACAGAACGTTGTTTCAGGGCAGAGCACGCTGCAGTGACCACCTATCACCACTGGGTGGCACGCAACACATCTAATGAAATAGGCCTATATTCTATTCTATTTTATTCTAATGTCAAATTGTAACATAGAACAGTTAGGCTACTGAACACAGAGTAGGCTAGCCTACACCAGCACAGCACTCCATATAGTTATTTAGATGTTAAAACTGCATGATAATGATCAGACTTAATGTGTCTGGGAAGGCCCTGGATCAAATAAAACTCATTGTCAGATTAACCTGCCAGGAGCCTTTGGACAAAAATTGCCCACCTAACCCTCTGTTACTACCACTCTCTGTGCAGTGTGTAGTTTTTCTACTAGGCCCTGGATTTGCTATAGGCTAAATGGATTAAAAAAATCAATATAATAAAATACGACATTTGGCAAACGCACAAAACAAAAAAATTAACAAATGGACCCTTCAAAACAGAGCCTCACTAAATTAGGATCCATTTAAGGCCCTTATGATAAAGTATAATGGTGTATACTCCCCAAAACTTTTAATTAAATCAGACAAAACACGTTGGAAGGAATTGAAAATAATAGGCTATATAGTGTCATTAAAAAAACTAGAAATGAAGGGAGAAGAAAGAAATGCAATGAAAAGGAAAACACTTCATCCGCTCCCTTTCTAAAACACAGACAGAAAAAAATAGAATATTTCCTTATAAGGACTCAGTGTATTATGCCCCATTGATAACGTGTGTCGTAGGCTAACTGTATCGCAGTTTATGGGAGGCCTGTACATTTATAGGCCCTGTTCTTATGATATTCCTGTCGACAACTATTCACGTTATTGGCTGCTCAATGAAATCTTACCTCGCTTTTAGAACCGTGATATTGTTGAGGACTTGTAGATATTCCATGATATTTAAAAGTTTTAATCCATATGTCTATGAATTATTTTGAAATTAGGCTCATTTGGGCCTTATTTTGCGTAAAGGCGAGAAAAAATTAATTGCACTCAATTGTTAATTCTTTTTATTTTTTATTTATGACTAGACAAAGGCCCATGCTTGTATACGTAATAAAGTAGGCTATTGATGGAGAATTGAAAACAGTGAATAGTGTAGCATATAAAAAGAAAGGCAAGCAAACACCAGATGAGAGATTAAAGTTAAGAGTGAATTGTAGGCTAGGCTACTTCCTGGATGATTTGCGGGTCGCACGTTTGCCGGTCCTCCTGACCCGCAGTGATCTGATCCAGCCGGACTCGCACCTTGTTAAAGGGAAGCAGATTAAAGATCAAACGGTCGCAGTCAGATTGCGTTCATGAGGATGACGAGCGCAGAGACACAGTAATGAGTTGTGACAAGTCCCGTGGTTCAGCGGCTCTGTCAAATTGAGCTGCGATGCGTCAAACCGGTGAATCACTGGCACCGAGGAGGAGGATAACGAAAGAAGGAGAGACATGGATGGAAAGGAGGGGAGGAAGAGGAGAAAGGGGTAGAAAAAGAGCAGGAGGAGGTAGGCTACAAAAAGGTTCCGCCGTCATTCAGTCTGTCACACAGACCACACACACCAAGTCAGCGGAGCGTCAATACTTAAACGTCACCCTTTAATATAATCAATACACCCATTTATAGGATTACCATCACATGCATTTTTCTTTCATCTTCTTTAGAGTTGTGTGAGAAAGAGCGAGCTAATCTACAAGAGGAGAGAAGACATTCTTATCGGTTTATTTCAGCTCTAAAATTCACCGGTGGATGAACTTGTGAGAGCGAACTGAACGGAATAAAAGGATTTGGAGAAAATGAAAAGGTTTTGCGGAGGTAAGTCATTTGTAATACTTTTAATGGAAGTTTAGGCCTAAAAACTACAGACAAGCACTTATGGGCTACTTTTCTATCATCATATGTCATGCAATCTAATAGGCTATTATTATTCAGTGGAAAGTTTCCTGTCGTTCGTCGATATTGAGATTTATTTTCTTGCAAATCCAATTACTGTTCTAGCCTATGTGGTGTAACATGTGGGTTCATAATATTAAGCCGTGTGTTTTCTGTTTTTTCACACTTTCTAAATATTATCCTATCTTATGATTTAATTGCACATACATTTGCAGCTAAAACTAAATAATCTAGTTAAACATGCTTTTATATTCTATTCAATTGTCTTTGTAACTCTGGAAAGAAATTCCAACTTTAAAAAATGATTGTATTTATTAATGTGTTTTTAACAGTTTATTTGAAATGTGGTTGTAAATCATTTCTTTACATTAGAAGATTCATGATGAAAAACAAATGAGTTTGGTGGCTCATCAGCAAACCTCAAAGGTTACCAAAGAAATAATTAGACACAGAAAAAAATACATAATCTATCAAAGAGACTTGTTAAACACAGACTTTTATTTTTTTTAGAGATTTTTTTTAATGTATTCTTAAAGAAATGTGAAGGCTATGTGAGAGGAATGTGAGATTAGCAGACCACGAAGAGAGAGGGAGTAAAGCCCAATTTAGCTTTGACAGTGTGTATGTGTGTGTGTGTGTGTGTGTGTGTGTGTGTGTATAAGAGAGAGGGGGGAGGAGGTGTGTGTGTGTGTGGGGGGTTCTTCACAGTAAAAAATGACAGGGGTTGAGGGGTCAGAGGCAGCTAAAGCCCCTGTCTAGTTAGCTGTCACTGATATGAGAAAGTACATGATTCACGTTAGTCAGGGTGTGAGAAAACTCACATACACACACACACACACACACACACACACACACACACACACACACACACACACACACACACACACACACACACACACACACTTTTCCCTGTGGGACAGCTGGTGCGGCTGCTGCTCCGTGTCTATGAAAGGAAGGAAAAGGAGGTGAAAGAAAGAGGGAGAGACAGTACAGAAGGATGGCTGTGTGATGAAATGATGCACTGAACAAAAGATCACCAAGTTCCTCTCTTCCACTGTCTCCCTCCCTCCCTCCCTTCCTCCCTTCCCCGCTCTCCTCATCCCATCTAGGTGGTCACATCATGAGGCCAACTTTTCTGATGGCCGGCCGGTTCACGTGATGTGACCACCTAGATGGGAAGAATCTGCTGCTCCCTCTGAAACTCAGAGCAAATAAATATACAGATAGCTCAGCTGTTGAAGAACATGCCACCTTTGACACACACACACACACACACACGCACACACACACACACACACACACACACACACACACACACACACACACACACACACACACACACAGATGCAGACACACATAGACAAGGCCTGTTATTGCTGGGAGGGTTGAATTAGTGTCGGTGTGTTTCAGATAAAAGCGTTAGTGTGTGTTGGGCCAGAAAGCTCAAACACACCCGCCAATAAGAGGAAACAAAGGAAGAGTGAAAAGAGAGAGAGCAGGGGATGTGGAAAGAGAGGAAAAAGTGACCCTTTCACATCTTTTGATTCGCTCAGCGCCATCTTCAATTCTTCACGCTATATATATGGATGTCAGGAGGATTTGTGGAGGTGGGGGCAGGTTGTGTGTGTGTTGGGGGTGAGAGAGAGTAAAGAGAGGTAGAGACAGATAAAAGTAAATAGAGAGAGAGGGAGGAGGGGAGAAGGAGAGACAAACTGGCGGTAGAGGGGTTAATGCAGTGCAGATTCCCGATTGACAGAAGTTAGCAGCACCCAGAGGGAAAGACAGAGGAGAGAGTAGGGGGGAATGATATAAAATGAGTCGGTCACGCTTTGAACAGTTACACATGCTGTTTACATTTTTCCCAAATTAACATGGCCCCTCGCTTCAGAAAATCTCCCTCTCTCTCTCTCTCTCTCCCTTCCACCAACTCCTTTTCCTCTCCCTCCTTCCTTTCAAATCCTCTCTTCTTCCTCCTTCTCCCCTCTGTATCTATCCTTCAAGACCCCAAAATATATTTCCTCACTCTCCAGAATCAGATCCTTACAATGTAAAAATACTCTCAGATACTACTGTTAATTGTCCCTCGTTGAAAACATACAGACTTATATTGTATCATCAGCAAAATACGTTCAAAAACATTAAAGCATTAAATTAACTTATTATGCAGGAAGAAAAGCCCCTGTCAATGTTGAATTATATTGTATTTATTTATTATTATATTTTATTATTATTATTGTTTATTTTCAATATGTTACACATTTTAATGTAGCAGGTCAGGGTGGAGCTGGTTTTAAGTTGGATAGTTTAAATGTCAGTATAACAATGCATCGTTCATTCAAAATGCTTATTTTAGATAAGAGTTTTTTTTTTAGATAATACAGTGAAATCTTAATAAGTAAAGTAGTAAAGTAATTAACTATAGTTGTCAAATACATGTAGTAAAGTTAAAATTAAAATACTTACATCGGAAATGTATTTCAAGTACAAAGCAAAAACTCAAATAGATTGATTAACCGATAACTTTTATCTCCAGAGGGGAAGCTATAGTTTGGAACAAATAACAAAAGATACACAAGTCAACAGCTGACATCAGAGATCAGACAAACAACAATAGTAACACAAGACATTAGCTCTGGAGCAACTGAACAAGCCTAGCCACTAAATTAAAGACAATATATTGATACAAACAATTAATGACTGTAATAAAAATACCATAAGTAAAACACCTAAATAAACGGACCAGTAAAACAGGGGATACATATGAAATAAAACATTTAACAAATAGATTACATATTTAAAAGAAACTTACAATAGGGCTGTAAAGAACGTAAATATTTTTAATAGCAAATTTGTCAATTGATCGATCAGTTCTTTGATCTAGAATGTCCATTTCCTAAAAGCCCAAGTTGACATCTACCAATCACTTGTTCGTTCGACACAAAGTCCAGAATCCAAATACATTCGCAAATAAGAGAAAGCAGCAAATCCTCTCATTTGAGAACCTGGAACTAGAGAATTTGTGTTGTTGTTGCTTAAAAAAGGTGTTAATGACTCCATTATCAGAATAGTTGCTGATACATATCTGCTGCTGACTGACTATTTATGTATTATATCTCAGAACTGTCAGAGCTGTTATACTTTCCACTGCTGCTCTCCTACTTTCTTTTAATAGTAGTGACAGAGCAGTGACTTTGAAATTCATTTGTGCGTTCTTGTGTGATTCTATTTTGCGGTATTATTTAAGAGAAAACTATGAAGTGGAGATGGGGAGTAGCCGGGGTGAGGGGGGAGGAGGGGTTTAAGAGGTAAATTAAAAACCGAAGGTCTGAAAAACGGGAAGGAGGTAGTGAAAGATGGAGATGGGGGAACGAGTGGAGCCAATTAGTGAAAGGAAGAGAGGGGAACGGTAATTAGGGAGAGAAAGGAAGGAGACTTTAAAAATGGAAGTTTGATGTTACAGGAAGATTTAGGGAGAGAGGGGGACAAATGAAGCGACAACAAAATTGAAACCAAACATGGCGATAAAGCTTGGAGCGACTGGAATCCACAGATTTAAAAAAGAAAAGAAAATAAGATTTAAGGCTTATAAGGTGAAGAGGGAGACAGACATCAGGGTAAGAAGCGGAACTAAACAGAAGACGCTGAGTTTATGACTAGCGAGAAATAGTTTCACAGAGAGTTTCTGAGCATAAAACTCAATTTCTATTGGATTTTTTAAATCGTTTTCATTTCTTTCCTTTGTTTTTGGGTCATTTATGTAGTTTGGCAACCCCAGTGTGTGTCTGGTGCCAAGAGGATCAATTTGAAATTCAGCATGAACAAAGTCTAGAGGAAGGAATCTCATGGGACAAGAGATGGGAAAAGTGTGCGTGTTTATTTTTTTACATGTATTTATTCAGGATAACGACTGTGCGTACATAGATCTCCACTGCACAATCTGGATGCACGTGTGTTTGCATGCGTGTGCATGTTTGTGTGTGTTGAGTTAGTAAAGGAATGCACATTTGATCAAGTACAGACTGCACATAAATTTGGCCTTTAAATGTACACAGACACACAACATCGACCCTGACCCCAGACTGTCAACCCCCCGCCCCCCCTCCCCCCCACCTCACCCCCACTCACCCAATGCACGTCTCTGTCCACTTCCACTGCGGCTCTATCCCTCACATATGCCTGTTAATGTGTGCATGGTTTTAGCCCCTGGCATCCTGCACAGGTGTGTTTATGTTTAGGGTGAGTGTTATGACAGAATGCAGAATTGCCACCAGGTACAATGCCATGCAATAATTAAAAAACTATGCAAGAGACAAACAGCTCCTCAGAGTTTGGCTCCGATGGGTCTTTTCTGTCAACAAAGCCACAATGAGCCTCCAGCTCCGTCTCTGACAAGTAAGCTACATGACAATAAATATGCAAGACAAGTCACAGGACGGGTGCATGTTCTTGGAAAGAAATAACCCTCACACTTGTGAGGTTTAAAAATTGGTAACAGATAACACATAAACAGTATGTGGATTTTAGTGATATTGAATGATGAACTTAGTCGGGGGCAGTAGCTCAGTGTATGGGGACTTGGCTTGGGAACTGGAGGGTTGCCAGTTCAAGTCCCCGTAGGGACTAAGTATGTAGTGTAGACTTGGTAGCTGGAGAGGTGCCCTGTTTATCTCCTGGGCACTGCCGAGGGGCCCTTGAGCAAGACACTGAACCCCCAACTGCTCAGGTTCCAGACCAAGGGCAGCGCCCTCCCTCGCTCTGACATCTCTCTATTTAATGCATGTGTGTAGGTCCTGTTTGCATATGTGTGTATTTTGGGCCTGTGTGTGTAATGACTATATGAGAACAAATTGAACCTGGGGGATTAATAAAGTTTGTCTCCTCCTTCTTTTGTTTAAAGACTGTGAGAGAATAATTCTTGATCTTGGGAACATAAATCTGTGATAAAATAAAATAAAGTACATGTTCACTTGCTAGTTTTTTTGGAGTCTTCTTCAATGAATGGGAATTTCTCAGGTGTCTTCAGGTGTCAGTGCAGAACTTTGGTTGGTGGCGACACCTGAACAAGTTTGGTCTCTGTGAGACAATTAAAAACTCTGGAAAAAGCTAATAAGTGAACCTTGAGTTTATGGTGCATTCACACAATGTCAGCAGAATGGGAAAGGCAGTAAAACCTACTGATAGCCATGTAGTCATATCATTTAATTTGCCTAAATTAGCTACTTATGTGTTGTTGTTTTTTTTGTCACTGTAACCTTTTCTTTTTATATACATGTAGCAGTTTGGAAAATGAACTGATGTTATGAACTGAACTGAGACAGCTGTGTTCAGAATTGCAGCCCAGATCAAATTATCAGATTGTAATCAGTGTAAGTGTGGATAGAAAAAAACACAATAAACTTCTAGACTTCTGTCTGCAGATTCTCAGATTGAATTTCAGTCTTTCTTTCAAATTACTCACAACATGACATATAACACGCATATAGCGTGAAACTTTTGCGGCTAATGTTGTATTGTCCTCTGACATAGCAGAGGAGTTCTGCACAGTGACTAGACAACACTGAAGTGCGTGGAGTGGGAGGATGCAGCCTGTAGCATGTTGTTTGGGTTCTGGAAAACACACCACGGATGATGTTTCAACATTTTGTTCCAAAATCAGGCTGCGTGGCTTGATTCATGTTAAATCTTGTCAAAGTCTCACAATGTATGCTCACCAAAAGTATGGCATCAAAATATACTGTAGTCATCCTAATCAATGTTGCACTGGAAAAAATATATAATAAATAAACATCTAATTTGGACTGGATTCTAACATCTACATACTGATGTTTCCTTTCTGTTTAAGACCTCTTTCAAGTGGTTAGAGCAATGAATTGCAACTTCTTCTGGCTTTGAGAGCTAGTTTTTCCTGGACCAGACTGGAGAGATTAACTTGCACATGGTTTTCCCACAATACCAAATTCTGTTTAAGTGCTTGCTTAAAACCTCAAACGGTGATGCATGTTGGGAAAGATGAAATACTAGTCCTCTCGGATGGAAGCGGTACAACACCCACAAACACAGGGTCACTGGTTTACCAAAACACTGTCTGGAGTGTAAATGTCAAGTGTGTTACCAGGCTCTTTTTGCCCCTGAACACAACCTTGCGCACCAAAATTCAACTCTGAACCACGACCCTGTGCTGATGTTTGTTTTTGACCTATTAGAAGCTCAAAAGCTCTGGCGCCCGAACAGTATGTCGAGCTCTGTACTGCAGATGGCAGCCAGACAACAGAGTGCCAGATCGGACTTGACAACAGCGAATAAACCGTAGATAAAAAAATATGATCTGTTGTGAATAATGGAGCCCCCCTGTGTGAGCATATGTGTAATCCTTATAGGTATGCGTGCCAAAATATGTAGAGATTCACACACACATAAGTGCAGAGAGGCAGTTCATGGTCGGCCGTTGTAGGGAACCCCTGTGTTGCTGTAATGCAATCCTCTAACAGAAAATGTTCTGGTTTCAACCCTGCCCTGCGGAGTGTGCTTCCACTGCCAGGTACACAGCCCCAAGCCTGCAGGGCTCCCCTTGAAGTCGGGCTATATGCCGACTATAGTGTAGTTGCTCAATGTAATATTAAACAACAACATGGCTCTTGGTTTGAACTATCTCAGTTTACCCGTACAAAAGAGCGTCTGTTTTCTGCCGCGGAGGATGCTTTTAGATATGTCAGCTCTCAATCAAAACAACAAGAGGCTTTCATGTCTGGCAATCATCTCCGAGCATGCGTGGCTGCAGACAAAAGGAAACCGTTTGGAACAGTTTTGGTTCATTTTTGGTTCATTTTTGCCAAGGAGACTTTTCTTTCTCCGTCCCAGGCACCTTTTTTTCTGTACCTGTTCATTTTTTTCCCCCCTTTTTGCCCAATGTGTTCCTTCCGGGCTGTTTACTCAGCGATGTCGTGTTGGTTTTGAGGTGTTTTGATGCTAATGTAGGATGTGCAGTGGGAGGAGACTGGGTCTTGATGAGCTCCAAATGCTCTGGCGTCGCTGAAAGATGCTTATTGCTTCTGACAGTTGATGAGGTTTGTCCTAGTTGACTGATTTCAAGGTGTGTGTGTGTGTGTGTGTGTGTGTGTGTGTGTGTGTGTGTGTGTGTGTGTGTGTGTGTGTGTGTGTGTGGGAGCATGTGGGAGTTGCCTGGGCACAAACACAGTGTTTTAGAAAAATAGTCTGGGAGGAAGCTTTGATGTAGCCGACAACTCAGGGTCAACAGGTAGTGAGAGTTACCAGCTATAAAGGAGGCTGTTTTTTACCCTTTCAAATCAAGCAGGTTTTTGACAAGCATTTCTAATCCTGTTTTAATTGCAAACTGCCAGTTCCCCTAATCTGTCATTCAATCTGTCACTCAACTCAAGTCAATTGATGAGTAAAACTTTTTTTCAGGGAGCTTGAGCTTGTTAGGTTAAAAAAATATTTACTCGTTGTTGCCATGTCATCATTGCCAATTGTAACATAGTCAAGGGGAGAAGCGTTACTTGTCAATGCATTCTGATGATTTGGTTTACTTCACATGTTTGGTTAAAGGCACAGGAGACAAAAACCCAAAATATTAGAATCAATTTCCCTTCATTTCTCAACCATATGTTTTCTTCTATGACACATTTTATAATGCTAACGGCAAATATTAATATTAGCACATCAGACTACAGATTTTTGTCTATTGAGTAGTATATAACGCGTAACATCATCAAGTTTCTACCAAACCCTTGTTGGGGAGTGCATACCGATACCTCAAATGTAAGCAGTTGAGTCAGAGGAAAAAGGTGTTGACTGTTTTAGGTCAGAACTTGTTTTCTTAGAACCACTGAAAACGTGTTGAGGGTAAAGGTTTTTCAAGTGTTTCAAGCCATTCACTTCTTCATCCTGTGGGGCCCGTCCTGATGGATAGATGAAAGAGGGGTAATAAGGGTAATAAAGGGAGAGAAGCAGAGCTAATCAGGGTTAATTGGCTGCTTTTATTTTTGACCCGAGGCAGAAAAGAGATAAGAGCGTCAAGAGGGGGAGGAGAAAGGTATGTTGGGAAAGAAAGCAAAGTTTGAGAGCAGTGTGACAAGTTTAAGAAGAGAAACAGGATAAATTGGTGAAGCAACAGGAGGCCCGAGGTGAGTCAGAGAAAGACCGAGAGAAAGTTGACTGACATACATTGTGCAATGCATATTTCACCCCTGTTGAACAGCAGCATGTTTTGCCCATAATTACAAGCATGAATCACTGCCTAGTGTCTGGATGTCAGGAGGATGAGAGAGAGTGCAGAGAGTATGGAAAAGGATGTCGGAGAGCTGAGACGACGAAAGAAATGTGTGTAACACTTGAGCGAATAGGCCTAAGAAGTGTCGATAGAGAGTTAGAAAGTATAGGGAGAGAGTGTGAAAAGTGGCAGCGTGCAGAGACAGCAAGCCTGGGACGAAGAGAAGCGGACGTACATGAAGTTTCCTAAATGTTGAAAACCACCTTTCAGCTCCAATTTTCTCTGTTTGAAACCAGAGACAGGGGCACTAAAAGGTTTCCAGTGTTACAAACCCCCTTTCTCACACACACACGCACACACACACACACACACACACACACACACACACACACACACACACACACACACACACACACACATTGTATACACTCACAGCGATGTGAATTTCATCCACATATAAGATTACGACAAACATTCTCACCAACACTCACAGAGTAACATAAAACACATACACAAACACTCTGATACCTAAACAAGAAGTCTACAGCAAACATACAACTGATACAAACACATTAATGTTTGTGATTCTAAAGAAAGCCACATGTCTTTGTTTTTGGGATATTGGTCAGGAATTAATGTGTGTGTGTGTGTGTGTGTGTGTGTGTGTGTGTGTGTGTGTGTGTGTGTGTGTGTGTTGTGTGTGTGTGTGTGTGTGTGTGTGTGTGTGTGTGTGTGTGTGTGTTAAAGCGGCTATTTGCCTGACAGGCTGGTGCAATGAACATAGGTGTAATTTGTCTGACTGTCTGAAGCTATTAAGCAAGGTTTTATTTGAAGCCAGAGTAAACCTCCGACAGCCAGAAACCTCTAAAATTAGATTGGAAACTGGAAAAGCTTTATTGGCAGTGTCAGATGACCTGGCAATATGTAAACAGACGAGGCCATCGCCATAGAGACAAAGAAATAAACCAGAATATTGTAAAAATTCCTATAAACAGTGTGATAGTACAGCGACTGGAAACTGTGGCCGGAGGTGATTTTTGTCTGTTAAGCTCTCAAATCATCAAATTCATTAAAAACCAAGCATCCAAGTTAAATAATCACAACATGTCTGAGAAAATAATGGCCAAGATAAATTTCACCTCATTGTTATGATTACAAATACCTCTGCGGTGTGTGCTATTTATCACTTGGACACGCATGATGTGAGTGCCCTTACAGAAACATCTTTTAATTGCTTTTAAATTTCTCTACAGTCAATCAACATCAGCTCGTCTTGCTATTGGCTGCTGCCATGGCAACAGCCCTGGATCCTTCACACAACCTGGCAAGTGAGAGGAGTTCGATAGAAAGCACATACGAGCTGACCAAATACCTGGAGTATCAGCTCAAGGAAATCAAAGACATATATGTGAGTCCTTTTTTGTGATACCAATTCTGTTTCATTTTGATCTCTTTTTTATTTAATCACAATTAGAAACACTGAAACAAAGTGTACCATTAAACCGTTAAAAACAATACTTTTTTATAATAATAATGTAACAATGGCAGCGTGAAAACCATTTGAAAGGTTACACATGGTCAACCTACAGAGAATTATCACCTGATTCAGCAGCTCCTCTCAGCTTTGCAGAGCTTAATAGCGAGTCTCAGCTCATTGTTTAGCTGTCGGCTGCAAGTTTACTGTTTTGGTTCACTTTCACCGCTCCCAAAGCGTCGTTTTTGGCAACAGCAGGCAGTTGTTTTCAGTGAAATAGCTATTAAAAAAACACCGTATTCTATCAGCTTTTTATTTCTCACTGCTCCATCCACCTCTCACTATATTTCCTCTTCACCATTGATGCAGAGGGACGTTTACACGAATCGCAGGTGGCAGTGTTTCTAGCTCCACCTTTAAGTATTGGATCAGTGTGCTAAGTACCTCAACAGAGGGGTAACTAAAACAATTGGAGGCGCCCATATTCAGAGGTTTATTCCTCGATGCAGCGGCCTCTGGTTCGACTCCAACCTGTGACCCTTTGCTGCATGTCATTCCCCTCTCAGCTGTCCTATAAATAAAAACCTAAAATTCCCCAAAAATAATCTTAAAAAAAACAGGATGGAGCAGAGCGGTTCTACTGGTACCATCCACAACTTTTGACAATGGAAGCGCAAAAATAACCGTTCTGATATGTACTAAACTGAACCAAACGGTCCGGTGGAAACTAGACTATAGTGGAGCATTTAGCAGCTAAATAGCCAGATATTTCCCTCAGGAGTTGGCAGAGACCAAAAACTATTGAAAAAAACAGGGTTAGGGTTATACTAGATTTAGCCAAACTAATTCAGAAGAGAAAACAGAAACAATTTAGAAGTTGACTTCCTGGTTCAACTTTGACCAACTGTACTTGACTTAGATGTGCACACACAGTTGTATATTGAGGGATTATTACAGACATGACAGGAGCACTCACTTTCAGTTTAATCTCCAAATAAAGAGGTTTATAAACTGGCTAAACTGTTGGCTTGTTTATAACCTGTCTGATCTTATGTTTCTTGGTCTGGCTGACTTCACTGTAGCAATGACGCTGTATAAAGTGTTATAATGAACAATGGTCCAAACTATGAATCCAGAGTTATCCATTAAACCTTTTTTTATCCTTTCTTCTGATTTTGTATCTCCTCCAGCTGACCTACCTAGGCCCCCCATTCAATGAGAAAGACTTCTCCCCTCCTCGACCCAACAGTACCGCTCTGTCCCTGCCCAGCGCCGCCACCCGCCTGGAGCTGTGGCACGGCCTGGAGAACCAAGCTCGGCTCGCCCAGAACCAGAAGGCCTACTCTGTCCTGCTGGCGGCCGTCAGGGAGTTGGCCCGCTCCACCCTCTGCCCCGCCCTCAAGACATCCCTACTGCACTTTTGCACAGGTCTGGATGGGCTGCTGGGCTCCATATCCGCACTGATGACCACCCTTGGTTACGCACTTCCTCCACCATCTGCAAACATGGAAAGTAATGCTGGAGAGCTGCAGTACCCTCAGAGGGGGGCAGGGGGCGACCGACCTGCTCCACTGATGAGCCAGAGCCTTTACAGGTCCAGAGCCGGGACGAGGACAGAGTCCGGTCAGCGTAACAACCAAAGAAGAAGCAGGACAAGGGTGGTCAGAGGAGAGAGGGAGGACGGCGTCACCGTAGACCTGGTGGAAAAAAGGAGAGGGAAAGAAGTTAGGGGAGTGGAGGCGACTGCAGCTGGAGAAAGGAGTGGCGGATCGACGGAGAAGGGAAGAAGAGAAAGAGGAAGGCGAGGGAGGAGGGA
This sequence comes from Perca flavescens, assembly GCF_004354835.1. NCBI lineage: Eukaryota > Metazoa > Chordata > Actinopteri > Perciformes > Percidae > Perca > Perca flavescens. The sequence goes on from NC_041340.1 coordinate 18,323,766, forward strand.
AGAGCCGGAGATTGGAAAATGGACTGCCAGCGAAGAAGAGAGAGTAGCGGAGGAAGAAGAGGAGGAGCTGGAGCGAGAGGGAGGGGCGGAGAGATGGGGAAGGAGAAGGTTATTGAGTATCAACGAGGATGTTGATGAGAAGGAGAGGCAGCCTGAACCCAGGGTAGAAGTGTCGTACCCGGGCACAAGAGGCTCCAGCTCCCTTCAGCAACCGACCATCCAAACCAACAACAACAACAACAACAATCAGTACAGCTACAACATGAACTCACATCACATAAACACACTCAGAAAAGAAGATGGATTTATTGTAGAGGGAAGCAGAGGGTTAATGTTGGAGGAGGAGAAGCAAACAGAAATGGAAGCTACCTCCTCTTCCTCCACTTTCCATCTTCAGCGTCGGCCTCGTCGCTCCCTCCTCTCCCCTACCCTCCAAGCTCCTCTGTCAACCCTCTCCCTGCTCTACCAGTTCGGAGCGGGTGAGGAGCACACCCTCCTCTCCCAGCCTGTCCCTCTGTCTTTACAAAGGGGCACCTCCCTCCTTTCGCCTCCCCTGACTCCGCTCCTTTCCTCCACCTCCTCTGCCTCTTCTTCGCTTTTGTCAGTGCGGCCGACGATGAACGACTTTGCCAAAAAGGTGGAGGGGTTTTGGATATTGAGAGAGCTGCAGAGTTGGCTGTGGCGGTCGGCGAAGGACTTTAACCGCCTCAAGAAGAGACTCAGAGGCTGAGACATTGAGACAAACGAGTGCAGTATATTGGAAATTTAGTATTTGCACACAATAATTGGAAGTGGAAACAAATTAAGAGCTTGAACAGACAAAAGCACAAAACCACATTCATGCTTAACACATTCATTCATACCGTACTGGAATAACTGAATGAAGGACGATTTGGCAGGTCACCAGAAGCGCTAATGGAATATAACACACACAAAGCCAACACATTACCAGCACTGTCACCCGCCTGATGCACACAGCAGCTCATTGAGCGAGACACACTGAGACTGGGCTGAGTTACCGGACTTCACGACTCATAGTTCAACAGAAATACCACTGTAGGTGGTTAGACACACACACACACACACACACACACACACACACACACACACACACACACACACACACACACACACACACACACAAGCACACACTCCAGATGTGTGAATCAGCAATCTCTTTCAAGGAAGAAAAGTTCTGAATGTGTAAAAGACAAAGGGAGAGGAGGAAATAGCCAGAGGGATGAAGAGGAGAGGAAGACGGGAGGAGGCGTGAGTCAAGGGATGAGCAGTGGCAATAACGGGCAGAGGGTTATTGCTGAGTAATCAGAAGTCGGCCGGTCAGTTACAGTAACTCTACAACAGTGCTTCACATACTGTAGTAACACACGCACGCACGCACGCACGCACGCACGCACGCACGCACGCACACACGTTATTTTGTGCCTTATCAAACAATTAATTTCTATGCTACTTTTGATTCAGTGCTAACCCATTTCACCTTTTTAATGATTTCACAACATAGCAACAAATATTTAACACAATCTTAAAATGTTGTATAACTGAATGAATTCCCCTAAAAAAAAACAGTTTTGTGTGTCCGTACAAACAAATAGTTTGACATTTTGGGAAATACACTTACTTGCTTTTGTGCTGAGAGTAAGATGAGAACATCAATACCGCTCTCACTTTTGTGCACTTGATATGTAGCTGGAGCCAGCTGCTGGTTAGCTTTGCTTAGCTTAGCATAAAGACTGGACATGGGGGGAAACAGCTCTGTGCAAAGGTATTAAAATCCAAATACCAGCACCTCTTAACCCTCGTATTATGTTAAGGGTCAATTTGACCCATTTGCGTTTTTGTGTTGACCAAAATACTGGTTAACCTATATTTTTCTTCATGAAATTGTATGACATTTCTTCATTTAGGTTCATGAACTTGTTCATAAAATCTGGAAACACTGATGTGTAGTGGGATGTCTGTTCAGAGTTTGTATACAAAGATGATGTTGCGGGTCATTTTGACCCAGAGACTTTCAACACCCATTTAGAACCAGGTGTGTGTGTGTGTATGTGTGTGTGTGTGTGTGTGTGTGTGTGTGTGTGTTTGTGTAAAGGAGGAGGAGCTTTCTCGCGCTTGTCCTCTTCTCTGTTGTAATCTCTTTGACACGCACACTACTAAATGAGTTCCAAAAGGTTTGCAACTGAAGAAGTTTTAGCACAGATTTTTGATGGTAATAGTGATGTAGAGGAAGAGATTTCAGAGTCAGAGGATCTTTCAGAGACCGAGAACAATGTTATTGACAATCCGGATTGTGAATTTTCCTATGATGAAGAGGATTCAGGGGACTAGTCTGGTGTAGTATACATTAGCTGAAAACAATGGGCAGCAATCATCCTCAACATGGACAGCTAAAGATGGTAACATAAAATGGTCAACATCACCACACAGACTGACTGACTGTCATCAAAATGACTCCAAGCCCCACAAGATTTTCTGCCACACTAGTCGATGATATTCAATCACCATTTCATCTCTTCATATCCCAACCAACAAATAGGATCATAGTGGACATGACCAACTTGTAGGGGAGGTGTGTGTTTCAAGAGAAATGGAAGCCAATGGATCAGATTGACTTGCATGCATACATTGAAATCCTAGTCCTGCTGCGTCCGCAGCATCCACCCATGCTCTGCAGCGCCACATTACATCCCGCAACACCCTGCTGTGATGTTCATACGCACAGAGTAGTCAGGATCCGGTATAGGAGACTGCACTACTCAGTACGACACAATATGCCCTGCTATGACATGAACTTCCATGACTACCTCGAAGTCACTGTTCCATTATCTCTAATGTGACTATTATTGCCACCGTTCGTCACATCAGCAACCAGCCCCGTCAGACACCGCCTACCAAGAGTCTGGGTCTGCCGAGGTTTCTTCCTAAAAGGGAGTTTTTCCTCGCCACTGTCGCAACAGCCACTGATAATGCTTTCTCTTGAGGGAATTACTGTAATTGTTGGGGTTTTGGAATTTATAGAGTGTGGTCTAGACCTACTCTATCTGTAAAGTGTCTCAAGATAACTCTTGTTATGATTTGATACTATAAATGAAATTGAATTTAATTAAATTGAATAGTATTAGCTGGAGTGTACAAGTCAAAGGGAGAAGCAACTGCCAGTCTGTGGAATGACGAGAGTGGAAGGCCAATATTTCTAACAACAACGTCTTTGGAGTCAATTCATACAAAAGCTTGGGTGTTCCACAACACTAGAGCTGATCGACGTGAAAGAGACAAACTAGCTGAGATCAGAGATGTATGGGATAAATGAGTCAAATTTTTACCTGTCTTGTACAATCCTGGTCCCCATGTCACTGTAGATGAACACCTTGTTCCATTCAGGGGGCCCTGTCCCTTCTGACAGTACATGCCCAACAAGCCTGCCAAGTATGGCATCAAAATATGGGCGTCCTAGGATGCCAAATCTAGCTATGCATGGAATATGCAAGTGTATACCGGAAATATTTTCACTAAAATGTTTGTGATAAGGAAAAAAAGTTAGTTTTGAGTGTATTTACACTGTATGGGTCATTTTGACCCATTACATCATCAATGTAATTTTTTTTCAACATAATACGAGGGTTAAGCTCACTAATTAACATGTAATATCTTGTTTGTTTAATCCAGACAAAAACAAAGGTATAAAACAACAAGTTGCCATTGTGGAAACTTGTGGTCACGGTGAGGTTGCTTGGCAACCAGCGGAGACTGCAGGAACTCACTGTTCTGAGCTACGAAACATAAAACCATAAAACTTTTAATGTGTGTTAATTTTAACCATCTGTGGTGGGCAGATGGATGTGGCATGTTACTCCCTCTATCACCACAAATTGTCATTTTCTGTTTGTGTATAGGGATTATATTTAACATTTAACAGTTATGTTTAACAGATATAAGGTACACGGTAATCAATCTTCTCATCTAACTCTCAGAAATAATGCAAAAATCCCAAACTATTACTTTAAACACAAACCATTAGACACATTGATGTGAATTGTTTGTGCCTTTTAAATCATGAAATCAGATTCTTTTTTCTTTGGCAACTCACAGATGGCTTAATTTCTTTTCCAGAATAAATCTTGTGTTATGTCTTTACAATGTGCCTTGGATGATATGGCTAAAGGTTATGGATCATATCTCTAATATTTATTGAACAAGATGTTTATTTATTGTTAAATCCAGTGTGAATATACTGTATTGTAACTCAAAATAGAATAAATACTAGCTTTTGTACAGAGCGTGGTGTTATTGGTCATTTGGGAGCCCATCGGGGGAGAGACAAAAAAGAAATGCTTATGGGATTTTTGTTTGCAATGGTTTCAGTTTTATAGGGATGGTTTCGGGTGATTGGCACAAGGGGAGAGGAGTTTGGGGTCGGGGTGTTTTCTGGAAAACAAAGACCGGCTCACATTCATGACAAAAAATAGAACGAGAGAGGCGGGGTATGAGAGAGTTTTTATTTGTCTGTCCGGGTGAAAATTTACGATCTCTCATTTTTCCTTTCATCTCTCTCTTCCCACCTCCCACTGCATCATCCCTCCTCCCACTTTGCTTTCTTTTCTCATCACACTATCTCACGAAGCTCCTCTTCCCCCCCGAAAACATCCCTCTGACCTGTCACAGTGAGGGATTTACATGAAACAGGCACAGGTACAAACACACCTCCTCATAATCCCACCAACCGCCCGGCTCTCTTGTTGTGTCTGTGTTTCAAGGCCGCCGCGCTCCCTGTCTCTGTCACCGCCTCTGCCTCTTATCGTTTTTGCTCTTGTCTTCCATACCCACTCTTTAATCGCTTCCTCATTCGTTATCTTTTTTCTTTCTTTCTTGTTTGGCTTTATTGCTCTTAACTAGGCTTTTTTCCCACATGCTCTGCAGCTCTTTGGCTTCCTCTCCTCGCCCCCAGGCCAGATATTAAAGGATCAATGAGAATCTCCTTTCTATCACCTCCGAGGTACACACCTGCACACAACCACACACGTCTGCCCTGACAAACCCACACACACACACGCACGCTCACACGTACGCACGCACGCACGCAAGCATGCACGCACAAACGCACGCACGCACGCACGCACACACACACATATGTGGACCATGTGCTGACAAACAAGTGCCCGCATGAACTTTAAAAAGCAGCATTAGCTGAGCAGGATGTGACTGAAATGGGAGGTCAACTGTGTCAACGCTGACACATCATCACACACACTCTCACTAAGTGGGTGAAAGGGTTAACGCTGACAGAGAAGTGACACATATGTATACACACACTTATACACATATACAGTTTTTTACAATCACTTTGCTACTAATTTCAGAACCTTGACGTCATTTTTCAAAATTCTAGACATAAAACTCACAACGATCATCACTTGTAACACAGGCTGTCCAATGTTCAAAACATTGCATTGTGCATTCATATCTTTAAATAAATCTTGCACTTGCACAATCACTGGTTCAAAAGACAAATTGATTGTGAAATACCATTGAAACGTTACTTTAGATCACCCACACACAAGCTACACATAGTTTCACTGGGTCATCGTTCGTACAATCATTAAATATTGTAGTACAAAATAGGTGGTACATGTTTCATTATGGTACTAGATGTAAATACGTCCCTGTAAAAGTATTGCAGTAGTAGAGAGAAAACTACAGACAATGGATTCATTGACCATAACCTGAAATATATTGATGAAAAACAATACAGTATCACAACATAGTTTTACTTGAATCAAAGCAAAATAATTAGCTACAAAATAGAAAAGACAGTACTGTAAAACATCAAATGCAGTGTTCCTCAACTTGCTTGTACTGTAAAAAGCAAAACAAAGAAGTGATTACTGTACTTCTACATCTTCATCAACTCTGTCTTGTGGATTTGACCACAGGTTGTCATCTACATTGCAATTAGCCAAACATCTTGGAAAAAACCTTCGGGCATGACGAACAATGTGGTACAAGTATATATGTATATGTATATATACTAGGGGTGGGGGAAAAAAATCGATACAGTATAGTGTCGCAATATTTTTCGTGGCAATACTGTATCGATACACAGATGCCAAGTATCGATCTTTTATGATATATGTGTTGGTCAGTCTGTCTGCTTGACAATCCCATTTTGCAGCAATAAAATTGAAGTGAGATGAACAAACAGAGAAATTTATCTTTTTCAATAAAACAGATGTTGACAACATTTTCCTTTGGGGACATCATTTGAAATTGGGAAAAATTTGAAGTTTGAAAAAAGGTAATACATTGCAATATATCACAGAATATTGCAATATGTTTAAAATCGCAATAATATTGTATCATGACATAAGTATCGTGATGATATCGTATTAGGGGTGGGAATCACCAGAGGCCTCACAATACGTATATATATATATATATATATATATATATATATATATAGGCCTGCATGCATACAGTGCAGTATTGTCAATACTGTAAATAGTCTCAAAGATGGTACATGGGACCATAGAAACAGTGTCTGATAAACAGTAATACATTACAGTAAAGAATGATGATAAAATATTACATCCATAGATAATGTAGTCTAATTGGTTCCTGCTCCACACTAATTGGTGACAATGAATCTCGTTATCTTGAAACTTTCATGATCTAAACATGGAATATTGTTTGTCTGTTTCCATACAACTAGTCATTAAGAGTAATGCAACAGTTACTTATCATTTTGAGTAGTTGTATCGATTGATAGTTAGATGATTGTAATGGAATGAATAGACAATTGTGTCATATTGAACAGGTGATCTTTATTAAATGAACAAATGATCTTTGGTTTATGTGTATTGTATCCAAGAATTGAAAAAAGTGTTAGAGTTTTTAAAAATGTGCATTTTGATCATTGGTTTTGAGTTTTGTGTCTAGAGTTTTTAAAAATTACGTCAAGGTTCTGAAATTAGTAGCAAAGTGATTGTAAAAACTGTAAGACTTGTGTTTTTTACATTCAGTAAGCAAAGACTGAGGGGCCGCCATCAGTCAACAAAGGCAGCTTTGTTTGGTCTGTGTGAGTGTGTGTGTGTGTGTGTGTGTGTGTTTATCTGTGTGTATTGTTTGCGTGGGCTTGCAAGCGCAGCACGTGCGTGAATCATCTCTATGTGTCAGAACTTTGTTGGAATGAGGCTTGTCATGCGTAGCTATCTAACAGCCATCACTCAGCTCTCTTTCTGTCTGTCTCTCTCTGTCAGCAAAGCAGAGACAAATTGCTGTAACTAATACGCAACAGGATCGCCGAGCCCCGTTTGTATGACTCAGCTGGCAAGTCCTTCTATAATAACTGATACTGTGAGTGACAAGGCATCGACATTATTGACTTGTTCGGTCTATCAGGCAGCTGCTAACAAAAGAAGGCTCTGCTGCTCAGACAGGCCTGTCTGTGTGCCTGGCAAGCCATGATATAAGTCTTACGACCTACAGTGGAGCCGATGTGCAGGCCACCTTGTTGAAGAGCTTTTATTTGCTCATGGAGAGCACCTCTTCTGGTCTTTTTTCTGGCTCCTTCGCTCCACACATTACCTCCTTTTAATCTTGAAGAATCTCTGTGTTCCCTGTGGTCAAGTATACAAAATACAAATACATCCTGTTGAATGATAGTAGGCTACTGGCACCATCTCAAAATGTAGGCTATAAAAAAAGCACTGCACTCTTATAACATTGTCTGACTTACGATGGACAGTTTAAAAAGAAAATCTAAATGGATGCAGGACGAGCAAAGATATCATCATTTTTATTACACACGTTCCTCTTAGTGAACAGTTACAGTACAGGCCAAAAGTTTGGACACACCTTCTCATTCAATGTGTTTCCTTTTTATTTTCATGACTATTTACATTGTAGATTCTCACTGAAGGCATCAAAACTATGAATGAACACATATGGAAGTATGTACTTAACAAAAAAGTGTGAAATAACTGAAAACATGTCTTATATTTTAGATTCTTCAAAGTAGCCACCCTTTGCTTTTTTATTAATAAGGGAACAAATTCCACTAATTAACCCTGACAAAGCACACCTGTGAAGTGAAAACCATTTCAGGTGACTACCTCTTGAAGCTCATCAAGAGAATGCCAAGAGTGTGCAAAGTAGTAATCAGAGCAAAGGGTGGCTACTTTGAAGAATCTAAAATATAAGACATGTTTTCAGTTATTTCACACATTTTTGTTAAGTACATAATTCCATATGTGTTCATTCATAGTTTTGATGCCTTCAGTGAGAATCTACAATGTAAATAGTCATGAAAATAAAGAAACACATTGAATGAGAAGGTGTGTCCAAACTTTTGGCCTGTACTGTAGGTTGGAGATTTGGGACATTACTTGATGCAATTTATGAGACTTCACGCAGCTCCATCTGGCTTTATACACCTGTTTTTACCTAAACAGCAGTACTCCGCAATAGTTTTAAACAGACTTTCATGTGTAAGATTGTTACAACTTAAGGACTAGCCTATTTATTCTTTCTAAAAGTTGTATTGTAAGTCTGGATCGCTCACTATCGACACTGTAACTGGAAGTCAAAGTACTTTCAATGCTTGAATAGTCAACAGATGAGCAAGTACATTAAAAAAATATTAGACTCTTTGACAAAATATCAAAGGTAAGAGCCTTTGTGTATAAAAATGTAGGCATACCAAAGGTCAAGCATTTCTGCAATCATAAGATAATTCCTTTGTACGCACAGCTAACAATTAGCTAAAGCTAAAGATGATGCTTTGTTAACAGTTGAGGAATTGAACACCGACTGTGACATCTGCTGGACATCCTGCTAGCTAGTGTGCAGGCGTCGGGAAGGGGGCTCGCTGGCCTCTGTGCCTCCGTGCCTGTTTCCAGCAGGATCTCAGGAGCTGTGTTGTCCTTTCCGACGAGCCTGGATCGTGGAGAGCTGGTGCCATTCAACAGGTTGACTCTTTTTCTGTGTGCTGATCTGACGGCCACATTTACTGTATGTTGAATCATGCACAAGTTGAAGGAATTGATGGAATTACATTTTACTGAAATTGTACCTCTGCGTTTACATGTGACAAGTATATCACAGTATTTATAGCCCTACTTCTTGACTGAACTGAAAAAAAGTAAAATAATTGAGACTGGCCACAATGTAAAAGTATTCTATAATTATATGAGAGACTCACTTGTTTTTATGTTGTGGAACATTGAAGATATCAGTACAAGAAAACCTAAAGTAAGTTGCTAAAAGAAGTTTTGCTTGTACATTATGAGATTGGATGCAGAGGTAAAACACCTGTTTACACTTCACTCTTGTTGTGGCTTAGTACTCATGTAACAGAATCACAGAACACAAAATATTTATGTTAGTTAGAAAGTTGCAAAATCTGAATATATCACAAGCGTTAGGAAATGCAGTGTTGTCTGGTTTAAATCAAATGCAGTAATATGAACCAGTACACGTTCTCCTCCAAAGCACCTAAAAGTATAAATGGACTACTGAAGTAATGATATATCAGTCAACAGGCCATACAAATAAAGTGTTCCTTATACCCAGATAGCATTCAACATGATTCAATGTGATCTCATCATTGAAGCTGACCAATCTCCCAAAAACCTGTGTATGCCTTTAAGATACACAGATGCGCTGGTCGAGACGTTCTCAGACCTCCTCTTCCTCCCTGTCTGTCTTTCTCTCTATTTATCCTTCTTTTTGTTCACACTCTGTCTCCCAATCTTTTTTCCATATGTCCCTCTGCCTTCCTTCAATGTGTCCATCCGTATGCCATCCTATCTCTAACTGCATGAGTAGTCATTTTGTGTCACTTTTGCTTCATTTTCACCCCATGGGTCCCCTTTTCTCTGCTACAATCAAACCCTTTCACGCTTTCCTCAAATTCCCTCGGCCACCCCCGCATTCACTTTTTCCATCTGTCTCCTTCCAACTGTCTCCTCGTCTCCTCTTCCATCTCCCTCCCTCCCTCCCTCCCTCTCTGTTCTGCTCACCTGCAGCACATAAAAATTCCTCTTTTCTTTCTCCAGAGGATTGTTCAGTCGCTTAGGGATTTACTGCATTCCTCTATGCTTTCTCTCCTTCTTTCTCTCCATATCTGTCTCCCCTCGTTTCTCCTCGTTTTGGCAGCACTACACAGCGTTTGATTCAGATCTTCTCCTTTGTCTTTTTAACACATTTGTATCCCTCTTTAAGCCCCTCTGTGTTTTCTTTCTCCATCCCTCCCTGTCATTTTAATAATACATACTAATCCTATACCTGTCGTTTCCATGACCCCACCCTAATTTGTTTTTACTCCATAGCACCCACTATACCTGCCCCACCTGGCCTCTCCCTCCTGCTGGGTTTCTGCCATGAGCTGAAACATACCGCCTCCACTTACTTAGCTGGAGGGCGCAGGGTTGGGCTGCAGCTTCTCACCGCCGTTTTTTTGGGGTTGGTGGGGGTGGAGGTGAAGGGGCGCTCCAGGGCCTGGGGCCTGGGATGAGGTTGATTTATGAGTTAATCAATTGGTCGTCCGTGTGAGTGAGCAAAACCACAGAGGTGTGTGAGCGCTTTCATGTCACTGTCTGTGCTTGTTGACTTAGTCCCTTAGGAAAACACCAGGAGCTGTCATCCCCCATGTTGCTCAGCTCCCCGACATGTTTTCAAAAGCAATTAGGGAGAAAATGGAGCTGGGTGTTCATTCATCTGATGGTTGAATGGCTTGTATGGGTGGATGTTCGTGTATGGTCGTGTGGGTGTCTTGCAGAAGTCTTACCCGACTATGAAAAGTAGTGACATCACACGTGCAAAAGGTAAACTTTGGCCTCAGAAAGAAACCCAAGCCTTGATTCATAATGTCAATTTATCAACTTCTTATGGCCGATGTGACAGCAGACAACTTGACTTCCACACCCACCAGACTATCTTCCTCACCTGTTGAAACTTTGCCCAATATCCACATAAGTGTTCAAACTGATTTGGTCTGCGAGCTCATTCATGATAGATTATGAGAGATGATGTAAAAGACATTTGCAGATTACTGTCAGGGACAATTAGACTGAGTGCAGATTTCCATCTTTAATCACCTCAAACTTGAGTAACATGTTCAGATTTGTCACGCTTAAAGCCCATTAAGAACTCAACGTTTGATAAAATTGCTCAGTTTGCTCTGAGGATTGGTCAGCAGGCTCACATCTAAAATAACAACATATTACAAGACAAACCATGTTGACACCTCATGTCTGTGTAATCTGGAAAATCAGGCGTTGCTGCAATTGTTTAGGCATTTTTAGGCCTTTATTGACAGGACAGCAGAAGAAATCAAAAGGGAGAGAGAGGGGGAATGACATGTAGCAAAGGGCCGCAGGTTGGAGTTGAACCTGGGCCTGCTGCGTCAAGGAGTAATCTTACAGATAGATGGGGACCCGCACTACCAGCTGAGCTATCTGGGAACCCCAATTTTATATATTTGCTGTGCTCGTGCTTTTCTTTCTCTTTCTCGCTCTCTGTTCTCATTCTCAGTGCCTGTCAGTCTTGTCAACGTTTACAATTAAGGTATGTTTTTAAGGTTATGTGGGGAGAAAGTGATGAAAAGAGAAAACAAGCAAGTGCTACTATAAAGGAGAGAGAAAGAGAAAGCCGAGCCAGATGACAGAAAGATGATAGAGCAGACGTTTGATGGCATCTAATAAGTCTGATAACTGACATGCATCCTGGCAAAAGCACAGACGCACAAATTCAAAACAGAGGGGGAAACGAAACAGCGCGGGGTAAACACACTCATCCAAACACAGGGTATATCTCAGCACCTTTGTTCCTCGAGCCAAGCTATCCTGAGGTGTTCCAGCAGTTTTAGCCCGGAACTTCCCTCTGTGCATTTGTTTTGCTCATTTTATGACAATCATATTCCTCCCCATCCCTCGTAAAATTTCACTTATGATTAATGGTTGCAGTTGTGTGTGAGCAAAAAGTTTTTTTTCTTCTCTTTTCTTTTCCCCGAGGCCTTGGGTGGGAGTCAATGAGGCGTTTTACATGTTGCTGTGTCGCGGTCTACATTACATGTTTGACGTATTACGGTTTGTTAGAGACTAAAATGCCTGTTTTGGACCAGCTGTCCACCCACACCGGGAGGACTTACAGTGCTCTGTATCACTCTTTCTCACACACGCACGCACACACGCACGCATGCACAGACACACACACACACACACACACACACACACACACACACACACACACACACACACACACACACACACACACACACACACCTCAATCCCACTCCGCGACCTGAAAATGGGAGAATGGTGCGAAAGGTAAATAGAAAGCTTTTAAACTGTCTGCGCGACGCACAAAGACAGAAGATTATGGAAGGACTACAGACTCCCTCACACATACGCACACAGTCGCACACTTGTTTTTGTCACTTATGAAGAGACGTTGACTTACATTCATTCCCTGGAGATCTACCAATAATCTTAACCTTATATGCCACAACCCTTAAAAAAACCTTAAAAATAAGTCTTATGATATTCTATATTTTTCTTTATTGTCAACAAATCACATGAAAAGTCTAAATGTAACCGTCTAATAACCATTGTCTGTGTAGCCAAGTCCTAATAAAGCTTATTCCTCTGTTTCATAGACCTCTATTGTTGTCTTAAAACATATACATGAGCCATTGTTGCACTGGGTGACATCTTCCTTTATTATGATGACGTTTTGAGTATTTTGATTTGAGGACATACACCGTCCTGCATTTGAGTACTCATAAGAGCACCAAACAGTCCCCAACAAATGCACTATTCTGTTTGAGATTTTTTTATACCTAATTTTTCACCTTGCACGGCAGCTGGATTCTTGCTATATCATGAAATCACGCGAGAATCATGGGGTCACGCATCACACGAAAATCTTTCTTGTCAGGCTTCAAATAGTCTGGATCAACGGCAGTACATTTCCACGATAATCGCACTTGGCAGGTACGTATTTGCTGTGGACAAAATTACATTTAACCATGTATCCAGCTAATTTAGCTCACGTTACTGTATTGTGTGAATAGTTACATTAACTTTATTTAATATTGTATGTGGCGTTTTCTGTGGCGGGGTGCATATGTTCCACCAAAACAAATTCCTTCCTTAGACCATTTTGCAGAGCCACCGTATCTACGTCCGGAGCTTAACACTGCCCAAGACGATTGTGATTGGTTTAAAGAAATGCAAACAACACATTTTTTTTCGCCTTTTTGTATCTGTGGTGTAGCCAGACCTTAGCCTACTCTGCACCACTGTGGAAATAGGTCGGGCAATGCAAGACTGTAATGCGTTTGTGTCCGAACCAATCGGCGTCCAGTGAGGAGCTACTGGCAGCTATGGGCAGGGTGTAGGTGTGTGTGACGGCCGCGACAGTTTGTTCAAAATAACAAAGGTGAACGTGATAGATAGATGGTTCATCCAATTACCGGCTAGGTATTTTTTTTTAAGTGCCTGCCCTTTTCCGATCAGTTTCCAATGACTGCTTCTAATGAGAATGTGACACAGATACAGTGCCTTGTTAAAGTTACCCCCTCCCCCCGCTAAATCAGTAATTTCATTATATGATAATCCCTGAGCTAGCTACTGAACAACAACGTCAGCTAATGTTTTGACACTACGACGGAACTAAACCTGACACTTTTTAAATCACAGTAGGCCTAATAACGACCAATTTGACACAATGTTCTAACATTCAGCAATTTTAGTTGCTTACGTTTCAGTTTGGGTTCTAATCTGCGCCATGAAATTACCAACTTCTTCTCTGGGGACTACCAATGTTAAACTTCACAACTGCACTCCTGCTCTCCCTCTGACAGATTAGATAGAGACTCAGCCAAAGGCGGAAGTCTGGCACAACCACCTCTGATTGGCCAAAACTATGTTTTTGTTGATGGTAATTGTTTGTCCTCTGTCACTAACAGACCCTAAAAAGGGTCTAATCATTGTTGGTTTTGGGGCTTTTCATGGGATTTGTAGACAACAACAAAAATACAGAATATTGCAAGCCTTGTTTTTTTTTTTTTTTTTTTTACCTTAACCAAAAACCTGAAATGTAGATGAATTGGTTTCATTTTTTCAATGGTGTTCACCCCAAATCAGAGGCAATTCTCCACAATGTGACCATATAAAACAGTAGATCTGAGCTATAAAGGACAGCCCTGTCTCCTAAAAATTACGTTTCCATACACCAAAACTGCATTCTCAATGAGGGAAACATATTTTGTTTTAGATTACGTTTGTTTTAGACATTTTTAATCAAAGTCCGCGTTCAAAGTCGGCATAGAGAGAATGTCCGGGTGGATGGATGGGTCAAACAAACATGGGACTTTCATCCAGGAGACAGCTGTTTGTGTCCCATGTGAAACCAAAAGTCAATGTTGACTTATATTAACTTACGTATAAGTTAAGTACAAACGTACTTAGCATACATATGTTACTTTAGTTACGTAGCAAACATACTTATTTTATCATAAACCATGACCTTTTTCTAAACATAACCAAGTACTTTTGTTTCAATCCACAACGTTAAAACCACATATTTAAACCTGCGACCGTCTCACAACGTGCGCCTGTTGCTGTTACGAGACGTTTAATCTGGGAGAATTTCCCTGGAAACGTAATTGAGACTACAGTTTAGGGGACAGGGTTGATAAAAGAACACACACACACACACACACACACACACACACAGATACACAGACATACAGACATTCATAAGCAGACCACTTTATTGTTTCACCTCTATAGTGTGTTATTAACACCTGCACAGACACAATACAGACTCCTCAGGCTCCCACTTATTCACAACTTCCGCTTTTGCTTTCCTAAAATTCTCACAAACACTGGACCATTTTGTTTTTTCCTTTCCCACAGTGCACCATTTCAAAAGCGTAGGAAAAGGCAGAACCAAACATTTTCCCATTCCAGGCCTGGAAAGTACACAGTGCATATCATACATATCTTTTTACGGTCCTCTTAAGAACCCCATGGTAATATGATGCTATTTCTTCATTCCGTCACGCTGTCTGAGTTTTCTTTGCTTTAATTCCTTTTTTTGTCTTTCACCATTTGAGCACATTAAGACAAGACTGGACCAAAACAAACTCCAGCAAGGCATGCTTGTGTCTGCCTGGAAGGACAGACAAGGATGAGCAAAAAAAAGAAAAGTTTAGAGCAAGTTCTCTTTCTGACCAGATGAATGAGTCTGAGTGGTTTTGATTCACATCCTATTTGTGACACCAGTTTGATGTTTGACAGAGACCTGAACTCTTAAACCTGCAGAACCACCACACCACTAAAGTTATCCAGAGGAGAGATTCCCACAGTGCTGTGTCTCAGCGCTGGCAGTTTTAATGCAGAGTTTTTACATCTTGAATATAAAAAAAAAAGAGAGTATAATCTCACATGCCATGCAAGTATTTACTGCTAGGAGCAAGAATATTCAAAGGGATCTAGAACAAGTTGTTTTAAATAATGTTTGTGCTTTCATGTTCAGTTTGCTTGGTAGATGGAACAAAGATCAGATGCGCTGGTCAGTTTCGCCCTGGGTTCCTTGGTTCTGTGTTACAGTCAAAGAGCTCGGTGGGAGCTAAAATAACGAGTGACTAGAATTAGATTTTGCACAACGTGCCCCGGCTTGATTGACACATTCTACAATCAAATCAAAGTGCTGACAGCTGGGACTGATTTCCTGCAACTGTTGTGGTTTAGAGACAGAAAACCGAACGAATGGGAAAGCAAAATACAGAGAAACAGTAAAACAGAGACAGATCTTGAAATAAGGGTAAAGAATGGGACTTTTTTCCTTGACGTCACATGAGATTATAATTTGGTGCTTGGGTGCTATTTGTTTTACATTAGACTGATTGTTGTCATTTTTAACAGGGAGGGTGACTGAAAAAGTAGGAAATTGAACTGTACCGCAGAGATGCTCAGATACAGTTGTTTCACAGTCTACAGCAGCTGCAGTTTGCCAAGCCGGCAAGAAAGTCCTTGTATTATTTAGTATTATGGGTAACACGTTGTGTTTAAAGTTTCAGATCTCACAAGTTAAAGCTTAGATGAAATACTTTTTAAGGCAGCTTTAAACAATTGTTTATTTTTTTAGCAGCATTTTTTTAACAGTGAAGTTGCAGGCCACAAAAAAAAGACAAGAAAAAAGCTGAAAGACCCTTAAACGCAGATGGGAATGTAAAGTTGGATGATAATTGTATGTGGGTTAATGGCTACAAGTGACTCACTTTCCCATTACACAAAGTCATCTGACCCATTGGTAATATACAAATGTTGATTAGAGCAGCTTTAAGGGTTCAGTTTGGTTGAAACCAGTGACTGTTAAAGGTTGAAACAAACTAGGTTTTACAATTTGTGCAACAGCATCTAAAACAAAAATGTTGATACCTGTTTCCAATGGCCATACTCTAGGGCATGACATCATATCCGCCTGGCTCAATCACACTTCCTCCCTGATCTCTCTTCAAGAGTCCCGTGTATTGTGTGTGTCTCTGTAGTCTCGACACTTTGAATCGTACAAATGGTAGTGACATAATATCTGACCGTTTCTTCTCGAAGGCCTTCCTTGTGTTGCACTCGGATGTTGCCTATACACAAAAAATGACGGTGGTACATGCAACATTTCTGCATGCTTGCTCGTACTGGAAGAGGGATCCCACCTCTTTGCTCTGTCTAAAATGTCTTACTTTTTGTACAATTAAAGGGGTTTTATTTGGGAGTTTTTTTGGTACTCGAACAGTGGGTGTAACGATGAATGATGCCTTGTGCTGTACATATTACAAAGCTTTTTGAGACAAATTTGTATTTTGTGTATATAAAACTGACTTTACTTGACTTGGTAGTAGTAGTAGTTGTATAAAGACTGAAAAAAAGACAGCCTGACAAGGACTTTATTTGAAGTATACTGGGACCTTCAATCTGACACATGATTCCAATAAGGGTCAAAGTTTCAAGTTGACTCAATCAGTGTTGATTTGAAGCACAGCGATGAGGTCGCCGTCTTCTTGAATCCTGAATTTTGCTGTGCCCTCTCAAGGCTCCTTTTCTTCTACAAAGAAACTGAAGTTTTAGTTTTTTTTTTATGTTTTCCCTCTGCTGAAAACTTTGAAAAGAATGGTGAAGAAAGACGGGAATCCACATGGCTGTTCAGACTGTAAATAGAGAAACATGATGAGTGTAAAGAATGGCGAGAAGGGGATTCAGGTCAAATGCAAAATCAGGAACTCAAAAACGTCTACCACGAACATGTATTTTCCTAACCTACATGGGACCCATCTTTGCTTCTCCCTCTCTAAAGCTCTCGGTGGAGTTTCATTAAAGTATGCTTTTAAGTTAATGCAAGATCTTATCACGCATCTCCACTCAGCTCAGCTCCTCTCTCTGCCTCTCTCGCTTCATCTGTTATCACTTCTAATCTTCTTCTTCCTTCCACTGTTTCCCACTGCCTCGCTCAATCCACCCCAACCCCCCCTCACCCACACCTTTTCTCTCCCTCCGTTGTTCTCTGTCTGATTTACTCAGCCTGCTTCAAGGCAGTCATTATCTACTTGAAGTTATGGAGTTCCTTAAAAGGCAGAAATAGAAGCGGGGTAATACTTGAGGCCTGAGACACTAAGACCTCTGCCATTCTCTCCTCCTCCTTCAATCCATCTTTTGTTTTGCCTTTCACTCCCATCCCTCTGTCCACAGTTTGTGTTACCAGTAGCCCTGTCTCTTTCTCTGCTCACCTTCTACATGTTTTCTTTCCCTGGCTCATCCATCATGTGCTGTCGCCAGCGGTTGTGGCGCTGTCATGTAATTATCTTATATTTATGCGAATATGCTTGTCCTGTACTAGTGCTGTGTTGGTTTTATGCACACTCAGGGTTCCTTTGACTCCATGCCCCTGGCTTAAAAAGATTCATGTCATAATTCAAGCCAGAGGGAGACTGGCCCACAAGCCCAATGGCACAGCAGGATCTCTTTGATTTTTCATAGCTCTCAGTGGTGGCTGTCGTTTTCAGACAAACAATGAATGTGCTAATAACTTTAAGGCACCTACTTGACTCACAGAGTACAAATGCACCATAAGCAATTTGGAGGATACATTTTATTATTGCTCTTTGAGTACTGTGCACATTTGAGGAGCCATAGTGGGAGTCTAACCCCATAACCACAGCATGGCTGTTGCCATGCTCTGCCCATTGAGCTTTAGAGCAGGAGCGTGCACAGAAACAGCAGGGAGGGTAATCACTGACTACATCCAATGCCCTGAAGGTCCAAATGCCTCTCGAAAGCATAACTCTGGCCATGTTCAACCTGGACTCCATTTTCACATCTTCTTTCAATTCTGACCAAAGTCTTATTTGCTTATAATAAATCTCTGTACATCTTTCTTGCCAGCATGCCTGGCTCCTCGCTCCAAAAAACAACCTCAAAAGCTCCCAGGGTCTGCTTGATCTGTAATGATGGATAATGTAAAAAGGTTTAAAGCCAAAAGCAAAAATTTCAATTTTCTTCACTTTTTGTGGAAAGAAATATAATCTATGATGCAGCTATTGTGAGCATTTTTCCATTTTTCATAGAATAACCCCATTTTTGGAAACTACTATAGTTTCAAAGCTTTAAGCCCTGTTTTTTATGCAGCAGCAGCAGCAGCAGCAGCAGCAGCAGCAGCTCACTAACATCTTATGGCCAACATTGCCATTGTTTTTTTACTTTTACAACACTCAACATGTGGGACCAAGATTGTATTTCACTACCAAGCTAAGTTAATTAGCTTACTAGTAAGCCTGATTCTCATGACACATTACTTTTAATTTCAACACCTGTTGAGTGGCATTGTCAAGCTTCCTGCACTAATGCTGCATTTCCACCGCAGGGTTTGGTTGGGCTCAACTCAACTCCCTTTTGGTACAATGTCCTTTTCTTTATTTTGTTTTCCACTGTACCTAGTATCCCCTCAGTGTAGGCGTGAAACTGCAGTGACATCATTTTCATTGTTGAATCCTTTCATTGGCAACCAAACAGAGGAACTCTGATCTGTCAATTGTATGTAGTAGCTTTGCGGACAGTGCAGTGTTTTAACTCCACCTTCTAGTATTGGCTCAGCTTGCTTGGAACCTTGACCGAGGTGGTAAAAAAAAAGTACCAGGGTCTATCCACATTTTTTGCTAATAGAAAACCAAACAAGAGCGAGTCAAGTTGAGTAGAGCTAGTGGTTTGTTGACTTTTTTTCCAAGAGTGTGATTCAGAAATTCATAGTTTTTCCCACTATGCTGCTTGTAATACGGTCTAAACTACATGATATAAAAGTGGCAACAAATAGTGCCCACCCTACTAGAGACTGTACCAATGAAACTACCAGTACCGATGTTGTCAGTTACCAAAGATTCACCCCCTACAATAATGTACAATAGGAGGCTCAACCAGATAAATAAATAAAACCTACATTTCTTCTTTTAGATAATTACAATTTTGAGTCAACACAAATGCCAAGGATGACACCAAATTTTAACTTATTAAAAATTAAAATATTATTAATAGTTCAACTTAAAAAAAAAAAAAAAACATTTTAAAGTAATATGTTCCTCATGGAGTTTTGTTGTTACCTTGCCCATTATTGTCTAAGTAAATGAATGACAGGTGTGCATTAGAACATACTGTGGGGGCTGCTTTTGGGGTTGATGTATGGTAAATCCATTAATCTTACAGGATTGACAGGCCGCACCCACTTTAGGAAGATGCATGAAGCTCTGCAGTAAAGCAAGTGATCAGATATTAGGCAGAATCAGTGCAATGATGGGAAAATGCGTTCCAAGTTGGATACAACAAGAGCTTTATGGCTTTAGGAATGAGAAGGATTAGAAAAGCCTCCAAGTTACTGGAGAGAAAAAAAGGCTGGCGAAAAAGCCAAAAAGATGTATTCATGCTTTGTTTTTTTGTGTTTGGAGATCACTGGATTACATTAACAAGAAAGCTCCTGCTCCAAATCTTACCAGAGGGTGAATAACCTCACTGGAAACTGTTTCAGCCAACAGTAAATTTCCTAAATGATTGGCCAGTAGTTAAAGAGGTTAAATATACTCCTCTTGTAAAAAGTAGCACCATGCTGTTTTTATAGGCCTCTGTTGCCCTCCTCTGGTGAACAGTGAGTGTTACTATTAGTGGTTCATGCGTCCTCAGAAGTAGTGACTGTGTTTGACCACCTGTGTGTAGTTTTGAGCTGAGAAGAATGATGTGTTATGGTCTTCTGCTAATAGAATCATGGGATTAGATATGTTTTATGTTTCAGGTACTGTGAGACTCTCCCGCTCCTCTGCCAACCCACCAACCGTCCTCACATTAATGAAAATTAAGACCACATTGAGTTTGAGTTTTGAGAGTGTATGTGTGTGTGCATTCACTGATTACTGTCTGGACCTTATTTAAGTAGAAACAGATTGAAGAATGATAATTAGGTCTAATAAGATGGAATTTCCCTAACTCTGTCAAACAGCAGCCGCATCACAGGGCTGCTTTTAAAGGGGCTTCAGGTCAATTGGAACCACACACACACACACACACACACACACACACACACACACTTAAGTCACATGATACTCTTTCTGCTATTTTCTTCATAGTAAAAATGTTTTAAAAATTAAAATAATGTGGGTTCTGCTACACTATTCAAATGTAAACTTAAAGGTACGATGAGTTTTTGTATATATATATTAATTGCTTTGTATTGCAAATTTGTGAACGGATTGTACCGTAACTTAAAAACTGATACCTTCCCAGACTTTCTTAGTTGCCTATAACAGCCTGTGAAGGTTTCGGGACAGTTTTGCTGGTAAAATTCAAAGGATGTGATATGATGTTTATGCACGCTTGAGTACCTTGTCTCTCTTTAGCTCCCCTACAGCACCAAAAGTGTGCAACACTAGCTAACGTTAATTCAGAACTGATGCCAACAAACCCACCACAACACAGAGTCAAACACAAAGTCCACTTAAGCACACACACAAAAAAGTTTTATCTACTAAAGCCTAGCAAGCTGTAACATAGCTACGAATTCTACCTTGTACAAATTCATGTGACAGATAACAATTGATTGATTCATTGTTTGACTATGCAGTTTCTTTTTGAAATTGTTAATGCATAGTCTTGTTCCTCAATTATTTTACAAAAGTGGCAGCTATCCTGTCTGTTTGGAGCAGACCTGACACATGAGAAATGTTGGCCTTTACCTTGAGAGAAAAGCACATAGGTTTTAGAACCATGCCACGTCACGATCAAACGCAATACATCAACATCTCCAGAGGGATGATGTTGACGCCTGTCAGTCTGGAAATTCTTCCAAAGTCATTCCAAAAGCTCCAGGACTCCACTGAATCCCAGCCAACTACATGTCGTACAAGTGGAGAAACTGTGGGACAGTAGTGAATCTCCCAAGAAGTGATTGTTCTGCCAAAATCTTTCCAAGAGCAAAGAATAAAAATCATACAGGAAGTCAAAAATAACAGCTATTTCAACATCCAAGGGTCTGCAGAATCCTTTTGTCCTTGGCTTCGGTCAGTGTTCATGAGTCCACCATCAAAAAGAAGCTTGAGATTCATGGCAGGGTACCAAGACAGAAACCATTTCTCACTGGGAAGAAAAAATAATGCTTGTCTCAAGTTTGCCAAAAGCACCTTGTGATCCTGAAAACTTTTTCACAAACACACATACAGTAGGGATACAGTAGTTCATAACAAATCCCTGCTGTTTATGACAGAAAAACATTATTGAGATATATATTATAGTCTAACATAATATAAGTAGCGTTATTGTTGTTGCTTCATTGTCAGTGCATCTGGATTTATCAGACTTTGATTACGCTGATCAGAAAGCCTGCAAGTTACATTATCAAAGCTTTGGAATTGATCTGGATGCTCTATTAAAGGAGAATTCCGGCCAATTTTTGCCTGATTCTTGATTGCTAGATGTCTCTGATTACTGTCGATAGGAAAAAAAAACTACCAAAATCGGTGCTAACAAACTGGTTTTGCTGCACCTAGAGCTAAGGCCAGAGCTCCCAGTTAGCTAAAATGTCAGTTGTGGGGGCATGTTCTAGTGCTTTTGTGTCTTTTAACAGACACAAAATGCAATTAAAATTTCTTTGCAACATGAACACGGCCCTTACGTGACAACAAGATGTGTTTTCAACTCAGACATTGTGAAGAAACCGTATAAATTCAAAGTTTGTACTGTCACCTACCTCTTTTTCCATCGGTCGCTTCACTGAAAGAGTCGATCACGGAGGTCATGCTTTCGCGGTGAAAACTTGAAGTTTATTCACCCTCAAAAATAGGTAATTGATCACTGTAGTGGTTATGACCATATCAGTGACTATGTAACTACATGGAAACGGTCCAAATGATGCCTGTTGCTTGCACAGTAATAGCGTTAGTCCCGTGGGAATTCAGTTGTTGCAGGAAATGGTAAACAAAAGCTAACCATTTCTTTTCCACAGTAGATCAACACACGTTATTCTTACTCCAAGCTTCTTCCCTTGTGAACACCTCTGACCTTCACTCTTCACACACTACACTCTGATCTGCACACTACTGTTTACCATTTCCTGCAACAATTTATCTGTAATCACACAACCATTTCGATGATGTGAACATTCTTTTTTTTTCAAGTCACTTAACATGACAATCTTTCCCATCTCTACCATCCACCCCAAATTGATAATTTAAAAAACAACTGTATTCCATTTAGGTGAGGCAGTTTCAGGGTCATGTGTGCTGGCTCACAGGCATGGCTTACATCGACACTTGATGGATTCATTGTTAATGACATACGTTCCACCTGTGCTTTTCCTGCAATGACAAGTCAATATGTCTGCTGTGAAAATGCCTGTTATACTCAGTGAAACTAAAACAAGCACATCATGCTATCAAACCAAAAAAGTTTCTTCAGGTGAATCAGTTCTGACTCTCAGAGTGAGAGGAATTCTCACTGTGAGAATAGCTATTAACTATCGCTAATAACTATTATAACTATTGAGTTGTTTTGAGTTACCAAAATAGGTTATTGTAAAATTGACCGCAAAAGAAAAAAAGCATTTTGCAGTGTTTCAGAGGAACATAACAGCCTGTAGATTGAAGGAATACACTGTCTAAAAACAAGTTGATGTAACTCACATATCTTGCCTGTAAAGAGATTCTAGTCAGAAAGTCAGCGCACAATATGAATGGCACTTCAAATTGTTGAAATGTAGGGCATTGATTATGATGTATAGAACTGATTACGTTTTGGCATAGATGTGACTTTCTTGATATTTCACAGCTGTTTTATTGTCTGTTTGGATTTCAGATGCACATTTTTCCAATACACTTCTTGTTCTTTTACACACGCGATGAAAAAACCCTACTGTAACTGCTACCATAACTCAAAATCTTTATGCAAAGCAGTTTCTTATTTATTTGTTTGCAAAGTATTTGAGTAATCATTTGCAATACTTGACGACCTAAATGTCAGTTGCTTATAGACTTTGCAGGGCATTCAACAAATATAGGTGATGTTTTCTATTTTCGAAAAGTGAAGAATTAGAAGTCACATTTGAAATGGACAAATCTCAGTCTGTCACTGTCACACAAACATGTAAATCTATGAATCAGTCAAAACACTCTGTGCAGTCCATCTAACTCTATTGAGAGTCATCAATGGAAGTCAGATGCCCTCATTGAACTCAGTATTGTTTGTCAAAAGTTTGCTGTCTCATGCAGACTACCAGTCTGGCAGAAATTTGTGGCTTTGATACCCCACTTTGATGTATTATTATGAGAGTGCACTGACGGCCACATTATACAGCATTTGGTTACCATAACTATTTGAGATAAACATTTCTCAATGAGTAAGTTAATGACATATGTCTGTATGGAGAAGCTTCATTAATACATTTAGCAGTTGAGTGATATCCGTGTGTTTAGTCTGAATGTGTCAACTATTAACTAATTAATTACACACATCATTCAAACTGCTGCTTTGAATCCCCTTGAAGCTGACCTGACCTGAAAATAAAAGGTACATTTAGCTCCATATAGACTTTAGGCCCTTCCGTGACTGTGTGCATGGTTAACGTGCTGTTATTCTTCTCTGTGGTGGTGGTGGTTGTTGTTAATGTTGTTGTGGTACTGCTGCCTGTCCAGCAGGTGGAGCCCTTTATCTGGAGTCCAAAAGTTTTTTTCTCTGAGTATGATGAAAAATTATGACAAAAGATAAAGAAAAATAATCCAAAGAAAAACTCTGCACCTAAAAAAAGTCTATACAGTCATCACTTCTTGTTATTAAAGGATTTTCAATAAATCTAAAAGTGCAACTTTATTGTTCTGAGTAAACAATACTTAATAAACTTATATTTTCTAAGTGAACACAGCTTGTTTATTCTGAGTAAGTAACACTCAATAAGCTTAAACTTATTAAGTGAAGACAACTTGTTTATTTTAAGTAAATGACACTTAATTAACTCATGGTTTTTAAGTTAATCAAGGTTTAAAAAATGTTTTTTTGGTTTACTTAAATACTGAATTAGCTCACATTGAATGAGCTAAAAATCAAAAAAATAAGTTAAGTGAGCACTAATTGAGTGTTACTTACTTACTCAGAATAAACAAGCTGTGTTCACTTACTTTTTGTTTACTGGAACAATTCAGTTTTACTATGAAAGTTCATTGAACTTACTTTTTTCAAGGCAATGAGTTTCCATACATTTTTTAAGTAAAGTCAACTTGTTAAAATTAACAGTGTATATGCTGTGACATCACAGTAAGGCCTCCAATATTACTGTAGTACTTGAATCAACAATGTTTCTGACCACAGACTATAGAAAAACATAGACTGATGTGATCTTTTGAAACCTGGGTTTGGGTTTACTGCCGCCTGGGTGGAGTCTGATGAACCAAATTTGGGTAAAAGTTGAGGAACCTGTGTGAAAAAACCTGCAATCATCAGTGCTGAGTGTATTAAGCTGAGAGTCCTGTCAGTTAAGCACAGTATAAGCCCTAAATTGACATAAAGATGCACATCAGAAGAAGCATATGCACGTGGGAATGACAGACTGAGCCAGTGGCAGGTTGAATATCATTGTGAATACCAGCGCTAATTGGTCAGCACACAGTTTTAGGACCTGACCACCACCATCAGGTTCTTCTGCTTTTTGGTGTTCACATGCTTGGAAGCATAGACAGTATGTAAACTGGACCAACAGATCCCGTTGCTCTGGAAGGAGACCAGTGAAGGATATTAGAAGCACTTTTCAGGTGATGGCTGAGCGTTAGTGCGCAGACTCCAACTGAGCTTGAAGACGTAGATGTGACGTGAGCAACCTGCCTGTAAGTTGGAAGTCTTCTGGTAGCTGTGCCAAGAGAAATCTCAATCATTCCCAATACAGAGACGGAGAGCGTAGGTATATGTAAGGAGGTAACATAGGCACAGGCTAATTAATGCTAACTAAAATGCTAGTTAACATTAGTAATTAAACTTAAACAGCGAATGTAAATCGAAACTGCCTGCAAGCTTCTCCTGTACTATACTGTAATTCCTCTGCGACAGTAAGTCGCGTGGTTATGACAAATCTTTACAAAAACGTTTACTACGGAGCCATAATGTGAGAAACAAGGTAATGGAGCCTTTTATACATTGTTGTGTTTCTTTAGAAATAAACAATGGACAAATAGTTTTTAAATGCTTCAGATGTAAAGTTATTTGCTGTCAAAGTGGCGCCAAAATGAATGGCAGTCAATGGAATGCTAACGGGAGATGATGGCTTGTTAGCATCAAAATGGCGCCATAGGAGCTATGCGTTCCAAGAAGAGGCTTACCCCCTTTCTTGGAAGCCCTCCTGAGGTCATGTTTAGAAGAGGGAGATGGATGTGAGAGGTGCAACCACCCATCCATTAACCTCTGCTTCAGCTGTTTTTGCTTGTTGGCTTCAGATGGCCTTAAAGCGAGGATAAAATGTGTTTAGCTCACTTGCTTCAGTATAGACGCAACAGCACTTGACAAGGAGGAGGGGGTGGGCTTGTAATCTGTCATAGTTCTTAGCCTCATGCTTTTTGGCTCCCTCCTGGAATTAGTAGAATTTCCACTTTCAGCATCAGGATTACCAGTCTGTGAGCAGTTCAGGTTTTAGCAAAGATCTGACAGGGCAGCCTCCGTACTCACCTGTGGTAGAATGTAGACCGCTGAAGCTATTGTATTATGTAATACGGTGGAGTTGTTTCTGCATCGTGTCCACTCTGTGTGTAATCGCTCAATTTCTATCAGGCTTCCCTGCTGTGAGGTAAGTAGAGAACAACATTGTCAAACTGAGTATAAATTGACCTGACTTTGTATTTGCTCACATAGACTTGCAGTTTGCAGGTAGGGTTAAAGGTGATATTTCCAGGTGTCCACAGCTGGAGAGAGCTCACACAAATTCCACAGAGATTATTTTATTAAGAAATTGGGGCCCACAGTTCCTAGTTACCGAGTTGCCCCTGCAGCTGGAACAAATGTTTCATGACCAACTGTAAATCTGTGGCTGTCAGGAACCTACTATGGCAATTTCTGTATGTTTGAAATGGAAAACTAGACCTGTAGAGCCCAGCAGGGTGCAGATTTTCCTTTGTGGCGGGAGCACCATTGGAGTGAATGAATTAGCAGGACTTAATGCTTTTGGATGGAAACCAGAATTACCAGAGAATTACTAGAGCTTGCCTGTCAATCCAAGAAAGTAATAAAGATGGATGATGAAAGTTCTGTTCATTCAGGAAGTCAATGGCCTCAATTATTTGTGTCTTTAAAGAGCTGTACCAGTGTGTTTGTGGGAATTAGGTATCTTGAAGGCCAGAGACCCTGTATATGCCCTAATAAATCAGAGGGTCTAATTGCAATGCCAAATCACCAGATTTCATCGTCGGTTTTCCCATTCAAACAAAAGGCTTCTGCCATGTGACAAAGCTCTACTGTATATAAAAGATGGCTTTCCATTGTCGTATGCAATCATGCCGCCTCTAAAATTCACTTCATGTTCTGTCTGAACACACAGTAAGTGTGTCATCTCCAAGGAAATCTTAAAGGACCAGTATATAGGATTTAGAGGGATCTATTGGCAGAAATGGAAAATATTATTTATAATTATGTTTTCGTTAGTGTATAATCACCTGAAACTAAGAATCATTGGGCCTCATTCACCAATATCTTCCTAAGTTTTCTCTTAAATATGTTCTTAAGAAGGTTCCTAAGAAAAATCTACGTCGGATTCATGACGTGTTCTTAAACAGCAGATTTGTTTGCACCTGTGTTCTTAGGATTGATGAATCCCACGTCTTCGTAACTAAAAGCGCGTGCCAGTTGTTCCTAATTAGCATAAAAAAACGCCCCGCAAATTCCCATATAAGGACATGACACTTCCTGTGCACCTCCTGGGAGACAGGTTTTTGGAGATTGTCGGAGCCGCGGTGGAGGAAGTACTGAATCTCAGTATTAAAGTGATGGTTCGGAGTAATTTACCCTAGGGTCCTTTTCACCATGACCTCAAGCCAAACACCCCCCCAGAAGCTTTTTTCACCTGGGTCTAACATTGGGCGAGTTAGCGTAGAGTAGCGTTAGCTGCTGAATAGCTTAGCGCAGGGGCTAATGGACCCACGTTTGTATCTCGTAAATGACCCCACTAATAATGCCCAAAATAATACCAAAGGTCTACACTAGTACATATAGGTTATGCACTCATAAAACGATGGATTGGAAAGTTTGTAAGTACACCAAAAGTTTATGTAAATAACACTTGCCTGCTGGCTTCTGCTCTCTGCTGTTGTTGTTGCTGCTGTGAGACGAGTGCTTAGGGACGTAAGTTTGGAGACATTACCTTATTTAATCATTAAATTAATAAATATTTTTGTTGTATCTCTTTTCGGTGTAGTAATTTGTAGACAGCCCTAAGCACTCGTCTAACTGCAGGTAGCATCAGCAGCAGCAACAGAGAGCAGAAGAGAGCAGACAAGTGTTCATAAACTTCTGGTGTACTTACAAACTTTCCAATCCATCGTTTTATGAGTGCATAACCTATATGTACTAGTGTAGACCTTTGGTATCATTTCGGGCATTATTAGTGGGGTCATTTACGAGATACAAACGTGGGTCCATTAACCCCTGCGCTAAGCTATTCAGCTGCTAAAACTACTCTACGCTAACTCGCCCAATGTTAGACCCAGGTGAAAAAAGCTTCTGGGGGGGTGTTTGGCTCGAGGTCATGGTGCAAAGGACCCTAGGGTAAATTACTCCGAACCATCACTTTAAATAAAAGTACAAATAACAAGAGACATATTTATTAATCAAATATTAGTAATAACACTTCCTTTAAAACACATTTGAAATGTTATCAGCCTTTTCTAATTATCTCAACAACTGCCATAATATATTCATCAAACTTCTAACAACAATATGTGAACAGCAGTCTTCATACAGCAATATAACAGTAACAATGACTGTCACATGAATAATTATTTAATGGTCACAACTTCAAATAATAACAGTACTTAAATGAACAGCAATATGCACAGCTGATAACAATAGGGTAAAACCACTGCTGGGTGATCAGAAAAGGCTCCAGGATTAAATAAATCCTGGCTGTTAGCCTGGTCGGGAGCAGGCTAGCTGCACAGACTAAATCTCCATGGTGATTTATGTGCCTCCACTTTCGTGAAACCGAGTCAAGGCTTAATTCATCCAGAATAACCGGGAAATCCCGGTTTAATCCCTTATCTTGGTTTTGTGAAACAGGCCCCAGGTTTCCTTGCACTAGCCATTTTAGGCCCCGTCCACACATACCAAAACAATCTTTTTTTTTACCCGTCTTCCCTGGATTCGTTTCAAACGAATCCACTTGTAAATGACTCAATACGCTACTTCATAGTCCAGGCCTATAGGCGGCGATATTTCTTCTACAGAAATTCACCAAAAACGGAGAAGAAGAGCATAGTCACTTCCACTTCCCATCATAACATGACTAGCTAGATTATAACATTCTCTTAATACATCTGTGGACTATAATACCTTTCACCACTGCCGCCGCAAAAAAACGTGTCTTTGTTTACATTGTATAATGTTATTTTGCATGATTGCAGCGCGCTAGTAGCGAGCTAACGTTAGCTAGCTCTAACATCGGCAGTCAAACAAACGTCAATGATCCATGAATGATGTCTTTTTAATAATCTATGCGTTTTTCTTGCAGTAGCCTTTCTACAATAAGCCGTGGTAAAAGTTACTATAATCCGTTCAAGGAGTTTATAAGCAAACAGATTAGCTAGCTAGTTGATAAGTTGTCTACTTCCACTTTATAAACAGATAGCCATAGCAGCTAACGTTAACATTACTTCGCTGCTGGATCGGTCAGCTACTTTAGCGATGTTTAACGTTGGCTACATAACGTTAGCAATATATCTTGTGTAGAATCCAGAGGGAAGGGTCAGGGAGCAGAGACAGTATTTAGATGAAGTGAGCTGGTTTGACCACGGAGATGGGACATGCTCGCTTAGCTTCACCGCAGTTGTGTGCATCAGCGGCCGTGGGAGAGGGTGTAAAAGAGGGGTGTGGCGATGACATCATCGATACGGATCCGTATTTACCATCCATACGAAGCCAAACGAGAGCCGTTTTCGGATTTTTTCACCCTGAGACCAGGTTTCAAAAAAGTGCGTTTTCAGGCAGTGCGTTTGCAGGATTCGTCTGGACGGTCGGCCCAAACGATGCAAAACGTGCGTTTGCACAAAAAAACGTTTCCGTGTGGATGGCCCCTTAGTTGTCTTCTTCTTGTGTTTGGTTTCTTCTTCTGCTGTCTGTTTGTATACAGCGCACAAGCTTTATGCGCATGCTCCGCCTCTTCTCTGTTTTTGGTGAATTTCTGCAGAAACAGCGCCACCTATAGGCCTGGAATATGAAGTAGCGTGTTGAGTCATTTACAAGTGGATTCCTTCGTATGTATGCTTTTTGTCTTGTCCTAAATGCTCTAAACTGCTGAGATAGAAAAAAGTCCTGCTGATGTGATAAACACATTAATGCATCAATAATAATATATAGTCTCTTATTCTGAAATGGGTCATTCTAGCTAAGTTTACTTTTGGTACTTTACTTTAAGTATATTGTGATGCTACTTTTGTACTTACATAAGTACGATTTTAAACGCAGGACTTTTACTTGTTTCTAAACTTGCTACTCAAACAAAAGTTTGTTTAATAATGATTCATTATTTGATGAATAGCTCATTTTAAGCGTTTAGCTGCAGGCTCTATGAAGGACATTTGGATTGAGTTGAGTGTAAAGACATTGTGTGTGAAGTGGCAAATGACTTCTCTCCTCCCATAGAAAGAGGGAGGGAATTAGACGTCAAATTAGAAGAGGGGGAGTCTATATGAAACCAGAGAAAGAAAAGAAGTGTGGAGTCTCCCATGCACGTTACCTCCACAAGAAACAATTGAAGAGGAGAGAGGAAAGGTTTAATTCAGGGGTTTACTACCACCAGTCAACAAGAACAATCAGCTGTGAGAACAGAGT
Source organism: Perca flavescens (assembly GCF_004354835.1). NCBI lineage: Eukaryota > Metazoa > Chordata > Actinopteri > Perciformes > Percidae > Perca > Perca flavescens. The sequence goes on from NC_041340.1 coordinate 18,354,386, forward strand.
TTTGATCCTTATTTTTCACTCAGTAAGCAACAAAAAAAGAAACATTTTCATTTCTCTATGAGAAGACGCACAACTGAAGTAAGTACATTATTTCCCCCGTATATTCTCTAAGTTGTTACTGTAGGTAGCTTAACTGCAATGACGTGTGTGTAAACTGGCGGCATGAAGCGGTAGCAAGACAAACCGGCAGCAGATCCTCACACGTGGCATGAAACTGCGACTTTTACATTACATAGAAAAGGCAAAGAGTAGCCTAGAGTCTGTATTAGGCTAATCCTGCAAATATGAAGAATGCGGGGCGGGGAGTGTTTTCACAGAGAGGTGAATGTGTCAGTAGAAAACTACTAAATGAGGGTGAGTAGTAGAGTAGTAGTAGGCTAGCCTAACCTGAATGAAGGAACTGGCTGTTTCGCAAGTCACCATTCAGATGCTGTTAGTTTGTTTATCTTTCTTTGAGGGGTAGCCTGAACTCCCAAATACTGTCATTATGGTGCTCGCTTAGCCCTATATAATAAGCACATAGCTACAATTAGACACATGTTTTATCACACAGTAATTAAAATGTTATTACCAAGAAGAAGTGGTTCGAGTTAGGGAAATAGCCTCTGTTGCCTTCAAGGGCACCCCTAAAGTCAGATTTTCTATAAACCTTTTATGATTCGATTGAAATCGTTAAAAATCTAATTTAAGGATAAAGACGTCTGTAACAAAGTGTTTAAGTGGGTTGTGTTCATTGCAGTCATTCAGAGAAACTGGTGGTGATAATTAACCTTCAATGTCAAAAAAAGTGTCTTCTTACCAACATTTTCTTTTAAAATTAGGGCTGAAACTACAGTTTTGTTATTGACAAAAAAAATGTTGGTTATCATCAGTTCGAAATGCATAGCCTATGCCTATTGAATTTACCTACTATAAAACACAGAAAAAACAGAAAATCCCCACATTTAAGAAGCTGGATCTGACAAATGTTTGGCATTTTTTGCTTCTTAAATGACTTGACTAAGCAATTAGCCTATTCAAATCGTTGACAATTAATTTTCGTTGTTCAATGAATAATTTCAGCACTAGGCTACTAGCCTACAACTGAACTAATAAATCCCTTTTGCCACATATTCTTGACAGTGATTTCATGTCTCTGTTTCTGCCTCCTACACTGTCACCTGTAGGCACGTGGTATTATGGTATTATTATACTTTTTGTACAGTCTTACTTGTGCTTAATTGAGTTCACAATTTCAGACAGCACATGAATGAGGCAGCAGACTTGCTCCTTTCAGCGGCCGCCCCACCGTTCCGGTAACCAGAACCCGGGCTGAGGTCATGTCCGCGGAGAGACAGCTGCTCGCCGGCCGGGCAGCCTCAGGGGTTGCGTTTTTGGACTCCTCAGGGGACACAGTCCCCTAGGGCGCGTGGTTTATTTTCTTGGAAACTTGTGAGGATAAAGAGTTTGCCCTGCGGTCCTTTATGTCCGGCAGAGGTTGATAAACATGGCTGGTCAAGGTCAGAAACATCCCCGCGGGGAAAAAAGAGCAGGGCTGGATGGGAGCATCAACAGAAATACTTGAAAGAAGACTGAAATGTGTCAACTCACATTTTAATACAGAAGCAGCTGAAAACGTTTCTTTTTATCATAATAATCTAACATGTAATATGATAGGCTATTATATAACCTCCACTATGAATACCAAAACTCTCCAACAGTGGAGTTAGTCATGGCAACACTGCATCAGCTGCTGATGTTCAGGTATTTCAAGAAGCAGCTTTCACTCACATACGCACACACACACCCGTGCACACACACACACACACACACACACACACACACACACACACACACAAACACACTTCACAGTGTTATGGCAGGGGTTCACAACTGCCTGCCAACCAATAAGTCTTTGCATGTTTGTGTTTAGCTTGTTTGCAAGTCTTTGTTGCATCACAACACCAGACCACTCCTTTTTAGCCCAAGACAAAAAAGACACGATTCCTGCTGTAACACGCAGCACAAAACAGGCGGGAACCAGAGTGTAGGAATGGAACTTGCATGACTTGTGTGTGTTGTATCAGTCCACATCCTACTAACCGGAGGTCAAATACACACTGAGGAGCGACTGATGCCTTTCTTACAGGTCACACGCTCTGCTGTCGTGACACTAAGAGTCCATGACTCCGGGTTGCATTACAACATTGTCTCCCAAGCAAATAAGTGTGCATGTGATGTGTATTTACTGTGTGTTGCTGCCACTGGACCGTAAATCCACTCCATGTGACAGTCTATGAGGCCTCTAATGGACTGTGTCTGTTCAGGTTTGAAAAAGGGTGTGTCTGCAAACACCAGTGCATAACTTTTACATGTACGTTGTGAGACTAGTTCTGCATTTACAGTTTTTTCGATTGCTAACAAGCATCGGGCAATACTGACGCCACTTTTTCAAAAACCAGTATGATCTCACCTCCAAAACTCACTCAAACCACCAAAACACTTTATACATGTCTTACTGTAAAATAAGCTTGGTGGACCAAACACCGGCAACAAATCAGAAAGCAAACATTGTCACTCAACACACTGGCCTAAATAACAATAACAACAGGGAGCATTACATAAATGATGAACTTTTATCTTTGAAGTTTGAATGTTTTTTCACATCAGTATTTCATTATAGAATAAGAATTAAAAAAGAAATTCCTTTATTGGCTGCACCAAAGTTTATGATACAAGAATGAATCCGAAATTTGCTTTACCTAGGCCAGGTCACCGTTGCAAATGAGTATCTGTTCTCAACGGCCTACCTGGTTAACTAAATTTTAAATAAATAATAAATGAAAATACGATTTTCTATATATTTAAATATGGTTATTGCAGAAATGCATCATTCTGCTTTGAATGTGTTTTTAACAGTTTTGAAACTAGTGTGTTAGCACTTGAACAATGTTCTGCAGGTACATAGTGTTTTGCAGGTGGTGGAGGATAAAGGTTCATGGATTTTGGTGAATGTGGTCATTGAATGCATTTTGTGTGAAAGCAATGAAAAATGATTCACAGTTTGGTCCACATAGACTTCTGTTTCGCTGACTGTGTGAAGAGTTTTTACAATGTGACTTCAGTTTTGACCAATGCATGTTAGCAATCGGAAAAAAACTGTAACAATTCTCTATAATGTTAAACAAAGACACAAAGACTGTAGCTTTTAGTTGGTCAGACGGAGAGGACGTGGAGAGGATTAATAGTGCTCAAAGTGACACAAAGCTGGCACTACGCCGCATAGTAGTGGAATTAAAAGTCCCACTCTGCTGATCTGACCCCTGCCTTTACAGTAAGGTCTTGGTGTTACTAGACACAGATAATGTTAAATTAAAGATATTCTGATTAACGATATTCAATCAGGTTGTCAGGATCAGTTTTCTACACTTTTTACATCTTATGGCAGCATCTTTTTTATGCTATCATTAACAGCGGCTGCTCTAACTGATTCATCTTGTTTGTCTTGTTTCCCCACTTCAGGCATCTTTACCAATTTGTTGGAGTTATAAAACCAGACAGATGCTCTTTTCACTGACAGAAAAATAGTTCTAAAACTTTTAAAAGTGTAACTTGATTAATTTATGGATTATACACTTGTGAATGAGCACCGTCGCGCTCTGTCGCCTCGTTGTTGAGAATTGCGGAGTTTGTGTGTGTGCTGAAGGGGTTTTCAGCATGGGGTGTCAGTTACACAGAAATCCTCTTTTTCAAAGTCTCTTTTCAGCACAAAGGCAGTTCATTGTGCTGTGCATAATCGCATTACATGCACGCCTCATGAGCACATACGCAGACCCATGGACACACACAGACAAATCTGTCCCATTAGGTCCTCTCGTCTTCTCACACACACACACACACACACACACACACACACTGAAGACATGCCCTCATTAGGAACTACTAAAAGTCTTTCCTGTTTAAGGGCTTGACTTGCCCTCCCCCCCTTCCCCCCTACGCGCCTCTCTTCAAATCAATTGGCTGAGACTTTTCCTCCCTCTGTTACTTTCCACATCTTCTCTGGTTCTCCGCCAAATGGAATAGCTGGTTATATTTGGATCTTTATTTCGTGTTTAGATGTTTCCCAGATGTGTGTATGATTCTGTCAGGGCAGTCAAGACTGAATCCTGTGTGTTGGTCACAAACCTCCCATTGCCTGTCCTGTGAGAGAGAATGTGTGTGTGTTTTGTGTGTGTGTGTGTGTGTGTGTGTGTGTGTGTGTGTGTGTGTGTGACTCGTGACTAACCTGACCTCTATTTGGTCAGTCACGTCATCAGTTTCTGTATTCTGTTTGTTTGTCATTGTTTACATAAAAGCTGCTCACTCACTCACTTTTTTGACCCATTAATGTCAATGAGATAAACCCCTAAAGCTAAACTGTGGTTACATGCTGTTAAAAGACTCCTAGAATGAAACTTTCAGCTTGAAATGTCACCCTTTTAAGATGCTATCCCTATTTCCAAAACAATAGCAGACATATTGAGCACTCAGCATTTCCTCCAGTCAAAATCAAGGGAAATAGCTGCTCTGTTGGCAGCACTGTGGGAGGATTTCTGAAGACAATGCAGTGCAAGGTGTCAGGTAGCCAACTGGGATTTACAAAACAATGACTGGCCACATGGGCACTCATTAGGCAAACTGAGAGAAAAATGTCCCGTCCTGAGGGCCTCCATTAAGTCTCTGAAGCAGTGGGCGAGATGAAGCAGCAGTGCTATATGTGTTTGACCAACCAGCAATGATCATACCTGCAAACCCCACCCCGACGGTTCCTGTACTTTCAGAAAGTACTACCCTCTGATCAGGGACTTTTGGGGGGTTATAAAGCCCCCAGAGAAAGAAAAGAAAGAAAGAAAATGTCCCCAGAACTAAATTTAGACTCTGGTTCCTGTGGTTGAAACGCAACAAGTTCCTCAGAAGGTTCCTAGTTCTGGGGTTAAGTTCCTGTGGTCGAAACGCGGCTTTAATGACAGAACTCAGAACTCTCTTTAAACTCAAGTTGCAGCAGATATTAAAGAGCCATTGGTCATAATGAATGATATCATGCTTGTCATTGAGTTTTATGGTTATTTTATTGCATCACATTTTTTGTGGTTTGTGCGTGTGCAAATTAAGCTACCAATTTGAATTGCCTTGTTGCCGAAATGTGCTATTCAAATAAAGCTGCCTTACCTTGCAAAAGGTTGGTAATCGTGGTGTGTACGTTTACATCTGCTGTATACAGTGTAGACATACCCACAGATAGCTCAAAATGCGTACAGGTAACACACCATTTGGCTTTACTTGTATTGCTGTTAATTAACTTAGCCACTAACATAAAAAAAAAAAATCTAATCTCACCTCCCTCCTTGCCCCTCCTCAATCACAGAACAGCAGCGATGGGGCCCTCTCTCCTCCAGGCCTACAGGAGACGCTGGTGGATGGCGGTGACGGCGGTGATTGAAAACCTGCTGTGTTCGGCTGTGCTGCTGGGCTGGGGCTCCCTGCTCATCATGCTGAAAAGGGAAGGCTTCTACGCCTACTTGTGCTCAGGTAAAATCCTAGACTGTAAAACGTAGTGCACATAGTATGCATGACGTCACCGATTGGTTTGTGGACTGTCTGTAAAACTGACTGTAAATTAGATAGAATGCAGGTTTAAGGCACTTCCGCATTGGCTTCACTTTTCAAGCCCGGAAGCGTTTTTTTTACAGTCTGTGGGTAAAATCAGCAGCTCTCCATCACTTAACCCTGAATTTAGATTCAGGGTTATCCCTCCAGATTGTTTAGAATTGGTCTAAAAGACGCACCAAATTGTTGGAAATGTAAGACAGAGGACGGCCAATTACTTCATGTCCTGTGATACGGTCCAGGAATTTACCTAGGATCTTTAGGATACAAGATAAACTATGTTGGATTGCAGGGACCCAAGTTCCATTCAGCCCAAGATTATTTGTTCTGGGAGATGGGTCAATCCTATATGGAACGGATAAGCACATAAGAAGCTGGGTCCAGACTAGTTTAAGGATAGCCTGACATATTATTTTGGGTAGGGCTGGGTATCGTTCAGAATTTTTCGATCCGGTGCCAATTTTGATACCGATTCCTAACGATACTTTTTTCGATACCATATGTTTTAAAATTCATTTCAACATCAACAAAAATACATTAAACACAAAGCTTTTATTTTCCACCTTAATTGTGAATCAAAACAGTTATCAAAATTAAAAAAATCTGGTAAAACTGCTCACTCAGAGTAACATTAATAAAAGTGCCTTGCCTTGCAAGCTCAGCCTGTCAGTCAGTCATCAGGGCAGAGAAACCACCGTTGTGGCTGCTTGTAAGACAAAGTGTAACGGCAACAGTACCGCGACCGCTTTCGGCTCGCCAATACAGTTTTTTTCGATAGCCAATACAGTTTTTTTCGATAGCTAAACAACAGTGGGCACAACTGGAGTCACATGTTTTTCAGAAAGTAATGGTGGTGAAAGCAATAGAAACACCACATTCATTTTAATTTAGAGATGATGCAGACATCCAATGTGATGAAGAAAACTTGCCACATGATGCTGGAGCGAGGCAGGATTAGTCACACTATTCTTTGGTACTGTTATGTATGTACCTTTAGTTTTTTTTCCCCAGTAATTCCATAAATTACTAGAGACAAAATACCATATTGAAGAAAACAGCTGATTTTCATTCCTTCTTTTTTACCTTATGTAAAAATTGGTATGCTATACAATCTATATTTTGGCCTTAAATAAACTATTGAGTAATGTAAAAAACTCAAATTGTTCAAACTGTAAAGATGAAAAAGTTTGTAATTTCTGTATTGGTGTTTGACGCTAGTGTTTTTACCCTCAGTGTGTTCTGAGTGACAGTGTGTGTTATCTCAGTGAGGCTTGTGCATAGTGTTTGGCTGCACTGAGCCTGTTTTGCTGGTGATGTTAACTGTTTAGCTCAGGTGACTGTTGGTAGTGCAGACTGTAGTTTGATGTGACTCCAGTTGTGCCCACTGTCGTTTAGCAATTGGAAAAAACTGTAATATCATATCGCAGCAAACGCTGCCTGCGTGAAGTTTTAAAAAACTGTAACTACACTTGAGACCAACCGTGACTCTCTGAGACTTCAACAAAACTCCAAACAGTTTACTCCGTGTGTACGTGCGTGAGTGTGTGTGTGTTGGTCGGAGCTCCGCTCTGTGTCAATATACAGAGAGGACAGATAAGCTTGCGCTTATGCGCTCAGATGCTTTTGGAACCAAAATTTGGCACCGAAAGATAAAGAATTTTTCAATACTCATAGGACTGGAGTTATTTTTTTCGATACCATAAAAGTATCGACGTTCGGTACCCAGCCCTAATTTTGGGAGGATGAAAGCGTTTAAAAAGATGTCATGTAAACGGTTTGCCAGATTTGATGTCTATACTAGAAAATGGGGAAAGTACCTGAGCTTTCTGGAGGGCTCCTAAGAAGCTTTGTGCTGGGGAGAGACATGTATGACGGGCTTATGGTGTTGTCATTAATGTTTATTTGGTTTATTGTCTATTTTGTTATTATTTTGTTGCATGGTTTGAATATAGTAGTTACTGAGACATCTTGTTTTTGATTGGTCTTTCTCTGTTCATATACTGACCACTAACCTCTCTTATCAACCCTCCCGCAGTGAATGAGTCTGTGGTCGTGTCATTGGGTAACTCCTCCAGCAGTGAGGTGGAGGAGTGGCTCAGCTGCGTGGACCAGGAGGAGATGCTGAATCTGGGCTTCACCATCGGGTCCTTTTTGCTCAGTGCCACCACCCTGCCTCTGGGAATCCTGATGGACAGGTTTGGACCACGCCTCATTCGCCTGATGGGCAGGTAACAGTTTTAAAATGGTCACAGACATTTCACATTTGTAAAGGAATGTGCACGTCTGCTGGGGGTTGACATGTTAAAGTGTCTTTTTTTATGTTCAGTATAATTCACGAAAACCTTAATCTCTTTTTTTAAGATACGGATTTGCTTTATGAAAACTTCTTGACTCTGTCCATTGGAGGTTTGACTACTTCACTTTTTTTTTAATAAATGTGATGATGGTGAAGTGAATCTGAAGTGAAAGTCAATTCCTCAATTACTACTGAGGTTATAGTAAAAAAAAAAAAAAAAAAAACAGATCACATTCCCAAAGTGGATTGACAGTATGTGAATCAATAAGTGTAGGCGGGGCAGTAGAGAGTGTGTGTGTGTGTGTTTATGCAGTAAGTTGTGAAATTCTTTGTCATTGGGCGTGAACACAACTGTACACACACACACACACACACACACACACACACACACACACACACACACACACACACACACACACACACACACACACACACCTTTTCTCTTTCTCATTCATTTTCAGCAGCTATAAAATTGAGTAGCCAGACACTTTGATAATAAGATGAAAGTTGATAAAAACTGAGGAGCTTATCTGCAGTTGCAAGCTGTTAAACCACACTTTGACAGATAACACACTTTGACAGATAACCAACGACTAAACTGCTGTTTTGTGAATGGTACTTTTTCATCTTATTCAAGTATGAAAATATTGTGTAATGTATGCTGGTTTATTCACATCTACTGGCCATATTAAACTTATCTGTATCTGATCTCATTTGAATCACACTTCCACTGAATAAAGTGGCTGTTTTAAGAATCAAGGCATTTACATGCTGCGTGACGAGCAGTTAGTTGTCCTGATATTTCTATCTTGGCCCTCTGGGAGTTACTAAACGTGTTGCATTGTCCCTACAAACCCTAATTAAATGTGACTTTCAGCATGCTAAGATATGATATGCAAGAACGTAAAACATCCTGGTTCATTTGTTACAGTTCGTGTTTCGGTCTGTCGTGTGTTATGATGGCCGCGTCTGCCTACAACCCTCATGGTGAGTACAAACACAAGCACATACACTAGAACTTGCATATGCCAGGTATTAATTAATGACACACTCACAGCTCACAACACATGAAGGGCTGAGTTTAGAATACTTAAATATACAACATAACAAAAACTACATAAAACTGTATTACTGTAAGTGGTGCCATTTATGTCTTCATAGGTCCAATGATAAAATGCATAAACATAGCATGGCATATAAATGAATAAATATACATACAGTATCAGTAGTAGAACCTTTTAAGCTGAATTATGGTCTTTTACTACATCTTAATAGCATATATTACGTATTGGGCTGTGGAGAGGCTCCTTTCACTGGACAAGACAGTGTGCTCCATGTTACCCAGTATTACACTTTTCAATACAACAACACTTACACCAGGTGCAATTGAACAGGTGTGCAAAGCTGTAAAAATGGCCAGAATCCAAACAATCCACAAATTATTTTCTTCACACTCCTTCTTTAACAACTGTATGTAACTATACTGATTGTGCTAGGTGCTACCTAAAAATGCAATATTTGATTTACTGAAGCTTGTTTATTGAGCTCTTGTACCAACTGCTACTTCCACTTTAAAAGGGCGTCAATATGCTTCAAACAAACTGCTTGTTGGATCATCCAGCAGCGTCTGACACCCCACCCCACTTACAAATGTACAACAAACAAGATAACAGACACAAGGAAACCCACAAAAAAGAAGACAAAAAATATATAGAAAAATGACAAATAAAAAGAGAGTAAATAAAAAATAGATGAATTCACAATTACACTTTTCAGATGTCAGAAGTGGGATAACTACATTAAAATGTTTATGACAATTAGCTTCTTGCCTCATCTTCAGGTGTAGTCATGAAAAAAACGTAAAACATTGATTTTGGCTCTACCGCTTCTGTGTTTCTGTTTTTTTTCTCTCTGCAGTTCTGTCACCGCTCATTTTCTTGGCTCTCTCCATGAACGGCTTTGGAGGCATCTGCTTGACCTTTACCTCACTCACGGTGAGACACACAACTGACAGTAAACATTAAAGACTCATTGATTAATGGAGGATAATATATATAACTATATAATATTGATGTGTACACATAAGACTTGATATCACCTGGGTAATTGATTGTGATAATTGATAATAATCAGTAGCACAAACGTTAGATAGAGCATTCATGTATTGCAGAGGCTGCATAGAGTAAAGACATCTGTGGTCAAACAGTTGATCCTCTTTAATTATATGTTGGTTATGTGTTAAATCAGATCCAGTGTCGCCCAGCTTCTGATTTACAACAGAGTGGTATCCTCGTGTCTTTTCTGGTTTCGTAGTTTACTGATTTGTTATACATGCTTTGGGGAGTCGATTACTCTTTTCTATGCCAGTTCTCATTGTTTTGGTGGATGAGGTCCTGTCCACATGCTCAGCGACACCGTATTTTGATGGCTATTGTGTTTGTCATCAACTTCTGTACATAAGACCTGTTCTGACCTTGTAGAGAAATAAAGTAATGAGATAGAGGGAGAAAAAGAAAATTACAACTGGCCTGTTGAAAGGACTATGTTTGGGAGCTTTGTTGTGCAAACCACAAATTGGATTAGACGGATCTAATGCCTCCGAGGCTGCCTTTGCTTTGACACTATGTACTATATGTGTGTCCCTGAATGCCTCCCAAAAACATTTTGTCAGTGGGTCTTATATTTATAGTGTATTTAAAACTGTCAAGGACAGCCATAACAAATGTAATATTTAATTTGAACAGGGCCAAATGTTTGAAACCAAGGTTATGAAAACAAAACACAAAAATAATTAAATCTTTTGACAGATTCTCAGCAAATGGAAAAAAGGAAGGAAACAATGTATCTCTCTTCCTCTCTCATTTTTTCTTTCTGACAGCACCATGCAGCCAGCCCAACATTACAGCTCTGAAAGTATCTACTGTGGTTACATAACTTATATTCTGAGAAAGTTGTAATGTAAGGTTGTGTTCCTGGAACAAATGAGCAGAGCAATTTTAGCAGGTAGCTGAGAGTCTCAGCGTGGTCAGGGCCTCTATTAGTCTCAGCTGAGGAAACAGTGTGTGCTGTGATTGGGAGCTGGGTTTGTTTCCATTCACGTCAGGCATGTGTGTTTGCGCGTGATGTGTCAGCTGGTACTAACATTATCAAGTGTGTTTTATTGTTGCTGTTGCCTCCTGTTTCACGGCAAGCATTCAGGTATGTGTGTGCGTGTTTGTTAACAGTGTTTCAGTCAGAGATGCACATGACTTCTCCCAGATGGAAAGTCTCCCATTTATGTTTCCACCAATAACAGCTTGCAGTTGACCACACACCCTCCCCGAAGCTCGGCCCACTCACCTCTATTAAAGGACTTATGGCTACACTTTCCCTTGCCTCTTCTGTTCCCTCTCACTACCTTCCTTCTTCCTTTGTTCTTTTCCTCCTATCTACTCTCTCCTGTTTCTGTTCTGCCCAGCAGTCAGCAGAAAATCAATGTAGAACCTTTTCAACTCTGCATGACTGTGCACATGTACACATGTGTGTGCATGGTTATGTACACACAGGGAGACAAACATAAAACAGATGTTTAGATAATGAAGCAAAGTATGGAGAGGCTATCCTCTCCTATGACCTTCCTCCTGTATGGTGACTTCAGCCTGTCTCTGTAGAAAAGAAGACAACTGTCTCTGTCTCTGTCTCAAATTAAATGCATATTCTGCACTTGTACAGTGAACTGTGCATGTATATCTCTCTTTAACAAGCAGCGTCCTGTTGGAGGTCAGTCATTACAAACTCATGATGTGCAACCACATGTTGTTTAAACCCAAATGTATTTCAAATTCTTGTAGATATCCCAAGTGTGCCAAAGATATGAAATATGTTAGGCTGGATTTTAGGGGAAATGTGTTTAAAATGATGCACAAGACATTTGGAAGAGCTGCAATGATTAGGCGATTAATCAGTCGATCGAGAAAAAATTGTCGGCATGTATTTTGATATTTTTATTTTATTAAGCATTTTACTATCATCATCATTAATCATTAAGCAAAAAGCCAAATTTTGCTGTATTTTAAGTTCTTTTAAGTTAAGTTTTAAGCTGATTTTCTTTGTCTTTAACTGTAGTTAATTGAAGATCTTTGCGATTTAGACTGTTGGTTGGACATAACATTTAACACTTTGAGCTCTAGGAAACTGTGATGGAGTAAATCAGTTTATCAAAAGAAGAATTTAAAGATTAGTTGCAGCCCTGTTCCATTAAAAAAAACATACAGTAGTATGGGATTTTAATAACCTTAAAGCTTTAAGGGAAACAGAAGAGGAAATGGCATGTTTGGTTCATAGTTGAGAAAATCTGAAGTTTTACACACTGGGTCATGTCTTAATCCTGAGCCTAAGACTCATCGTAGCAGCATCACAGCAACATGCAAACTTTGTATAGTATTTGGCCACTAACACACACTCACATAACTCTCACACAGGAAGGCATTGTACTCTTTCTATTCTATTAATCACTCACGAACACTGGTTAAATAATATTACACACACACACACACACACACACACACACTTGAGTAACAACACAGAGTAACACCCTCCTCCTCTTTGACTGACCTCCACACTTTTGTTGTTGTTGTTGTTCTGAAGCGCGAATGACAGCAGAGCACAATGACTGAGACACATACTCACTCATCCCATCATGATTTAAATCATGTGCTCTAGCTCAAAACAAGACAAAATCTCTGTTGGCCTAGTTATTATTATTATTACATGTCCTTTTATAGTCAGATGGAATGAGGGACATAACTTACTGTTATAGAGAGTTGGTTATAGGATTAGATACAATTACATTTGGAAATGTATAACATACAATTACAATATATATGTAACATTATCTGGTGTGGTGGAAATCATTATATAATATAAAACATTTAAAAGAAAATGTTTTGCTGAAGAAATAATCTACCTGTATGACCTTGATCAGTGTACTTAACTCCTCTGCCCTACAGACATTATTTGCACGCATATTTTGTGCACATTTACTATGTGTATAGTAATAATACATCAAGTCATGCTACAAACAAAAGCATAAAAGTGACAAAGAAATATAAATTCCTCAAAAGGGGCCAATAAATTACAGCAAAGAGGCCAACAGATTATGGGTTTTAATTAAAGGAGCAGTGAGGGAAGTTTTAAATGATCAAGTCACTTAGCACCAGTCTAGCAGTTTACCTGAACAATTTATTTTCTGGACAAAATAACATTTTGAAGATTGCGTGGATTTGTCAGTTGTGGTCTGTTATCACAATATCTTAAATTAGCACCTCCTCCCCGACTTAACGAGGCTAAGTGAAAGCCAACCCCAGATTCACCCTTGTGCTGGAACAAGCATCTATATACAGTATCTTACAAAAGTGAGTACACCCCTCACATTTTAGTAAATATTTCATTATATCTTTTAATGGGACAACACTGAAGAAATTACACTTTGCTACGATGTAAAGTATTAAGTGTACAGCTTGTATAACAGTGTAAATGTGCTGTCCCCTCAAAATAACTCAACACACAGCCATTAATGTCTAAACTGCTGGCAACAAAAGTGAATACACCCCTATGTTAAATTCCCATAGAGGCAAGCAGATTTTTATTTTTAAAGGCCAGTTATTTCATGGATCCAGGATACTATGCATCCTGATGAAGTTCCCTTTGGAATTATCATCACATACCCTTCACCATAACTAGAGATTGGCTTGGGGTACTTTCCATAAAATCATCTCTCAATGCAAATCTTACCAGCTATTAGGCTAACCGGCATAAAACTATGCCAATCTTTACTCTAAATACCTGCAGGATGTCCTGGTTCCCTCATACTTAACTAGCATTATTGATTGTTAACTATGACTGTAAGCTTGTGTGTCACATTGGCAGTGAAGGAATGAGGACAGTCCTCTTGCACTTATTGTAACAGATGTAGAATTGCCCTTCAGCAGCACTGGGGCCTGTCTGATCACACGCTAGTGAGAAATGTGCACTCTGCCGTTTATCGCTACTTTCACGTGTTAACTCTGGTCTCAGCTAGCAGAGAGAGGCTGAGGTTGTTTGAAATTTGCTGAACAAATAGAGGCCACTACAGGAAATTGGGGATGACTCTTAGAAAGATGCTTTGTGTAAAATACCAAGATATCACAAAAGTGAGAGTACGTTGAGGGCAGTTGAATCACCGTCTTTACATTAGACTACTATAACACTTTTTTGTGTTATAGTAAGTCTAGTGCAGCTGGACTGTGCCAACGCTGTGAGGGATAAGGGTTTGATCCATGAACAGTGAGAAAGGGCGGCAGAGAACTGAGGTGGAGGGAAGAAGCCGGTGCTAATCAGCTGTGGTTTAGTGTTTCCTGCTGGGATCGCCACAGAGAGAGAGGCTGCAGCTGTGGCTTGGGGAGATCAGTCAAACCGAAAAAAAGAAAAAAAAACTTTCCTCCCACTACCTCTCTTTATTGTCAGTCCTATCCTTGCTTATTTTATACACCACTCTCCTTCTCCTGTTCCCATTTATTCCACTTTCTCGTCCCGCATTTTGCATCTCTTCCTTATGTTCAGAGCTGCATCAAAATTTCAATCCTCATTAAGCTACTATTTGGCCCGTTCTCTCAGCGATTAAGGTCTTAATTAAACTCAGTGCCAAAGACTTGTGTGTGAGCACAGCAGGTGTAGAGCCTGAACTCATAAGTCGTGACAAGCGAACGGCCAAAGCTCCATTTGTCTGTGACTTCCTGACACCAGTTGACCCTCGTGTTGCCTCCATACAGTCACATGTTTCTGTCATTAGCGTTAGTATGCAGGACATGTGCCGCAAGGCCCTGTTTGAAACATGTATTTTCTGAGAACTGCCAGAACACCAGCATCTGCTGCTGGCACATGCACATAAATAATAGACATGCACACATTTCACACTTTGTCTTTGCTTTCTGCCTCACACACAAATCTCTCAGAAACATTACTACAGTTCTGAAAGAAAACATCAGTTAGCTGACATCTCACATGGCTGGAATATCTTTGCTTAAGAACACCCTTGTGTGCTCAGAGGGCCCTCTCGCTTACATCTCTCCGCAGAACGTCCAGCACAGTAGATCTCATGGCCACAGTTGGGCCGTGAAGTATTTCGATTCTCAGAAGCGCTGAATGAGGACTGGTGTTCTCTGGTGTTGTTCTTCTCATCTCGCTCAGACAGTCAGGCTCTCTTGAATATCCTGTTTACCTGCTAAACTTGTTGTTCTGTCAGCCCTATGAGTGACCTGTTGCTTCCCCCTGCAACACGCACACACACACACACACACACACACACACACACACACACACACACACATACAGCATCTTCAGACAGAGCCAACCTTCATACACACACACACACACACACACACACACACACACACACACACACACACAGACAGCATCTTTAGACAGCAGCCAACCTTCATACACATGCACGCACACACACACACACACATCCATACAGCATCTTCAGACAGAGCCAACCTTCATACACACGCACACACACACACACACAGACAGCATCTTCAGACAGCAGCCAACTTTCATACACATGCACGCACACACACACACATGCACACGCACACACACACACACACACACACACACACACACACACACACACACACACACACAGCCAGCCAGCTGCTAACTTGTCACCACAGCCTGATCTCCAGACAGCTGTACTTAAATCTACTATAATCAATATTTTTTTATATTAACAATGGATCAAATGAACACTTTTATGTGAAAGGGGTTACAGAGAGGCTTACAGTTCCCCTCAGCTCTACGAGACTTTATTTTCATCTTATTGCTTTGGCTTCCTGGCCCCCAAGTTTACTGGTTTGATTCACTCTTACATTTTTCAACAAAAAACCCAACTGTATGCTACCTGCCCAGCACCAAACGGCAAAGTAAGCGCCTAGCTGGTGATCATAGTAGAGTATTTAGCAGCCAAAGAGCCAGATATTTCCCTCAGCAGTCTGTGAAGACCAAAAGGAGATTAAATAAGGGACTTATATTAATCAGGTGGCCCCAAGCCTACTCCAAAGGAATGTCCATATCTGCTTGATGTGTAAATAAGCAACTGTTTGCTAACATGTTATCAACTTCATAATGTGATAATATGTCAGGGTTATATTTGCAGCTTGTTGTGCTGCCACCAGGAGGCCAGCAATGAGTTAATGTAGGTTTAAAGCAACACTAGAGAACTTTTTCCGCTTCGGTCCCCCTACAGGTTGTCTTATTGGAACTACAGCTTGCGCTATAGTGCGGAAAAAGTTCTCTAGTGTTCCTTTAAAGAGCTTAAATGGACACTGAAATACTGTTATAGAATCAACACGTTTTACAAACCCCATCTTCACCTCTACGGTGCATGTCAGCAAGGTTTGTAGACTTTGTAATTGAATTGTAATTGTGATCATCCTGCATCCTTCCACCATTCACCTCTCCAGTCTTCATTTATCTCCTTTCCATCATACAAATTAAAGAGGGCCAACGTCAGCATTAGACTCATAAACATCTTAATTTGTCGTCCTGGTGACCTAGTGGTCAAGATGAATACTATATACAGTAGCTGCAGCTATACGCCTCTTTCCACATGTTTTCTGTCTGAATCTTCACTGTCAGTCTATCAGTCTATCCAAGAAAGTAATCTCAAAAGAATGAATGTCTGAATTGGTTGGTTCATTGTTTTGATTGAATGTTAAAAGTAAAAAAAAAAATTTTTTTTTTGCATCATTGTCAGTATGTTCCCAATTTCCCAACTCTGAATTGATGTCATTTGTTCCAGTCTCAGACCAGAGGCTCAGATGAGTGAGGAAAGTGCACATTGTGGGAGGAAAAAAAGGGACACTGACACTACACGGTGAAGTCTGACCCAGCGGGGCGATTAGGTGACGCTAGCAGAAGTTTGAAAATTGTGGTCAGTGTTGAGAGAGAATAGTCAGCTTGTCATGCAGCACACCTAAAATCCCACACATGTGATTTGATAATCGTGATTGACTCATTTAAAACCCTAATGAAAGGACAACGAGTGTGCTGGCAGCACAATAGGTCATTGTAATGTTCGCTAAGCTTCTTACTACTGTAAATAGGTCAACATAATATATGATGTGTTAGTGCCTGGTGCCCACCACCTTGTTCTCTTTGCCATGTGTCAAGCATGCCCCCACGCTGGGTCCTCTGAAGTTCATCGAGAGCTGCCTATAGATCGGCTTCCACAGTTTTTAATCCTAAATCAAAGAATTTGTTGAAAAAGCAGGAATAAAGATGATGAACGACGTATAGCTTAGTCTGTGTTTGAATTATGGGGTTAGGACACATACTGGGTCAAGACTTTGTTTCTTGTTGCCTCATGACATGGAAATTAATATTTTTTTAATGAGTCTGCTCTGTGGGGAGAGGGAAGTGTGCATGGGTGCAAACTCCAGAGGCAGGACCAGGTCACAATCTGGTTCATAGTGCTGACACACAGCTGCTGTCTGCCCTCTGCTGGTCAAAATAATATACAGCATCTTGATTAAACCACAGTTTTGACTCAGGTCAGCCCATAGAGGTTACATACAGGTGTAATGTGCTGAGGTCTAGGTGAACATGTTATATTAGTGTAAAAACTGACATCTATTGTATCTACTCCTCTGTCCCTGCAGCTCCCCAACATGTTTGGTGCTCTGAGCTCCACCATCATGTCTCTGATGATTGGCTCCTACGCTTCCTCTGCTGTCACCTTCCCTGGAGTCAAGGTAAATTACAAAGGTTAACAGAAATGGACACTAATTTTGACGCATTCATCATGGTGCTTTCAGAATATAAACAATGTTGTGGGTACAATTAGAGAGCATTATTGGCATTATTATTTTTTTTTTTTAGACAAACATATCATAATTCTTTCAATGAGGTCTTTTGTTGACATCCCAAACAGCAGGATTAAGTGATAGATTTTCAGTGAAGCCACAGGGTGTGAGGAAACAGTGTGTTTCAAATCACTTTGAATTTAAACTTACAGCTGCTCAAATGAATATTTTTATATTAACAATGGATCAAAGGACAGGGGTGAACCCACAAAGAATTATCACCTCACTTCCTTAGCTCTAATAAGGTAATTACTAGAATTGTTGGGGCTTTGTAAACTATAGCTTGTGGTCTAGACCTACGCTATCTGTAAAGTGTTTCGAGATAACTCTTGTTATGATGTGATACTATAAATAAAACTGAATTGAATTGAATTGAATTAGTGTCTTTCAGCTAATTACGCCTGTGTATGCTACATTCACATGTTCACCAAAAAAACTTTACTCGGTGAGACAATGCCAGTGGTGTGTTCTGTTGCCCCCAAGTGGCCAAAAACATCAATGGATGCCACTTTAAAGCAAGATGCTTAAAAACAACCCTTTTCCTCCCCCTTTCCTTTCTTCCCAGCTGATCTACGATGCAGGTGTGTCCTTCCAGGTGATCATGTGGATGTGGGCAGGTCTTGCTGCCTGTGTCTTTTTAAACTGTCTTCTCAACTGGCCCGCAGAAGGCTTCCCAACACCTGACGAGGTAGACTACAGGTCAGTGTGTCCGCCGGTCGGTTACTTCATCTCTTTCCCAGAGACACCAAAGCACAACTATATTTATCAGAACTACACTCTTTCACTCCAACCTCTATGTGTGTGTGTGTGTGTGTGTGTGTGTGTGTGTGTGTGTGTGTGTGTGTTATCTATAACAGTAAGATCCTTACAATGCAAGAGCTGCCTTCATCTGATCAGAAGGCTGTTGGAGAAAGACTTAGCCAGAAAAATGGAGACATCCGACACTCCACAGAGAAACTTTCTAGTGAATCTGATGCTGCACCCAGTAAGTCAACAAACACACACACAGCCATTATACTCTCAGCCATTTACTTTATACCAGTGCCTCCCAGTATTACCCACTTAAGCATTCTCATTTACAAGAAACCATTTAGTTTAGCAGAAATTAGCTTTTTCTGCTTGTCTATCCTGTTAATCATCTTGTAAAACCCTTGGTAGGTTGCGTCCCCCAGGTTGGAAACCACTTTTTAATCTTTATGACATAACTGCTTTGCTGAAAGACTGACAGACTGGATGTCTTACAATGTTTACACTCAAACTCTAATACGAAAGAAATCACCTGCCTTGAGCTCCTCTCATGGGAATATAAAAATAAATACATTCACTGACATTGGATATTACATTACATGTCATTTAACTGACGCTTTTATCCAAGTGACTTACAATTAATTGCTTTCAACTCTAAAGGTTCAAACTCCAGACAACAAGTAATAAGTGCAAGTAAATTAGCTTTAAATAAGCAAAGCTACAAAGAGACATCAAAGTGCAGGTTCAAGATTTTTTTTTTTTTTTTTTTGTTTATCCGAGGTGTAGTCAGAAGAGATGTGTTTTTAGCCTTCAGCGGAAGATGTGTAGGCTTTCGGCCATCTTCGGCCGTACTAGTGTCTTGAAGCGGATGCGGGCAGCAACTGGTAACCAGTGAAGAGAGCGGAGGAGCGGTGTAGCGTGAGAGAACTTATGGAGGTGGAAGACAAGTCGAGCTGCTGCATTCTGAATGAGCTGCAGGGGTCGGGCGACACATGCAGGCAGGCCAATCAGGAGGGAGTTGCAGTAGTCTAGACGTGAGATGACTAGAGCCTGAACCAGAACCTGAGCCACCTTCTGCGTGGGGACGTATCGAAACAAACAAACTGTCTCCTCCTCTCTCAGATGTTACTCCCTTTCGTCGGTCTGTGTTCTCTCCCATCTTCCTGTGGAGTCTGGTTACAATGGGGATGACCCAATTGAGGATCATCTTCTTCATGGGGGCTATGAACAAGATGCTGGAGTTTATGGTCACCCACGGTGAAGAGTATCGTGAGTGTTGAACCCTCAACCCCATTCCCACAAAAACAATTACTGTTTTCTATTTAATGTATTATACGTTATCATTTTTTACCATTAAAAGTGACTGACAGAATGGGTCTTTGTTTTTATATTTCAGCATCTGAGCAGCTGGTGCTTAAGACAGAGGAGAAAGGTGAGTAGTGTAATACATCTTTAAATTTTTATAACTTACTTACTTTTATTACTTTTTATTTGTTACTTTATGTAACTTGTCTGGCTTGTCTTTTTAGTTTCTTAATTTGATTGATTGTGTTCTCTTTCAGTGAGTTTCTACTCGTCCATCTTTGGCACGCTGCAGTTGCTGTGCCTTGCTACGTGTCCTCTGATTGGTTACATAATGGACTGGAAGATGAAGGAGTGTGAAGAGGAGAAGACCGTCCCCCCAGGCACAGAGCAGAGGTACATATAGTGAGTCTTGGTGGTTTAAAAGCGGTAGAATTAACAATAGTGATAAAATTGTGGTGGCAAGAAAATCCTTATTATGGTCCATTTTGTTTGACGTAAGGAGATATGATAGACATAAACATGAATGTTGGATGGTGTCGTTATAATGGTCGTGGTCCAGCATACCGTAATGTTAAAACACCTCTGTGTCTGTGCCTATCAGACAGACCAGAGTTCCCGTGAGAGACCGTAAGATCCAGAAAGTGACCAACGCCATGAGGGCCTTCATTCTCACCAACCTGATGCTGCTCGCTTTCGGATGCTGCAGCCTCATAGACAACCTGCCTCTACAGGTAGCGCACACGCACACATGAGAACACACGTTATGGCAGCCAGAGAGCAAGGTTAAGTAAAGAATAAAGAGTCCCAATGCTCAGATCCATTGATGGTGTTGCTTCTTTTTTCTCTTTCTCTTACTCAGATCTTAACCTTCATCCTTCACACTATGGTCCGAGGCTTCATCCACTCCTGCTGCGGAGGCCTTTATGCTGCTGTGTGAGTGCTAATTCATCAACTGCATCTTCTGCAGCTCTGTTTAACACATTCACATCTGAGAGGAGATGGGAAAACATAACCTTAGGGGTGTAATGTTTCACAAAATTCACGCTCAAAACACAAAGCAGTGGTTAAAGTGACGTCATTTTATATATTTTTAACAAAGTAGAAATACGGAGAAACGCGCCTTTAGCTTCCAGTTCATTAGTAAGATAATAAACATTCAACTTATACTATCAACTATTCAACTATAACGGTATAATATGTGAGGCATGGCCCAGTTTCCCAGCACCACATAAACACCAAACATAAAGCAGCACTTTACAGTGTGATAAAAGCAACCAGATGTGTTGACAAAAGTAGGGAATGCTGTATTATGTGTTAAACAACCACACCACTGCAACCATGCAACACATTCATTTAACAAAATTCATAAACTGCTCAATAGTTTAGTCTTGAACAATGCAGTAGGATATCATAATATATGATACAGGTTAATACTGAACCCCTGTTGTTTACCTACAGAACATGCTGTCATGTAGGATTTGCATATCTGTAGTAGTATTTAGCTCATTTGTTTTCTAACATGTTCCTTTCTAATCTGGGGCTCTGTGTCATTTCACTTGGTGTTTCAAACTGTCGGTAAACACCCGTATTTCCCCCACAGCTACCCGTCCAACCACTTTGGCACTCTGACAGGCCTCCAGTCCATGATCAGCGCCGTGATCGCTCTGCTGCAGCAGCCGCTCTTCATCGTCATGGTCGGAACCCTGAACGGAGACCCCTACTGGGTGAGGACGCACACTTATCTCTAACTCTATACGCTTGTGTGTGTGTGTGTGGGGGGGCCTCTGGCACCCACTAGGAACTGTATGACTGTAACTTTCCATCTCTGTACTTCAGATCAACCTCGGACTGCTAATATTCTCATTGGCTGGTTTCCTGTTGCCGGGTTACCTGTTCTACCACCGCAGACAGCTGCTGAGGGAAAAAGAAGCCAGAGACAAGCGAGTGGCCGAACAGGAGATGCAGGCGCTCAACAACACCGAGGCCAATGGCTACAAACCTCACAGCAACGGCCTCGCTGCTGTGGAGGCTTAGAGCGACACAGAGCGGAGGGTTGGGGGGAATTGTAGGATTTATGTGCCTTTTTAAAATGAGCACCAGCAATCGCCTCATCCATATATATTTTGTTTTGATATTTCCAGTGTTTTTGTTTTTGGTCATTGCTGGTGCACATTTTGCTCACAACAAACCATACCACAGAGCAAATTGGATTCCTCCTGTTTTGTTATGACTAAGAGTTAGACTTTAAGTTCCCTGTGATTTCGTGGTGATGTGTCATCATCATTTGTTGCTGTTTATTTATTCTGGTTTAGTGTCAAAGAGCCAATTTAGTGTGATTTAAAGCCATAGATTTCACGCACACGCAAAAAGACACATGCACACACCCTGGTATGGCCTGCGTGTCAGACTGCGGATGTCACTGTACTTGAAATACTGTTGAATAGTTTTCAAAGACTTCTGATAATCATCACAATCCTTGCTAACACCAAAGAACAGCTTAAAGATATTAGGAAAGTTACACTTTCTACTTCAGTATTGTTTTAAAAGTGTGCTTAATGAAACACACTTTAGGTATATTGTGCTGTTTCCACTGTTTTATACATCTCTAACACACTTTAAAAGCATACAAGCAATCAAAGAAAATGTAAACTATCTAAATACCAGACCTACGTATAGAGAAGCATTTGGGTTATTTTCAGAGCCCAGTTATTCAATGAGACACACACACACACACACACACACACACACGTACATGCGCAGATAGGCTGGTTGTAGAGACACCATATCTACCTCCTCTGTTTTTACTGTCTTTCTGCAGCCAACTACTATGTCAGTCCAATTTCTTTTCCACATTAGGAACTATTCATCCTTTCATTGTCAAACACCCAAAATAACTAATTTAATCAGTACAGAATCCCTCCTTGTGCATTTGTGTTCTTTAGAGGTATTGCTAACTCAGCTCTTGAATTTCTTTTTTTTTTTTTTTTTTTATGTTAAGTAAAACATTTTTATGGAAAATTCACAAGGAAAAATATTACTGACTTTTACAATTCTGACACACAGTGTGTGCCAATGTTATGAATCACTTTGTACTGCTTTATGCACAGAAATGAACTAGTGTGTGTATAAAATATGTATTTAAGTGTCTTTTTATACTCTAGCTGCAGTAGCATTAAAAAGGGAAGTGTTTGTTTCAGTTTTAGTTATTTTGTAGTGTGCTAAATAATGAATGAAGCTCAGATGATTTTCTATGTATTCTGCTTTTGCCTTTGATTTTTTTGTCATGTATTGATTTTGGAGCAAACAAACCATCAACATTGTTTTTTGTAAATAGACAGAGGTGTGTTATGTATTTTATTACATTTTCTGCTTGCTTTACTATATATGTGTGTGTACGGTATGTTCACTGATGGCTGACGTTAAACTTGTTATTTTAATGTGATTTTTCTCCTTGAATGATCAAAGTCACATTCAAAAGACATTGTTTCAGCCAAAACAGAAAAATGTACATTCTTCTAAAGTGACAACAATACGTGTCTATCCTGTACATGCTAGTTCTGCTCACAGCAACAGTATCATGTAGATTTATTGAATTGGATGTAGCCTTTCATTTCACCTTTTTGACTCAATCCATTTCAGTGTCAAGACAGCTTTAGTAGAGTTCTCCTTTCTTGTCTGATGCATCCTTCCTGCTCTCCAAATGTGTTCAGCTGCTTGAGTCTTTGCTGATTCTGAGTTGTGTTTCAAATATGTGCCTTTGCTGCCATATTGGTTTTATTGCAATAGATATGAATGTTAGATTAAACGGGAAATACACCCATTTTCAGTCATACATGTTAGTCTAAGACAGTCCAAAAATAATAGCAAACATGAACAAATCTCTCACATATCCAAAAACTAGAGTGCTAAAACTCCAATCTGTGATGTCATTAGGATAGTGTGCAAGGCACTCATGAAGGAGATTCTGAGTTTTGTTTGAATTCTGTGCCTTTGCTTTCATTTTGGCTTTATTGCAATAGATATGAATTTAAGGGATTAAAAGGGAACTATGCCCATTTTCAAAATTCATATGTTATTCCTATAGCCTAAGGCAGTCCAAAAATATTAGTAAATTCCCAAATCCAAAAACTAGAGTTCTAAAAATGAACTGCTCCATGGACAATTGGGAAATATGTTACAGATGACACAGAGAGCCTCAGGGGAATGTTCTGAGTAAATGGGTACATTTTCTGTTTCAGATCTGAGTACACTACAATAGAATAAAACTTATTTGGGTACAAAGAAGATAAAAATCAATATCCCATTTGTCTATGGAGCAGCTCCAGACTTTAAATACTTGACATCACACATTTGAGACTGACTTATGTGGTTTCTTTGAGAGAAAGTAACCCATGTTCACAAATATTGCTTGAACTTAAATAGACCATGGAAATGCCATAGCGGAATTCCTAATTTAGGTGATGTTCCCCTTGATGTTCTGCCAAACATCTTTCTCTGTAAGCCAAAACTGTGTACTGACTGACTGTAAGCTAATCAAAGGCACTTTCCTAGGGAGCAAAATAACAGGAATGTCTTACAACACCATTGATGGTAATTTCTGAGGCTGTATGTTGTGTTGTTTAAATACTGTTGAGTGAATTACAATCAGTGTTGGTGAGGTTTTTGATGATGTCAGTGCTTTCCTCTTATATAGTGTTATGTAATGTTTAAAAAACATATGTACCAGCAACAACTACCCGACCCCTTTGTACATATGTACTCTTAAAAGTCCCTAAGAACTTAGTGGTTGTAAGACCTGACTCCCTTGTGTTCATGCTTTTGTAATTGGGATTTACAGTAGTCATTGATTAACACCTCTGAGAGTCTCTAACATAAACATCCTTTGCTTTGTCTGTATTTTAAGTGGCTTATCAAATCTTCTCTCACCTTTGGGGTTGAAGTTTTGGTATGTCCTGCTAAATGTAGGTCTTTCTTTCCTGCCTTCAAATCAGTATATCCAGCACGTGCATTTGATAAACAAATAAATGAATAAAGTTTGTGTGGCATTTTGTTTTGCCATTCTTGCAAACAATTCTCTCACAACAAACAAGGTGCCTCAGCATCAGCCATGTTTGTCATTGTTGCTGTTACACTTTATTTTAAACCACGTATCCAAGTACCTGATCATAGAATCTACACTTCCACAAGCAAAGGTAATAACCAAAGTTTATTTGATTTTGGCATTATGGTCAAAAGATATCACAACAAAATCAAAGAGGGACATACATACAGTGCCTGCTCAGTCATCCATAACACCACACAGCTCACCAGCGGCTTTCTGCCTTTTATACTGTAACCTTTCTTTTCAACATCACACACACCCACTGTGTTGCTGCTACTTTTACTTTCACACACATCATACAACCATTTGCATTATTTGATTCATCCCCTCTCAATAAACATACTCGCAATAATACAATTATCTGTAAAACACACGCATCCTCTTACAAAATGCACAGTCACGCACACATTCAAACAGGCATGCACACAGTGGGCTCCTGTCTATCTGAGGCTGTTGCTGTTGGGTTGTGATCCAGCGAGGCCGGGGTGGTCGGGACTGTGGCGGTTCTAGAGGGGGACAGAAAGAGCAGTAACGCACTGATTAGTCTGGGTCAACGGAAGTACATTACCACGATAATTGCCTGACCTCCTAATGTCCCTCACCTTCCGCTCTCTTTGTGTTTCCGTCAGGAAACAACAACAACAACAACAACAACAACAACCTTCGAGCTAGCAAGCTACATACTGAAAATGGCAAGTTTTGAAGAAAATTTGAATCCTGCAACAAGGCAGGCCTGCTTGGTTATTTCGGTAAATGATTGTAATGATTTACAAAGAAAATGTTTACAGAATTTACTATCTAACGGGGACATTTTGAGACCGATTGGAGGGATTGCTAGGACGTAAGTACACACGGCAATACACTGGTAAGAGTAAATTACGTTTAGCCATGTATCCAGCTAATTTAAACAGCTCACGTTACTGTATTGTGTGAACAGTTAACTTCATTTAATATTGTATGAGGAGTTTTCTTTTGCGGGGTGCAAATGTTCCACCAAAAAAAGTTCCTTCCACAGACCATTTTGCAGAGCCACCGTCTCTACATCCGAAGCCTAGCGCTGCCCAAGACGATTGTGATTTATTTAAAGAAATGCAAATCCTGGAGTAGCTCATTGAGCCTACACACCCATTACATTCTGGAGTCAGTTTAATACTGACTACTGAGGGTAACAAATGAGGTTTCCTTAATGTGGGAGCTGATGAGAATTTCCATGTTTTATATATTGGGGGGAGGGGAGGGTTCTCAGAAAAGACTTCAGTGTGAAAATAAATGGATCCCAGAGTTATGTACAGAGACCTGGCAAAAGGGCCCATAATAACGATTAACTGGCAACTTTATGAATTACTGGGTTCTTGATAGATTATCCTACCTTCTTCTTTTTCTTGTCTTTCTTCTTTTTCTTTCGGTCGGGATCGTCATCCCTCTTTTTCTTCTTCTTCTTGGGATCAGTGTCTGATGGAGTTTCTGTGACGTCAAAAAGAAGCTCAGTGGCCTGAAAACAGGTTGCATTCCGTTAGCGTTAGTAAGTGTATATGTGTAATTTATGTCATACCTTGTGGTAATGGGTCCTGTGGTCGATGGTGTTTGTGCTTGTGCTTGCTCTTCTTCTTTGGAGGCTGTATGTGCATTAGTCTGTACTGTTCTGGTAGCTGGGGAAAAACAAACAAAAACATTTGTGTAAGTATTTAACTGAACAGTATAATTAAGAGATTAAGGATACCTGCAAGCCAGAATATGCTAACTAAAGACACTTTGCCATAGTCCTGTTAATATATGAACATATTCAGTTAGTACCGGTCCTGTGTGTAGTCTGAAGCCTGTGAGCAGAGCGCCTGTCAGTGGGCTAAAGGAGTTCCCACACACTGGAGGCTTATCAATCAGAGAGCGCAATGAGCTGCCGTCCTGAGTGCCCGGACAGTCGATCATACCTGCAGCACAGAAGAGAAAGGACAAGATGGAATGAGGGGGGGTGACAGAGATCAAAATACAAACAATGGAAAGAGCAAAGTGGTAAGCACTAACACACTGCTGAAGATGTAAATGTTCACATCGGTCTCTACCTATATTTCAACATCAGTGGTTCTTGAAATTACAGCTGCATTAGTGGAGTTGGGGTTCCTGGCACAACTTCACAGAGGACAAAACTACAGGAACGCTTGTAGCCAACTGCCAATTTACAATGAGGTTAGGGTCAGGGCTATTATAAAAGAATGAACAGCTATCAAGGAACTTGTGTCCTACACTGAACATGAATTACTATCTTCACTTCATTCTAATGAGATGTGTGCAGCCTTCATTATTAACACTCGACTGTCAGTTTGTTCCTACCCATAACCCACCTGGTAACTCTGGCAGAAAGTTGCTGAGCTTCTCCTTCACCTTCTTCCCACAGAATTTGTTGTAGGCGTGCTCTAGGTTGTAGTGCGTGATGAGGTTGGTGTTGCCCGTTAACTCGTTTCCCACTAAAGACACATTCGTATTAGTGTTATTTATGCAAACACAACAAATCATGTCATATGTTAACTAATGTATACATCTAGCAAATGAGGTATCAGCGATAATATCACTAGATCCAACCGGAGCAAATGTTAGTTTATTTAAAACACAATAGCTGAGTTAAAACATAGTAAACTAGTAGTAAAGGTGGGTGTTTTTGTGTCACACACAAAAAAGAAACAAACCATACCAGTATGAAAAACAGGTGGGCTAATACCGGTAATGTTAATTAACGTTAGCTTACTCAATATTTTCAGTAACCTTAACAGCATTGTTTACAAACTGCTTAGCAACCTCTGATAGCAGCACAACTCTTTATTTAAATTAACCGACAAATACAATACAAAGCATACAACAGTTATAATAGTACGACAGTACCAGGAAGCTCCCGCAGTAAGTAGAAAGGTTCATTCATGGCTCCGGGCTTCCGGAGAGCAGGCCCTTCATCCCCGAGCTGCGGTGGCATCTGCCCCGTCATGGAGCCTTGATTTTGCGGCAGAGGCGGTGGAGGTTTCCCTGGTCCGAAACCCAGAGACGCCGAGCCGGGCGGTCCCTGAGCTTCATTTTGACCGAACAGAGTTGAAAACATTTCCGTCATATCTATCACGAATAATACATTTATATAGAAATAAAAAGCCGGTTTCTTTGAGCGTGTAGCCTATTATCTGTTAGGATGTTCACCACGAATCTATTCGTGTGTCAACTACTCGACTCTTCACTTCTTTGTGGCATTATTTTCATGGCCCACGTACCGTAATACCAGACATAAACACGCACATTACCATAATTATTGGTGTATAGTGGCCCACACGGATATAATCACTGAGGTCACAAAAACATTTTATTTCCAAGATTTTAAGTTTATTTCCTGACAAAAAGGCAAAGTAAACAAAATTGATATGTACAGTTAAGTTAGTTGATAAATCTGCAGGTCAAATAATTTGAAGATCACACATCAAAGGCATCAGCAGGGCAGAGAGAAGATGCCAGTCTTTCAAACTCTGTGACTGATGCCTAAAAGTGAGAGAGAGACAAACTATTAACACTCAAGGCAAACTTCTATTTTAGATTTCTACTTATGTCATAGTGCACAGTATACTTTGTCATCAGCAACAGTTGTCAGACACTGGCCTCCTTCAGACTGTACCAATGCCAATACCATGTGTTTTTTCCTTCATTCTTTTTTTAATTAAAAAGCATCACTCCCATTTACAATATATTAAAGTTTCTAAAACTTAACTGATAAATACTGTTCAATCATGCAGCTATTACAGAATTAATAAGTCTGAAATTACAAGAATGTGTTTTCTATGCATGTAAAAGACCTATGGTGTATTTATTTTCAGATGACATGTAATGTCACAAATATATTTTTTAGTAAAGACTCAAGCATTACTTACACATATACCCCCTATGTGAGTGTAAAAATAAACATTTTGAATGATTTTTGTGTGAAGCTTATTCCGTACAGCTCTAATGGTTTCTCTCTCACCTTCCACTCATCAACAGCAGTAGAAATACGATGTTCAGTCTGAACAACACTTTCTCTACCAGCCTGAACCTTCTGTGCTAGGGCAGCATTCTCTGCTTGAATTTTTTTCAGCTCCAGTCGCATGTAGGCCTCCTGCTTTTGTAAGTATGGCATCAAAAAGCTGCAAAAGTCCTGCTCAGGAACCCCACTCGGCCGCCTAACATAACAGAGAGGGTAAGAGATTATATTGTTTTGTATTTTAATCACATTGCAAAATGTAAACAGTTAAGTTGGGATACACAATGCACCTATATTAAAAGGGACGTTATTGATACAATAGTCTAAAAAAACAGTGTATACAAGACTGACGATAAGATGTTCCTTAATGATTAACACAACTATGCAGAGGAAAAACATTGGTAGTTACCCAACAACTGCCCAAAGTTGCCCTGATAACCATCTTTATGTATCCACTTTAACAAATTGTGAAAATGACCATGATGACTCCATTTTAAATCTTCAAACATGTAAATATCTGATCAACAACAGTTTCCATACAAAACTACAATTACTCAGATTCTTAGCGGTTTGCATTCATAAATACTCGAAAACATATAAGATACAGGTCAGAAGGTTAAGGTTTGAGAGTGAGGTTTACAGAGAAACTGAGCATATCAAAAGCTTGACATGCAGACAGCGCTGGAAGGTGAAGAGTTTTTAATGCCGTTTACTGACCATGCAGGGTCTTTATTCTTCTTGGCAGCACTCTCCAGTTTGTCCAGCTCATTCAGTTTGAACTCTAACTGGCCTTCTTCAATCAGCCTGCTTATATCCTCCTACACATACACAGGCATTAAAGGAAGCAAATACAAAACAAAGGCAGATAGACATTGTGCATACTGCATACACATATATAATACAAACAACAAGGCAGCAGACCTTTCATGTGTTGTTTATTTTTTCATACATGGTATTAATGTGATGTGCTACATACCTGTATAGTCTTCCGCATCTCCTCAATGAACTCCTTGTAAATGCTCTCCATCCTCTGCGGGTTCTTCTTGTAAAGCGGACGAAATGTGCTGGCAAACCTGTTAAAACTGTGAGTGAAAGCAGTGTCAACCGACAGTACAGCAAAGTGTGGCTTTTCCAAAAACACCTGACCTTTTCTCGGTTAATCAATCTAGTACTGAAATGATTAGGTGATTAATCTATAAATTGATCGTCAGTTTTGATTACTGAGTACTTGTCATTTATCAAGAGATTCCAAATAAACAATTAATATATATATATATATAAAACAGAGATAATCAAAATAATTATTTGCTGCTGCCCAAATCAGTTGTTATGTTTTTTGTATCAATAAGTCACTGTAAACAACTTTTATTAAACTCTTTTCTCTCTTTTCTTTTCAATAGGGTTTGCCTAGGATACTTCTTATGACAGATGTGCCAATGAATGCTGCACAGTCACGATCATCAGGAGTCCTTCACACCAGCTGTGACCACAGATGAACCGCAGTTACAATGCTTTTGGGGCTCACCTGTATCATCTTAAATCACACCAATGTGTGCCTCTCTTGTAAACTGATCCATAACTGTTACTAACGTTACTGTATCGTCGTAGCTGTCGTTTCGGGACACCTTACATAAACGTTACCTGGCATGTTCGATGAACTTTTCCAGGCTCTTCTGCATCACTTTGTCGAACAACTTCAGCCTTTCATAGTACCGAGCTTCCGTGTCTTCGGAAGGCTTAGAAACTGATCCAGGATTTGACATCTGTGAGGACACTTCTCCTGTAGCTTCATTCATCTGGTTTTCAGCGGAGTCTTCAACACAAATGTTATCTACAGTGTCCTTTTGTGTTGCGGCTTCGCTTTCCTCCATTTTCAGCTTTCTCTGTTTACGTTTTGCAGTACCCGCCAAATCTACGGCAAGTCACTGCACCCAGAAACTACGAAATCGTTTTGTTTGGCGCAGGCGCAGTTTGAGTCACACGCACACCTGGTAGAGTCAGTTACTTGGGCTTCAGCTGTCATTGCTCCTCAAAGCCCTCGAGGTTGACTGCCGTTTCTTCCAACATGGGTCTAATCACAGGACTGTGTACTTTCTTGTATCACTTACCTCAGATTTACAAATGGTTGCTGAAACCGTATTATATCACCTCGCTCTTGATGACCGTCGCCTTCTTGGTGGTCCGAAAGGCTCCCGGTCTGTGCGAGCATCTGGCGACCCAGCGGGAGGACGGCAACTCCTGCGACTTTGACTGGGTGAGCATGGTGGGGTTAGTGTTGCGCTGCAGTGCTGCCTGCTGCTAAATATTTTTCGGCTAAGTTAGATTACGTGAGATGAGTTAGCTAATAATTAATTTACTCACTTATTAAAGTTGTTTCATGTTTTGTCTTTTTGTTTTATAGAGAGAGGTGGAGATTCTCATGTTTCTTAGTGCAATAGTGATGATGAAGAACAGGAGAGCGAGTAAGTGCACACACACACACACACACACACACGTTTGTATATGTGTAAACCAACTGATATCACAACATGGCAAGTGTTTGTTTATATTGTAAACAGTCCCACTCAATCATAAAAAGTGGCCGATGCACCGAGCAGGTGATGCTCAATTTGGGAGCATGGAACCACAGGATACATTGAGGCATATGAGAAATGTTGCTCTTAATTAAAGCTGTACTGTATACTAAACTGAATACTAAACTGTATACAGTGATGTAACTGCGTTCTAACAACGAGGACAAGGTATTTTTGTCCTATAATGTGTTTCTGTTAAACTTCAACCAAATAGGTATTTGTGACCTAATGTGTAACTGTTTTAAATCCTTAACCTGAATGAAACCAGAGAAGCCCTGCAGCAAGCCACATCCAGTGCTTTACTAAAAACTCTGCTTTGTTGTGTAAACATTACCATTGCAGTGTAGTCCTGACTTCCTGTGACCTTGTATCAACAGTGTCAAGGTTTTTTTTCCTCCGCTGCATCCATTGTTCCTTCTCTATCTCTCACTCTTTCTCAGTCACACTGGAGCAGCACATGGGCAACGTGTTCCTGTTCAGTAAAGTGGCCAACGTCATGCTTTTCTTCCGGCTGGACATTCGGCTCGGCATTCTTTACCTCGCATTGTGTGTCGGTCAGTGGCCTTATAACCCTTGTTACAAATACTGCCCCACCCACAACAAAATTCGACTTATGGGAAGCAATATTTATAGCAAACTGTCTTCCATTAAGAAGATCACATTATTATAGTTTTCCTTACAAGCAGCAGGGTACCAGCCCATCACCTCCACCTCAAAATGCTGCAATTAAAATGTGTCACTATCAACACTACAGATGCTGGATATGGAAAATTGTTTTACAGAGATGGTATTTTAGTTTTGTTAGTAAATGACTAAACAATTGGAAAATATGTGAAATATTTTTAATTCCCTGAATATGTATTCTTTTTGATAATTCAATTCAATTAAATTCAATTTTATTTATAGTATCAAATCATAACAAAAGTTATCTCGAGACACTTTACAGACAGAGTAGGTCTAGACCACACTCTATAAATTCCAAAACCCCAACAATTACAGTAATTCCCTCAAGAGCAAGCATTAGCAGTGGCTATTGCGACAGTGGCAAGAAAAAACTCCCTTTTAGGAAGAAACCTCGGCAGACCCAGACTCTTGGTAGGCGGTGTCTGACGGGCCGGTTGGGGGCGTGATGAACAGTGGTGATAACAGTCACATTAGAAGACACAGTGACTTTGTATATGACTTTGATAATGTTAATGTAGTTTTTTTTTTTTTTATTTCAGGTTATTTACACATTAAAACAGGATATTTTTAAAGCCAAATATTGACTTGGATCTATACATTCCCCTACAGTTACTTTGGAATTATTAGTAGATATTCATAAAATAAGACAACATTTGGGGAAATTGATAAAAGTGAATATAAAAGATACTTGCAAACTGCATCTGGAGCTCCTGTTTTATCACAGATGTTTTAACCCAACACTGGACATCAATACTTAAGAATAAAGGAGCTCTGATTCCAGTGTTTGGGTACCTTTCTTTTATATTCAGATTTTTTTTTGTATCAAGCACCTGTTCCACTAAGGTAACTTCAAACAATACTTTTAGGGTTTACGTGTCTATTTATTAACCTAATCTGAGATTTTCATAGCTTCAGAAAATGTAAAACTTACATTGAGCCATTGTTTTCATCCATTGGGAGCCTCTGTAATGTACACTTATGAGTATCTTTATCTGTGCCTTGTCTCCAGCATTCGTCATGACCTGTAAGCCACCTCTCTACATGGGCCCAGAGTACATCAAGTACTTCAGTGACAAGACCATGGATGTGAGTGTTGGACAGACTATGCTGTATTGCAGTTTCTGATGTAAGACGACCATTTGGAAGTACAGGGGTACCTCAGGCCTCTGAGATGTTCACTAAAAGCTTTGAAACAAACAGCTGTTGGGAATGTATAATTTATTCATATGCAATATAATACAAACATAAAGATGTGAGCTTCTAGTCTAATTGTTTGCATTTTGGAAAGTGTCCATCAAACATGGAATGCCCAGCATAATAGCAGTATGCCAATTAATATTATAATATATTAATTAAATCTCAGACATACAGTATATTACTACAATACAACTGTCTAGGTGTGAATTACCGAGATCTATACCTGTGTAATCTGTTCTTATCTGATTCTGTGTTATTGACTCATTAGGAGGAGCTGCAGAGAGACAGTCGTGTCACCTGGATTGTTGAATTCTACGCCAACTGGTCCTCTGACTGCCAGTCTTTCGCTCCCATTTTTGCCGACCTCTCTCTCAAGTAAGACATAAGTAAAATACAGACCCTTCAGTAAATGAGATACTGAGGAACTGTCTCAGTCAGGGCTTCCCCAGGCCCTTGAATAAGTTAATAAGTCACTCATGTCATGGTAAAACGGATGTAGTTGTGATTGGCTGAGCTGTTTTCATGACAAAATACTACACAAATACACACTTTTTTTACTATAAACCTACAAAGTCATACCTGCACTTAAAGGACAAATCCTGCGCAAAATGAACCTAGGGGTTAATAACATGTGTACCGATTCAACCGTTCTCTGGGATATGTTTTCATACTAATCGAATGTGACCAGTTTTAGCGCAAACCTCTAATTAGGGCCCGAGTGCCGACAGTGGCGAAGGCCCTATTGAAACTGAAGGAATTATTATTATTCCTTCTTCCGGCAAATTAATCGCCTTTTTGAGGGGCTTAACCTACTCAAAAACTCACCAAAATTGGCGGTCGCATCAAGCCTGGTGAAAAGGTGCATATTTTACTGGTTTCGGGAATAGGCGCACAGAAATGTCTCGCTAGCGCCCCCTACAAAGAGCAGGGCCCCTGCAGTAAGTTTAACGTAGACTAACGAAACGTGGTACACATATGTATTGCAATTTTGGCCATTTCCACATGGTACACTCGGTAGACGTGTTATTAACCCCTAGGTTCATTTTTGCAGAATAAGCAGCCATGATATCTATTTACTTTGTAGGAAGTATATTGCTTGAAGTAGATATACCTTATGATTAATAAACAATAAGTTTAACACCCACATATTTCTTGAATCTAGTGAGTATTATATAGGCTATAATACTATTTGTTTTATCGGTTCTGCATTCACTGTAAAATCATGGTCTTTGATGTCTTGGATATAAGAGCCTTCTGCTACACAATATGTTTTGAGAGCATTTATTCAATGGAAGATTGGCTTAATAACTCCCTTCCATATTCCATACTGTTTTTCTGTCCAAATTTGACATTTATCAAAGTTAAGAATTGAATCAAATGAGCTGTTTAATTATTTTAAGATGCATTGAATGTTTCTTCAGTACTTACAATCACATTGTTGGTTTAAACCTCTGTGTTCTGCAGAATAATCTAAATCAAATGCTCTCCAAAAATAGACTACATGTTGAATGTTTGGCCAAGACTTCAGTTTTGACTTGAGGCCTAAATGTCTCGTGAATCTTCCCCTGCGTTCTGTAGGTACAACTGTCCTGGACTCAGGTTTGGAAAGGTGGACGTTGGTCGCTACGGAGAGGTTTCAGAGAGGTCGGTCATTTTCTCCGCTCTGCCACTCTTCAATGACACAGCAGTAGTTTTAATGCCACAATATCATTTGTTAATGCTTTCCACAAATTTGACAGATTATCTGAGCAGTTATTGACCATCCCATGAATTGTTTCTGAACAGGTACAGGGTTAGTACTTCTCCTCTGACCAAGCAGCTGCCCTCACTGGTGCTTTTCCAAGAAGGGCGGGAAGTTATGAGACGTCCAATGGTGGACAATAAAGGGAGAGCTGTGTCTTGGACCTTCAGTGAGGTAAGTCTTGTCTGTACTGTAAGAAACACAAGGTGCAGGTTCTGTTACATCCACACACATATGCTAATATGAAGCTTATTTCATCACTAGGAGAACATTATCCGAGAGTTTAACCTCAACGAGCTCTTCCAAAAATCCAAGAAGCTGAACAAAAGCCACGGTTTGAATGAAGAAGAGCAGAACAGCCCTCAGCCAGAGGAGGGCAGCAACGAGCTCCCTTCTGAAACCAACAACCCGGAGCAGCCCACGGAGAGCAAGAAAGATCAGTGAAGTGGATGATTCAGAGAGGGCCTGCATGAACTCTTCCATTTTCTTCAGACATTGCCATGCCTTACATTATTGCAAATGTCAAGAATATTATGGGCCAGAGAGGAAAATAGATTCAACCACTACTCAATGTCATGTCTACATTAAGTCTTTACTTTAGCAAATAAATACCCAAAACCACTGGACCACCTTTGCCTGGTCTGACTGACTGCAGTCTTGAATGCAGCTATGCAATATATAAGAAATGATTAGGCAACATTTTATTACTTATTTGTGAACAAATGCCTTTTTTTGTAATTGTTTTTTGGCTACTTTCAGCAACATCACTCTTAACTTTTGCTGCCTGTATTTTGCCATTAAGTGTGTTTACTGATGTTTGTTTCAAAACCAAAGTAAAAGATGAGGTAAAACTGAAATAAAAAAAAGATAGGCGTGCAGCTAAGACTCATGACACATTCAGTTTTTCATCAGTTTGACTTTTTTATTCTGAGAAGACACCTTTTAAAAAAATCTTTATAAGGCCATTTTAGAAATGTCTTTAATGTACTCAGATATTTGTGTGAAACCTTTCCATTCATCACAGCTCACAATAGCAATATTTTATCTCACATAGAAGTATACTTTTACTGTACCCACATTTCAAATTGTTCAGTGGCTACCATCCTTGGCCAGAGCATGAAGAAAAGTAACACATGTTCTCTTATATCTCTATATTAATGATGCTTCTTTTCTTGTTACATCAACCATGTGGGCTTTTGACAATATTCTCACAAGTATGCACGCCAGTGAAGCATTCAGCACGACAAACAAAAGTCACATGCACACTGAAGATAGACTTGGGTTGAAAACTCGTAACACGGTCCCTTGGGTTGAACGATGATACTTGTGTGCTTCAAGCGTGTACTTTTCCCCAAAGACGTGCTACATTCAGCTAGCTTTGAAATTCTACTGCTAACACTCAACTGTAGGCCTTGATAGAAAAAAAATAAAACTTTAATTGTAATGCCCAATCCTGAAACTGCCATACACACATCCCTCCCTCAAATTATTCCGTTCCTAACATGGTTGAGAAAAAAATGTATTGAAATGTACCTTTACGGAAGTTTTAAAAAAAAAAAAAAAAAAAAATCTAATCTGCCTTACATTTATTTCCTCGGAAAAATTTAAAAAAATATAAACAGATAGAAAAAAAAATTTATGTGCATACTTCACTATGAATGGTCTCAAGGAAAAAACAAACCGTCTCCAATTGCAAACCAGTCCCTCCTTGAAATTCTATTCAGTGGTATACTGCAATTACAGTTTCATTTATAAAGTTTTTTTTTTTTTTTTTTAAAAATATTCATACTTCTTTTTTCAAAAAAGAAAGAACAAACTGGTAGAGACTGGTTTGAAGTTGTGCCCAAAAACTACAAGGTTGTCTTGTCTGGTGAAATAAATAAGCTCTTCCCTCGCTGCCCCGATTTGGCTGGGCATCTTTTAAAGGTTTAAGGTTCTGCTAGCATCTTGACTGAGACAAAACATCACAGAAAAGAAGAAAAAAAAAATAAACACCAAAAAGACATACAATGATCTTAAAGCTACTAACAGATTTTGCATAATGTCTCTAGCATAAACATTACAAGCATACATTCCACACAGATGCTTGTGCTGCAATCATAATTCACAATTTCTTTGTGGCTTTCAGAAAATTTTGCTCAATTATTTGCAACTTCAGCTGTCCACCACCTGTCCAACGACCATCATTCCCTTTGGACGATGAAAATCCCAGCAAGAACTCATGAGTGGCTGATGCAGCCATTAAATACAAACAGGCAACTGATTTGAAATCGCTTTCATGAATAATTACACACAGTACATCTGCCACCGTCATCCATAGTCATTTTCAATACCTGACTAATTGACCCAATAATAATAATAATAATAATCTGTAAGATTTTATACATTTATATAAAACAATACTTAAAAAAAGATTTTATAAAACTAAAATTATACTGTGTTTATAGATTGGACACTTCTCTTCGTTACTCTTATCGATATCGGGTTGTGTGGTCCGTTCAGACAGTTGAGAAGACATTTCTATTGGTCAACAGTCCTAAATCTGTCTTCTTAAAATTCCAAATCCGCGGGATAAAGGCCATCCTTACCTTAAGTGTTGGACAGGGTGGTCAATACTCTGTGTGCTAATGTACCAAATAAAACAGCAAATCATTGAATAGTTATGCGTTTTCTATAGACATGTCTGTACCCAGCCATGATGATAGTCACAACAGTCTATGGCTCACAAAGTGGCTAAATGGAGACGACTTGATCATGTGAAAAATGAACCAGTGTCTCCTTTTTACTCTTTGTTCAAATCTGAAAAGGCTAGCAGAGAAGAGTGGCCAGTGGCGTTACAAATATAACAAAGTGAGTACCAGACAGGCCTGCTCCTTTAGTCCTTTGCAGCGGAAAACAGTAATTTTCAGGAGGCTGCAGTCATGAATCCGGTCCAGCACAGGAAAGAGACATGTGGAAGTAGTTCAGTGAATTTTTCCCTCTCCTTGTCATAGACCTGTGAAGGATGTCTGTCACTCAAACCGAAATCTCATAAGTGGTCCCTCCAACGCCTGTCACCTTCTTCACTCCGCCTCCTGGTTTGGATGTGGTGTGATTGGCCGAGACTGGACGAGAGGTGGATCTGATTGGACAGCCATCAGGAAGGGGAGGAGGAGGAGTGTGGGGGGGGGGGGGGGGGGATTAGGGGTGAGGACAGAGGACAAATGGATCTGGCTGTCAGTGGTTCTACTTTAAAAAAAATAAAAATAAACAAGCACAAACAGCAAAATGTTTCTCTACCACCGATTTTGTAAGGCATTTGGTAATTATACTTGTGAGTAAGAAAAGGCTACAGGACAGAAGTCATAAGGAGCTTGGTAAGGCATGCTTTCACAGAACTCAACACATAACGACTAATCCACACAGTCCAACCTCCATGCACACTTTCATCTGTTAAACACTAAACAGGCAAAGACTGACTGTAAACTGTGTATGAGGAAAAGGACGACTCACACAGATCAGGGAGGAAGAGGAGGGCTGACACAAACCAGGGAGGAAGAAGAAGAGAATTAGGAGAAAAGGAGAAGGAGGAAGAAGAGTAGCAGGCTGACAGATCTGGCGATGGATCACTACTCACTGTGGAGCCTGATGCACTCCTCCGGCTCCTCCCCCTCCCAGCACAACGCCTCCTCCTGCGGGCCGAGGCTTGTGCTGAGACCCTGCCTCCCCAATGTAAGACTGGGACTTGCCGAGGGAGAGGCCGCGAGGTGGCGGGGAGACAGGGGGCTCTAGTGAGCGAGCCCCAGGGGAAGAGGACAAGGAGGAAAGGTTACGAGGGGCTCGGTAAGAGGAGTCCTGGTTATGCTGGAGCAAGTGCTGGATCTCAGGTTGCCCAGAGGAGGGAGGGGGCGGGCTGACGGCACGCAGGTAGGCCCTGTGGGGGGAGGAGAAAGTGGCAGAGCCCTGGAGCAGCTGCCCCTCCCTCTGCTGGGCGATCTGAGCTGAGAGGAAGGGCGACGTGTAGCCCTGCAGCGGGCTACTGGGTGACACCACCTCAGGCTGACCTGAGGGAAATGGAGCACGAGGCTTCTGCGGCGACAGCTCATGAGCGGCTGACTCAAACTCTGGGCTCTCGGATGGGGTCAGAAGGCTGTCATAGGACAGGCTGCCATTCCGAGGCGTTTGATTGGCCAGGCTTTTGTAGCTGGTGTCTGTGGTGCCCTCTGATTGGAGCGTGGCCAGCGGGTTATGTGCCAGGTGCGCTGAGCGCAGACTGGAGGAGTGGGAGCCACCAGTGGACAGAACTAGAGAGGATGGGTAGGAGGTGTAGGAGCGCCCAGTCAGGGAGTAACCTGACATGCCCCCTGACATCAACCCAGCAGTCCCGCCAGGGCCTCCGGGGCCCTCACCCCTCTCCCCTCCCCCTCTGCGCGCCCCTACACCTCCCCCTACCACTGTGGTTCCGTCCAGGCTGCTCGGCTCCGAGCGGTAGCTAGGCTGATGGCTGGACAGGAGGATGGAGGGAGAGGGAGAGTCAAGACTCTCGCCACGGA
Organism: Perca flavescens; assembly: GCF_004354835.1. Classification (NCBI taxonomy): domain Eukaryota; kingdom Metazoa; phylum Chordata; class Actinopteri; order Perciformes; family Percidae; genus Perca; species Perca flavescens. The sequence continues at coordinate 18,394,056 of NC_041340.1, forward strand.
TCATCTGAGAAGAGAAGAAACAGACAAAAAGGTAGAGAGGTGGAGGAAAAGGGTGATGAAGATGAAGGCAGGAGTGAAGAGGAAGGATAGAAAGATGAAAATGACCACGTTACCCCAGGAATAGATAACAAAAAAAAAAAAATAAACCTTTTCTACACATTCTAAGAAAGAAAAAAAAAAAAAAAAAAAAGTGGTGGGAAGAAATTGGATGCTTGACCAGTGCTCAACTCCATCATTACACTACTGGATTGGAAACATTGACTGGCTTGAACAAGCACTGACATTGCATATCAAAGACTGTGTATCAACACATAAATGGATAGACAAATACATAGGGTACATGAACTTCACATTCCAGTCAATGCAGTCTCAGGGGAAAGGATAGATCCACTCAAACACAGAGACAGCCAAAGGGATACACACAGATGAGACTAGCTGAGACTTACTGATCGACCGATGGCCACTGAATGGTCAATTCAAAGTAAAAACAAAAAAGAGGGGCATGGTATTAACCACAAAGGAAATTAGAAGGACGAAGGCTTTTCAGCCAACAGACCATCTGTTACAGTAATGTATGGGATATGGTTTGTTCTGTCCTCTTCACTTTTTGTGCAATAAGGTTAACCACATCACTGTTTTACAAATGCTAAAATAAGATGGCAATGTAATTATCAATAAGCCTGTATGTATTTAAAAGAATATATTTAGATTTAAATGAGTCTTACATGCGTCTGTGTTTCCAATTAGGCAAAGACATGCAGATAGCGTCACTCTAAGCTGATTGTTCCTTTAATACTCTTAATATACAGTATCTGCATAATGTTATGTGAATAGTTTATACCCAATACCTTGAGGTCTGTGCGAGTGTATATTGACATGTACCTTGTTGGGGTGTGTGAGGGCAGTGTGGTTCCTTCCTGGGCTGTTGAAGGCTGGTCGGTACTTGTACATTGACGGCGTATGTGGAGCTTCAGTCAACAAGCTGCTCTCTGAGTGGCAAAAAAACAAAAGTGACATTTGAAAGAAGTGCATTTGCAATTAGAAAGCAAACATTCATCTGGTTCATGTAAGAGGTAAAACACTTGGAAGTTCCTGGGCTGCACTGGATGATCAATTCCTGGGACATGTCAGGTGATGATCAATACTAACAGCTGTTGACATGTGTGTGGTGTGTGTGTGTGTGTGTGTGTGTGTGTGTGTGTGTGTGTGTGTGTGTGTGTGTGTGTGTGTGTGTGTGTGTGTGTGTGTGTGTGTCTCTCTCTCTCTCTCACCCTCCGTGTCAGCGCGGGGCAGGCCAGGGTAACGAAGCTCTGGCTTTGGAGGAGGTGGAGGCTCTGCATCAGCTGACTGGCTCTCCATCTGATCTAGACTGCTCTTGGACTGGAGAAGACACAAAGAAAAGCCATGTAATACCCCTTTCACACCACTAACCAGGGTGGGGCCAGGGTTGTCTGATCAGTGTTCAACCCTTCTTTTGGAAATCCAAACCAAGCCAGTCAACATGGGTATATCCCTGGTCATGACAATTCAGAGATCACATGGGTCACAACCCAGGAGCAATGCATAACAATTACTTTAAGTGCTACAAGGGTAGAGGGGCTTTACACGTCCTATTCAGTGAACAACTTGTAACACACTCCAGTCCATCTGTATACCACAAGAACTAATATGTTTTGTAGCTACTTGAATTTGTCATTGTACAGTAGGGAGAAAGAAATAAAGCTTATGTTGTGTTTGTTTCGCAGTGATTACGTTCTAAAGCTTGTTCTAAAACACTTGTCAGATGATTTTGTGCAAACTGATATATCCTCCTCTGCATATTTACCGTGGTCAGTAATAAAAAAATAAATCCTCATCATCAGCCACATCTTAACATGTGTGCATATTATGCAGCAAAAAAAGGAAAGAAATATAACTACATTTGTTTTAACAAATTAGCAAAGTAAAAAACATCTTCTGTTCCCCATTCTTTTATCATTTCGTTTCTATTGGATAAATAAGACATTGGACATAAGACATGATGTTGTTTTTTATATATTTTATATTAGAGAAAAGGAGCAGAACTCAGAGTTCAGAATAGGTTATTTTGTCTATATTAACCAGAAGTGTGCAGAATTACAACCAACACTGGTATCCATGCCAGCAGCTGTAGCACCAACACAAGCTGAAAGTTTGCAGACCAAAACATGTTTAAAAAGTGAGCTCAAGTGAGTGTGTTCCATTTGTTTTAATTTAAGTCTATTTTTGATCCTACACACCTGTCACTCAGACTTCACTGTGCAAGACCTTTTTGGATTTACAACCAGCTAATATTTAAAAATGAAAAATTATTTTAAAATATAGATAAATAGGAAATAATTAGGCCCCAAAATGTGATCGACAGCGAAACTTCCACATATAGATTGTGATTTTTAGATTTAGTATTACTCACCCTGGTGCTGTGTCGGTCATTCTGGATGCCGTTGTCCAGGACCTTGGCTTCTAGCTGGGCCTCAGTGAGAGGCGGTCTAACAAATGGTGGCTGTACATCCACTGCCTGAGGGCTCCGCCACCGGCCCATGTATCTGTGAGAGGGACAAGCATTAAACGACAGGCTTAGCAGTGTGTTGCTCTATTGACAAACATAGTCTAACACCAGAAGCCACTCACACTGAAGGCACTCAAATATTCCATTAACTAAACAGACAAGTGAGAACTATAAAAGAGGAGGCTGTACATGTGGAAGAGGAGAGAGAGCAATGGAAAGAAAGAGGCAGTAGGAAAAAAAAAAAAAAAAAAAGTTGTGGAGCAGAGTGTTAAAGGAGAGGAGTAAACAGATGAGTGCAGAGGAGAGAGAAAGGCTGACCTGGGGGCCTGGGAGCTGCAGAGCACATGAGAAATATTCCTTATGCAGCCGTTGGTGAAAGGGTTTACACCTCCCCGAAACTTCCCTGTCACCTGCAGTGAGAGGGGGGAGGGGAGAAAAACGTTCCATGTCACATGTTGATAGAAAATACTGTGAACTATCTGGATGAACTGAATGCTGTTGTATGTACCTGTTCATTTGTGGTCCTACCGCGGGCCACCAACACCATGTGGAATCCAGTCAGGCCAGCAACTGGCACAAAAAACAGACCAGCCACACACATAACGGCCATACTGGGAGGAGAGGGTCAAGGAGGTTACAACAGATTAAGCAAAGGATTAAACAAAACAAATACCAGGCTAAAAATCACAAGGCAAATTCAATGTGAAAAGAAAGACACACAATTTGTTCCTGCATCTTTATGGCTGCAGTGTGCCAAGTGAAGGATACGTTACAGCAGCATGTGGCGTGTCCAGCTGCTGGCGGTGGTGCAGGACATAAACCAAGCCAAAGCCAAATACGTTAATGATGTGGGTGGTAAGGGATAGCAGGAAGAGGAAGAAATAGCGATAATTCCTCCGACCAATGCAGTTGTTCACCCAAGGGCAGTGATGGTCAAAATCCTGAGAGAGCACAGGGTCAAAAGGACAAGAATGTGCAAGCACAATATATACAAGGATATGACAGAGAAGAAAATATTGATAGGCAACACATACAACCCATCAAAAATCAGACAGACAATGTCTAGCTCCTATGTGCACACATGGAAAACTAAGAATATAGGACAGATCTAGATCGAGTAGACAAGTAATAATTACAAAGCCAAGAAGGTGTTGAAAAGTTCCACTTAAACAAAAGCCAAATAAATAGAACAGGTGTTGAAAAGTTCCACTAACATCTAAACAATAAGTCAAATAAATAAAGGAAAATCACATCATATGAATTTATTAAAATTAAACCATCTGATGAGGAAAAACAAGTAACCCCCTGGACAAACAGCATGTTAATCAACCCACAGATGTCAAACGGTTTTTATAGTTGGTGACAAGGTTTGTATAATGTTGGCTTTCCAAATCATTCATTCCGATTTGTATTATTTTCAATCGACCTGGCTTGAAATAAATCAATTTTTAATTAGGACTAACAATACAATCTTCAGCCCACTGAGGGAAGGAGATGTCGGTCCAGAATTCCACGATACATGGCCCCGCCCATCCTCCCCTCAATACGATGGAGTTGTCCCGCCCCTTGTGTGTGTGTGTGTGTGTGTGTTCTTTGTGTGTGTTCTTTGCACTCCAAACACGACGTGAGTTGAGGCCAAAAAGTTCTATTTTGGTCTCATCCCACACACCTTCTTCCAGTTTCTGAGTCGTCCAGGTGGTGAATGGCGAACTTCATGCGGGCCTGTACATGTTTCTTCTTGAGCAGGGGGACCTTGCGGGCTGCAGGATTTCAATCCATGACAGGTCGAGTGTTACCAACCGTTTTTTTAACTGTGGTCCCACCTGGATCCATCAGTTTGATCTCCACAGTCTTATAGGGACACCCCACGTGGAAGATCTTGTATGGAAATCATCTTCCTTGTCCTCATCCTCCTCAGCTAAAGACAACAGACACAAACACCCAGGCTGCACTAACATCATAATACCTGATCATATGGTCTTCCTGCATAATGTTTTACTCTTGTTTTTCCTCATCAGATGGTTATCAATTTTAATTTCATATGATGTGATTTTCAATTTCTAATTGATTGTTAAAATTGGTCATTCTTTGTAAGTGGGCAAACCTGATCCTTTTCAGTCTAATTTTATCTATCATGTACTCAAAAGTATTGCATAATATGCAATAACATAGTATGTCAGTATGTTATAATTTCAAGGAAAAAAAGACATATACCAACACTGTTCACATCATGTACTCAAAAGTATTGCATAATATGCAATAACATAGTATGTCAGTATGTTATAATTTCAAGGAAAAAAAGACATATACCAACACTGTTCACATGCGTTTACCTCTCGGGAAGACTCCAGGGTCCATGAAAGTGGCCATACAGAAGTTGGCAAGGGTGAAGAGAAAGATCACAGCAGTGTAGATGGGAATGACAGAGGAGAAATACTCTGACAACCATGGGCACCTAGACAGCATGTAAAAAGATAGAAATAAAATGACATTTTGTTGCAATAACTACAAGTCTACTACATATTTTCTTGGTCTATCCAAGAGCAGCAAGTAGTTGTTACATAAGCAGGCTTGAATACACCATACAAAGACAGGCAAGATGAGCAAGTAGCACTCCACACTATGTCTAACGCCTTTTTTGCAAGGCAATTTCCACCAAAACAGCTCCATTGAAGCTGTTCAGTGGCACAAAACAGAAGACTGATTGTAAATGGGGAGCTCACAGGTGTGACTGTGAGGAACTGTGCGGATACAAGTGTTGCTGAAAAGAGGGCAAGTTTGCTCAGTAAACTCTCTCTCTAAATAAAAGTTAAACAAAAACAGGATGTCTTCATAAAAATGTTAATGCATAGGGATCACACACACACACACACACACACACACACACACACACACACACACACACACACACACACACACACACACACACACACACACACACACACACACACACACACACACACACACACACACACACACACACACACACACACACACACACACACACACACACACACACACACACACACACACACACACACACACACACACACACACACACACACACACACACACACACACACACACACACACACACACACACACACACGAGATAGAGCTACTTACGTAAAGCAGAAGAAGAGAGTGGTGGATCCGACAAGGAAAGTGGTGGCTGAAGACACCGGGACATACCGGCTGGGACGAAATGGACGGGGAGGAGCAGAAGCAGGGACACCCACTCCTCCCCCAACCCCCCCACCACTGAAGCCCGGCATCAGAGACAGAGAGAGGGGAGAAGAGACAGAGAGAGGTAGATATCTACGGTCTACCTACTGTAAATGGTGCTTTATAGGTTAAATGTTTGTTTGGGAGGAGGGGCCATGACTACAGACTGGAAAAGAAAAAACTATGCAAAGCAGCAACTGAAAACATGTGGGAGTCAAACACTAAAAGTCTTCTGGCACTAATATAATCACTCAAAATCAAAGGATTGCTTTATATAGCATTATACAGCTTTACTTGCATGTGTACAGCTTGTTGTAAATATTTAATTTGGGTGTATAATCTTAATAAAGGCTTATTAAAGCAAAACTATACAAGAGCAACGTGATACAAAAATATGTGTAGGTAATTCATAAATATTTTTGTATGGCTTTAATGTAACCGTTTTTGGTGCAACAATATAAATAAATCTAACCTTACAGCTCCCTGGCACCAGTGCAACTGTAAGACTTCTGTGTTCAAACACAAAAGCACAGACACCCGCACACACAACTAAAACCGGAACAATCTAGATTTATCTCCACTCTTGAAACTCAGTTTTTACATTAATGCTCTTCAATGTGCTTAAGTTTTGATTATGTCTCGCAGAGAAAATTAATATAAAAACAAAAGAGCAGAAAATTAAAGAGGTAGTGGGTAGATAGCCAATAGGCTACGAGCAGAAGCACATAGAGGAGAACAGGCAGAGGATTGAGCGCAGCAGCTGCTGACGACTCCTGCGATTGTCCCGAGAAGGCTTATTTAGGCACTGGGTGGGTGGAAGAAACTGAGGATGGCGGCAGAAGGGACAGTTCCAGCGTTTCAAACTAAGTCAGCAGGGGAAAACAACTAAACAAACATTCACTTTTAAACCAGTTGCATGATTCCGCTTAACATCCAACAAAAGTCCAGCTGGAATTGCTGAAATTTTCAAAAAGCTGATAAAAAAAAAAAAAAAAAAAAAAGGTTTAAAAAAAAGAAATTCTGTCTAGCCTTGCCTTTACAAGAAAAATTGCTCAAATAGCCATGCAGAGTCCACTGGTTCTTGTGAGATTCCTGCTTTCAGTCTTTGTGTCAATATGGGGACAAAATCAACTCATTCCAAAAAGAAGCCCTGTGCATGTCATCAAGGTGTCACCGCACTTGGCCAGGTCTGTGTGTAGAGACCTCTCCCATCTCCAAATTCTCTGCAGATAGACCTCCTTTCCCATTTTGCATCTCTTAAACAAAGCCATGGGCAGCAGTGGCGTTATGTAGTCTGATGCATTTTAGTCTTTTTCTCTTTGTCCCCCTTTCTTCTTTCACCCACTGGCTCTGTGGGTCAGCTGTTGAATGCCCCTGTAAAAAAAAAAAAAAAAAGTCAGTAGGCAAAAGCTAAGCAGACAAAAACAAATTAACTACAGCTGAAACAAGTACAGATTGATTGGCAGCTATTTCGACAATCAACACAATTTCCAAGCAACAATTTCAAATATTCGCGCTTCACAATTGTAAGGATGTGGCACTTTTCTTTATATTGCGTTAAAGTAAATCACAAATCTCTGGGTTTTTGACTGTAAGTTGGATAATAAAAGCGGGTTGGGCTTTAGGTAGCTGTGATGGGCATTTGATGTTTCAGTATTTTCTGATATTTTACAGACCAAACAATTAAATCGAGAAAATACATGGCATATTAATCGTGACACCGAGATCGGAAATGCAGCATGTGCCGGTCGTCGGAGAGGCATGGAGCGTGTTTCACCGGCACACCGTTAACCGGCAGGTGGAAGTGGTGGGCAACTGTCGGTGACAAACAGTAAAGTCACCGACAGTTGCCTGTAGTGGGTGGCCTGTACGGCCAGGGGATTCGGTTTATGCCTCTGTACCACAGTGGCATGCCATCAGCCACTTCGGATCTCAGAGCTACTGCAGATTAAATTGATTATATAAATATTTGTGGCCTCGTACATAATTACAGAATGAACAACAAAAGTACTTACAATAATACCATCTATGAAATACGCATGTTTTTCAGGTTTATAAGCTTGATTGAGACTGGATTTTTTGTTATGTTAAAGAACAGAGTTACCTATTAGAAGAAAAGGTTTCAATCTGATTTCATAACAATCAGGCTGACTAACCAACTCTGTAATGTCCTACAAAGCTTGCGTTACACTATGTGCCCGTGCATTTCTCACATTTACTCATAAACATTGTTGTTAAACAGCCTCCTGTTGTTGTTACACACACACACACACACACACACACACACACACACACACACACACACACACACACACACACACACACACACACACACACACACACACACACACACACACACACACACACACACACACACACACACACCAATGCCCTCAGGTGGAAAAATGAAACACCTCCCACTTCTGAAAAAATTCAAAAAACCACGAAGACAACGATCTGTGACGAGCCTGGCCTGGACGCCTTTGACACACACATCAGACTAATTTCCCTTATCTCCACATGAAAAAGTAGTCCGTGCGGTGTGAACACGCTGAAAACGGATCCAGAGTAACCCGATAGTTTGGACATACCCCTCTTTTCAACAATCACCAGTGCTAACAAATACAGAGCTATGGCCGAGTGTCAGTTGTTAATCATCTGACCTGCCCCCCGACTATAATGGATGTTAATCCTAAAATCTCTGGGTCGAGCTTGTCATATCACCACAACAATCTGCAGTACGCAAGCTACACCGTAAGGTGCCCGATCGAGCCAACTGAATACATTTCTTACAGCAACGGTGACACACTGATGTCTTGTTTGAATCTATACCATTTGATTGACTCTCACTTCATCTTTGAATCATACGTTGAAATAGACCAAGCGTTGAACAGGCCAGGGCAGTGCTGATCGGACTCAGTCAAGATAACTAACGTTACCACAATGAACCTCATTAAAATACATTTTTTAAACAAAGTAATAGACGCTGCGATGTTTTAGCTCGATGTAATAACGTTAGATGTAATAATGACAGATTCAAACGCGACCAATACTTTGTAATCATTTAGCTCTTACCTAGCCTCGAAAGTTTTTTTTGCGACACTGCTCAGTCCTTTACCACAGCTAACGTTAAAAAGTAAGCTAACATTACCTGGCTAGCATGGAAGCTTTACACTTTCACTGGCAGCTGGCGACATACATGTACCTACGTTCAGCTAAACAGTCATCACAAATAGCTGGTAAAACGAGCAGGACATAGCTAATACCGAACATCGGGACTGTCTTGCCTGTAGGGTGTGGGTCGTTACGGTCCTCCTTGAGTTTAGCGGCTAGCAAACTAGTTAGCTCGCTTGCTAGGCATAGGCCGACTTCGGAATCCCGGAACTAGTCCGTCGTCCCCCAGGTGGGCTGAACAGCCAATCAGACGGAGCAGGTGTGGTCTCAAGTAACAGCTCAAACAACCCCTGTATGACAATATAGATTCATTTGCTATTTCTACTTGCTAAATATCACATCCATAAATGTAAGTTCAGGGGCTCTAAACCTTTCTTTCCTGTGCTTGAAAGTGAAGTCAATGAATATTTGGACTCTATAAGATATTAAAAGAACTGTAAAGCTCTGAAGACTGCAGATATATTCAACACGTGTGCCCTCACGACTGAATGGATGCAACTATTCTAATTGATTGATGCTATGAATTGGACTGCTTATTGATTAGCCTTGCTGGACTTTGCAGAGTCCCTGGGCTATTAATTGTTTATGTATTTATCTTTGTAGTTGTGTGTATGTGTATTTATATGTGTTGTTTGTATCTGCAAATGCTCTCAATAAATTAATTAAAAAGAAAAAAAGATTGATTTGCTATAGGTCCTTTTCACAGCAGCCATTTTGACATGTCTTAACAGGGCAAACACAGGTGATATTGATCAAATTAAAATTGATTTACAATTCATAATAATAAAATTAATTATGGTCCCGTTCTATTTAGTGTGTCACAGCCATTTCAGTGAGCAGGGCCTGCATGCTAGTTCATACAAGGGCCATAATCAATGCTATTAATTACACCTGTATTTTCCCTGCAATGACATGTCAAAATGGCAATTGTAAAAAAGCCTATTAGAAAAAATGATTGTTGCGACCCTCATATATTTCAAATACACATAAAGTTAAATGACTTAAAATAAATATGATCCGTGTAGCACATTTAAAGGTAAAAAATGCTTTGCTCATTTTGCAAAAATGAGGAAGAACACCTTTTTTTCAAAAACGTCCCTACTTTGCCCACTGCAGAAGAAAGTTAAAGAGTCAGATGTATTTGTTGTGGTTATAATACTGGAAAATCTTTATCAGACGTCGGTGATTTCTTGGAAAGTTCCACATTCAGAATTCAACACTAATTAGTAAGTTAACTTAATTTCCCCACAGGGACAATAAACAAACAAACAAATTTAACAGCATGTAGGCCTGTAGCATATTTGATTAGCTCCAGTATGAGCTGGCATGTCAGTGAGGATACAGGCTACAGTATAGTGGCCTTTGCCCCACTTATGTTCAAACGTGAACACTACAGGATAGATACAACATAAGACAGGACACGTCTCCAACTTCACAGACACATTCATAATAAGTTTGCAATGTTGGATGAGGCTTTGTGGAAATATTTTTGAAAAACCTACTGTGAAGCCATGGAATTGAAAACACTTTCACCAGGCTTGATTAGGTTGTAATTTAGTAAAGACACACGTTTTCATAACCAATGCATTAGGTACTGGACATATGCAAATAAATGGGAACTGATATACAGTACATATATAGGTAGATAGATAAGAAAATATGTGACCATGGAATTATTATTGTTCCTTTATTTTTCACATGCTGCCTTTTAAAATAGTTTTATTTTCTATATTGTAGTATATATTGTAGATTTTACGTGTTTTGGCATTCTGTGGACAGCAAAGGAAGAATTTAATTGTACAGGGAAGCTTGTTTCCTTACTGTGCATATGACAATAAAACTTTGAAATGGAACTTAATATAATTGACACTAAACCAAACTTTGTAAATTTAAAACATTTATTACTTATGAGAAAAAAACAATGTTCATAAAACAGATTATCAAGAATTTAATTCCTGGACTGATAAAAACATTTGTACAGTGTGGTCTATAAAATGGGGTTTAAATTTACAGCAGCTACCAAATTCCATTCTTGAATCTTTTTCTCTTTTGCCATCTGTAGTCCCTATAAGGTACAAAGAAACAATTAGGAAAAGAAATTCTTCCAAACATGATCCCCACTTCTTTTGCAACAGAGTCTTCCTCCCTGAAATGTTAATTCATTTCATGTCCATGAAGCGGATGTCCATGATAAGTAGAGTGTGTCTGGGCAGTGGTCTGGGTGCTGGAGACAGCACTTTCATTACCTGTGCTTGGGTGTCCACATTAGTCACCACAATAAAGCCACACACAGGGCTTTCTACTATACCCTTTCTAGCACCTTCCTCTCCGTCCTCAGCACTGCTCACACTCAGCACATGATACGTGAGGTCTCTGCCTGGTGTCACAGGCACCAGCTTTAGCTGTGTGTCATCCTGAGACATTCCCAGTGGCAAGCACGAGTCTGGGATGGATGGTGCTCCGATCTTGTAGATGCGGACATCTGAGAAACGCACCTCATAGGAAAACGGATAGAAGGTCACGCCACGAAAGCCGTAGAAATACTCGCGGATCTTCTCATCACGAGTATCCCGCCTGCACTCCTTGGAGCGCTCTACCACCCCTCCGGACTTGGGTAGGAGCACAACCCGTACAAAGTGAGGGAGGTCTCGTTTGAGTTCATTGTAGAGCCTCTCATGGTCCAGCACCAGCACCACATCCACCTCGAAGGCAGAGGCACAGTGGACCAGAGCCTGGTATCCAGAGCCTTTCACCCAGCCGCAGGTGTTGATGATACAGCCACCCACGCTAGCCTTTCTGTTCACCTCACAGCGCTGGGAAAACACATCGGCCAGGCACGACGTCAGCTACACATTATGAGAAAAGAATAGATTAAACTGGGCAGAGAAAAACAGTAACTGATGACAACGCAGACTAAATTTGTAGGTTGACAGTGGGCTTTTTGCTTCATACTTTCATGTTACACAACGGTCAGAATCTTTCTTTTCTCACCTTATTGTAAAGTTTGATGTTGGTCCCTGGGGTAGTAGAGCCAAAGTGGTAGACCAAAGGAGCCTGGACTGAAAAACCCTCCTCCACGTCTGCCGGGCGCTCAATGCACAGTGCCGACACTGTCCCAGGTACAGACACCTGAGGAGTAGAATGTAGTTTACACTTGATATTAATAAGATTTGAGTGGGCCCTGGCACTTTAAAAAACATCCGTGAGAGTGCTGGTTGATCAGGGTGTGAGCACTGTATGATTTTATGGATGAAGAAATTAAACCATAAACCTTTATGGTATATTACAAACTGTTGCATTAATAACTACTCTGACTGCCATAAGTCCACTTAATGGACAAATGGCAACACTTCCAAATACAATAAAGTATTGCGTAAATCACAAGCAGCAGGTCACTGTTGTCAATCTTGTGCTAGAAATACTACACCTCTTCTTATTTTTACTGCTGTTAAAACACTAAGAAACTCAATATATTTGTTTTCCAGAACTTATTGTACATGTGATTGAAAGAACTAGCCATATGGACATGCTTTGCTCCTACAGCAAGAGGAGGCATTTAAAATATTCTATGAAACAGATGCTGTAGTTTCATTTAGCATTCAAGCTACATGCATGCATAAATATCAGCTAGTGTTATTCCTTTAATTCCATAGTCTGTGTCGATGTTTATCATGATGACTCCATCGATGTTTATCATGATGACTCCAATTCATCTTACCCCACTCTGTCCAACATCCAGTTCCACCAGCGTTGGCCTCCGGCCCACCCTTACAGCATAGCTTAATAGTAGCCGGCACACTGTTGATTTCCCCACATCTGTAGGTCCCACCACCATCACCTGAAATATGATTAATTATTTAAGGTCAATAGAAAATGCATTTTCTGGGCTCTTGCAAGCATGCATATAAAGACCCCTAAAAAAAAAAAAAACATACCCTAGGTCCCCTCTCATTGTCCCGCTCTGCTTGTTTTCTCATCTGTTCCAGGGCAGCATGTGTGTTCAGGTAGAGCAGCATGGGAGTATCCTTGGATACATAAGCCACCTGTGGTGATGAGGGATAGATGCTGGTTATTTAAGCCTCTTATTTATTAAATGCCAAACTAAATAAGCCACACAGAGTTAAATGTGATACCATATGTAATTGGTAAGTTGAATCGCCATATAAGCCAAAATAGAACCCACAAAAAAAACTGTCAGACATTTTCATGGGCCCTCCTGGTGCTCACCTCTGGCTTCCCATAAAGATTCACACTGCAGCCTTGCCAGGTGAAAACTGCGATCTTGGAGCCTGGTCCAAATGTGTACTTTTTGTTGCGGTTCAGCTCTGAGCCAAACACCTCAGCCATTCCTGTGAGGAGCTCCAGATCAACTTGCTCTGCTGCCTCCCCAGCCTCCACCTCAAACCTAAGTTCAGTCTCCTTCTCCAGGTCAAACCTGGTGCTGGCCTTCCCAGGTACCGGAACATCTTCACTCGTCGTTTCCGCACCCTCTGTTGCCATGACTGACAAGAGAAAGTCTATGTTACAAATACATAGCAATAACAGCATATTGAAAAGAAAAGTTACATGCATACACAGTACAAGTTGCCACAATGTCTCCAATGCTGCCATACGTTTAAAGATTATTTCCATGTTGTATGAATATAATTCTTTGTGACTAATCATTGACACAATAAAATGTCAATAATATTTACAAATGTTTGTCAAAAGCGGAGTTACAAAGTTTATTTAACCAGAAAGTCTCTTGACATTATCTGTTACACAAGAGGCCACGCCAAAAAGGCAGCGAGCGTAGTGTAGTACACAGTCACATAAATAAACACTAATAATGTTACATTTGAGAGACAAACTGGAGCTATAAAAAGAGGTGGTTGAAAATGTTATAATTGGAAGCCTCATTTGTTGAAGTTGGCGTTTGAGTGTTATGGTCAAAGAGTTTACTTAATCATACCCACACAGCCAAAGTGCGATAACTAATGTTTTCAGTGGCAACTCTATGTGGTACTCTTTGGCACCTTTTTGTCTTTATCTTTACTTGCACATTCAATACTTTTTTGTTCTTTTCATGGCACAATTTATCTCGTTGTATTTATTATTGCAACCTTTATCTATTTGTTTATTTTTATACGACTTGTTTTAAGTAATGTTAAATGAGCTCCTGGAATTGGGATGGATACAGTATCTAACGATATCTATCTAAACTCTCAACCTGAGGTTTCACGTTAAGCAGACTTCTCTGCTCCTTTGTACAAGAGACAATCCAGTCTTGGGCTAAGCGATGGCTGTAGTAAGAGTTATCTGAAAGTTGTTATAACATGTGTACTTATCGATGAGCACAATGTGAGAAAAAAAGTTTAGCTCGTCGGTCACTTGCAGGCAAAGACCAGCTAGCAGTTAACAAGCCGTAGCTAACAGCCCTAATGATTTTAGCTAGTAGTTAAGGCGGAATGACAACAAACGCAGACCTACAAACGCTCAACAACTACTCCCATATTGTCGGTTGTATGTCTACGAGTTGGCTATTTTTTGTTTACAGTACTTACGGACTAATTTCAAGTCTTACTGTCGAATGAAAAATAGGTTCCCAACCATAGACTGGAAAAAAAAAACTCGAATATTGCCTGTTGGTCGCGTGATAATGGGGTCACGCACTCCACAACCAATCATGGTCGACGTTCTTTTTCTTAGGTTTTCGGGGGGTTGGCAAAAACGATTTGGTGCATTACCGCCACCAAGTGGTACGGTGTGGACCAGAAAAGCTAATACACTGAACAAAATTATTAACGCAACACTTTTGTTTTTGCCCCCATTTTTCATAAGCTGAACTCAAAGATCTAAGACTGTTTCGATGTTCACAAATGAACTATTTCTCTCTAATATTGTTCACAAATCTGTCTAAATCTGTTAGTGAGCACTTCTCCATTGCCAAGAAAATCCATCCACCTCACAGGTGTGGCATATCAAGATGCTGATTAGACAGCATGATTATTGCACACAATAAAAGGCCACTCTAAAATGTGCAGTTTCACTGTATTGGGATCATGTGTGATGGTGACCTTTCAAAGTTTTATTCTCCCGTCTTGTCGAGTGGTTATTTTAACCGGCTTTTAATATCTGACTTTTTAAACAGCTTTTTAAAAAGGAGGTTTTAAAGTGTTTTACTCACAACAGTGGTCCCCTTGTGCCCGTGCCCCTCGCAGTACCTATCCCAGGTGTTGCGTTTTAACCCAAACCCAACCCTATGGTCAGAAGTGTTATCCTGAGACTCTGAATGTCACCAAGCGGATCAAAAGTAGATGAACGTTTCATTTGGAATGTGAGCAGAGATTTGTGTTTAAGGTTTGCATCCAGTAACCCTGTAACCCAGCACAGCAAAAATGATCTTTGTGATGTTAATGTGACTCTCCTCCACACCAAACATACACCCACACAATAATTACGAAACAAGAAACACTTTATTTACCAAAAACAGATTTAAAAGCACAATAAACTGTTGAGACAGCAGGACTGTGCATCTGAGAAATGTATGCAGAGACGCTCCACTAGGTGTCACCATGTATCCAGGAGATGTGAGCTGTTGGTGCTTGGATCATCAGAGGAGGGACTGAGAACATCCCACTGGTCACTCCTCGTCATTCTGCTTCCATTTGTCACATCTCCTGAACTCTTGGCTGCACGTAAGACAATAATTTATTTTGTTAAACTCTGTAATTTAAACATTCCTAATACATCACTGTTGTGTACTACAGTCCTAGTTAACCTATAAGGCCATCAGTCTCAACCAGTAACAGTGATACTTCTGTAAAATAGGGGGTGAAGTAGTTTTAACTGAAACTGATTGGATGTGGTTTATTTAAACCTGAATTCACATGTATGCTTACATTAGCATTCAACTATGTAAGCAAACTGTGGGCTGCATTTCATTTTCAGACCTGCTAATTTCATTTTATAGAGGGGTCCACACCACTTACCCTGCCACTGAAGGTTGTGTCATAAGCTCGACTAACTAGCAGTTAATGCTTTCACTAGGCTGGTGACTTAAAATGCCAAGACATGAAAGGAAATTCAAGTTTAGGCTATGACACACTGCTCTGGGGAAAACGGCATCAACTGCTTAAAAAGTAGCTTAGGAAATGCTGGTACAACAACTAATAAGCATTGAGTAAACGTGTTTTGAGTAATAATCAAAATGGTAAAACGTACAACATTGAACAAACACTTGTTTGTATACAGTTTGGGAAACGCACCTATGAGTTAATTTTTTCAGTAAAGAATAAATAGTGAAATCAAATTCCCCAAATTTCAACAAAAGCAACAACCTAAATACCGTTTTGGACAGAAACATTTCCAAAATGAGCTCTGCATAGCCTGAGTTTTCACAAATATCAAAAAAAAGTATGAATACATGGATGTATAGGTGTATGCTGAATCCATTTTTAGTTCTTAAAATTTGAAAGCAGAACCGTTTTACATTTAATACCAAAGTTCTCAGGTTTCATTTTACAGCGCATACCTATCTATTCCAGCTGAACAAACATTTAGTGTGGCAGTGCAATCCTTGATTCATTTTTGTATCATTTTGTAGCGTTTTTCTGTGTTACATTATTCTGTCTGATAGCATTGAAATGACAAACCTTCACTGGGCGTCTACTCAGCCTTAAGAGCCTCCTGCAGAGCAGCAACTACAACATCAGGTTGAGGAAACTTCAGCTTACGAGGCGGACCCTTCTTTATTCCAGTCCACAGTGATTTTTCTTTAGGAATGAGACATATTATACAGTGTCATTTGTAGGAACAATCTAGAACACAAGCATTACTATTAGTGTCTTTCAAAAGCCTCTAGAGAACAGCAGTAAAATCACATGCCCTCAAGACAATTTAAGATGCGTTAAAGAACAACTGGTGTACCAACCTCTAAACTTTGGAGTCAAATAATCATACATATATTACCACAATAAACAATGGGCTCCCATTACGGCCAATTAGATAGGGGGTTTGTTACATTTAATTAAATTAGCTGACGTTTTTATCCAAAGCAACTTACAATAAGTGCTCTCAACTAGGGCTGGACGATCAATCAAAAATGTATGGACATCGAAATTCTGAAGCCATTAGACGCCGTGTCCGTCGTTGAATCATAAAAAAAAAATGTAATTGTCTATTTATTGTTAGAGGTAAAATGTGCAATTAATTGTGATTTTGATTTAAGTCATATCGTGCAGCCCTACACTCAACCATTAAAATACCACTCAAAAATTGCAAGAATTATGCCAGTATAACTATTTATTCTCTTTATTTTTTCATGGGTCCGAATAGGTGAGTTTTCAGTTTGCGATGGACGATGTGTGGGGTTTCTGCTGCCCTGATGTTAGCGAGGAGCTTGTTACACCATTGTGGAGCCAGGACAGCAAAGAGTCTCATTCTTTGTGCAAATTGTATTCTCTCTGGTGACATTTCTGCACTCCTGGTAAACACAGCCTCCTGTTGACTGTTTGAGCAAGGTTTAATGAGGCAGAAGAGACATTTGCACAGCAAGCAGTGGTTAGAAAAATACTGTGTGTTGTTTGTAATTTTAGTGAAGCCCCCTATAAATGAGTAAAAAAAATAGAATCTAAAACTGAGTTTTTATTTTTTTTGGGATTACAAATGGCTGAGTTATTCTTAGATTTCCCTTTAGTTCTCCTCACCTTTGCCTCCATCCAGCAGAGTGATCTCAAAGCTGTTCCTGCGGGGTTTCTCAGGGTTGAAGACCACAGTCAGTTCAGGGTGGGCAGCCAGGAGAGCAGATTTCACCTCCTCAGCATTACGCCCATACACTCGTCAGCTCTTACTGCCAGAAATAGCAGATCAACCATCAGGCGGACATCTGTGCAGTCTACTAAAGTTATCAATGAGGAGCGTGATAAAGCAACTATGTACATTTACTCAAGTACTGTCCTTAAGTAAAACTGTGAATATGAGGGTGGATCTATGGCTGCACATGTGAATCCATAAAAGACTTTTCTGAACAGTTTAGGATGCTTATTTTTTTTCAGTAAGTTTGGTCAAGTCTTGCAACTCTATTAACACCACCTTGATTATCTACATTAAAAGGTTGCAGATACATTCATCACTATAATGAGTAATATTAAATTCAGTAAAAGGAGAAGAGGAAATTCCAAGCGATACTTTTACTTTTGAGTACGTTACAGTTTAGTAAATGTTTTTAAAATGTTGAATGTATTACTTTTACACCTGATTAATGCGTTCTAAGTACTTATTCCAGTACAGGCTATAATGAAATCCCACTAAGTTTCTCACCAGTGCTCAATGACCACCCTTTGGCCTTCCTGGCCGTTGTCCCCCTCTCCTCTGGCCCTCTCCTCCCCCACAGATGGCTTCTCCTCCTCGGCCTGCTCAACCTCCGCTTTGCGCTTTGTGCCTCGGCGACCTGAACACATGTTACGTTTGTTTTCATAACACGGGTTATATATTGAAAAATTAAAAAGCAATGTTGTGGAGGATAACGTTAGATAAGGAAGCGAGTCATAGCGTTGAACTATTAAACACTTTTGTGACTAAACTGAGAAACCGGTTGATGTTAATTCTTTCATCATTAGCTAGATCCCCAGTTTGGATGTTCTGCTCCACTAGCGTTAACTCCATCGCAACCAAACGAGCAGCCTACAAGAGGAAAGAAGTCTAACCAAAAAGTGACAACCTCTGCCACAAGTTTTATAACACACGGAACCTGTATATCAATTGGAAACAAGATACACAACATCTCTATCATGCTGCTAAATAAATAACGAAGTTATCTTTGTTCACAGAACGCATTTATACCGACAACACACCACCTACCTGCTTTAGACGCCATTACTGTTACATTTTCGCGCGCATGTGTGGACTGTACAAAACGCTTTGGCTGAAGGGGTTTTCAAAGTGAAGGACGAAACCATTCGTTATTAGGAAGTCTTACTCTGAAATCCATCTCGATCACACCAATCACAGCCATTCTCACATCAAGGCGGTTCATTTAGCCTAAATATGACTGCCTCCTTACCAGTGGCGGTTCTAGGTACATTTTACTAGGGGGGCCAAGGAGGGGCCAGTGTTTAACCAGAGAGGCACATTAAAAAATGGCAACATATGATATTTAAAGATTATAAACTTTTTTTACTTTAAAATCATATAAACACTTATTTTGTAGTGTAGGTGCAAGAGAGGTAGGGCCTTAAAAAAATGAAAAATGTCTACATGCATAGCAATATGTAGAGTCCATCATGACAGAATACTCAAGCCATGGATGAAGATTATACCAGTTTGGCCTGAAGCTCCGTCTTCTGTCCCCCATCAAAATGTTTGGAAATATATTCAAGTTGGGCTGTACTGGCACATCATTCTTGGACTCTGTAGAAGGATGTACAGTAAACATAGGGCACAACTACAACATTTATTTACTTATACATGTATATCTGCATGTATTTCAAAATGTAGGCCAAGTATTTACTTAAAAAGTCCTTACTGATCCCTACACCAATGCTGCTTCACTCACCACTGCTGCTGCTGCTGCTGCTGGCAAAGCTCTACCTCCACCACCCCAGCCTCCACCTTCTATAGTTCAGAATCAGAGTCCTAACATGACCCAAAGGTTAAAATGGTTTTTAACTTTCTTACTCTGGGCCTACTCTTGTATACCGATTAAGGTGTTCAGCATTGCGCTCCCTGTTTTAGCTTAGAGTGCTGCTTGGCTTATCCAGGGAACATTATTATCAGCATTTACTGTATGCTATTTCAATTTGTTGCATTTGAGATTAAATCTAGATTTAACCTCAAATGCAACAAATTGTCTTAGATGACAAGAGTGTTCTTGACTGAAGTATATATTACATTAGGCCAATTCTACAATGTAACCGTTAGCAACATGTTTGCTAAATAAATGGTTGTTAATAATCAATTATAGAGTCTGATTTGATTGATTGATTGATTTATTGATTGTTGTTAACCTTTCTTGCCTGACTGGAAGATTAGTTGGCCTACCTGCTCACTTTTGAACGAGGATGCCAGTGAAAATAGCTTTCAGCGTCGGCTGCTGTGTTTTTATCTTCAATGATGTTTTATTGCATGTTTATCTACAACAATGTAACATGTAACACATTTTAGGTTTACAGTCTGCCACCACAAAGGACAAGGGCAAACTGCAGTGTTTCATTCAGTCTGCTGAAAAGGTGATTGGCTACAATCTTCCATCCCTCCAGGACCTGTGCGCCTCAAGGAACCTGAGGTGGGCAGGAAAGATTGACCAAAACCTCACACCACACCATCCGACTGCAGTGGGGCTCATCAACAAGGCCCCGGGACCCCAACTGACAGACTCTTAACCATTAATGCACAACTTGGACTAACATATTATACATACTGTGTACTTTTGCACATCCCCTGATCAACATTTCCTGCACAAAACCGTAAAGCTTTCCTTAACAGTTATATTGTACATATTTGTTATAGTAGCCTATCTTTACTTTTCATTGTAATATGACTATTCTGTATTTATGTTCTTGACTGTAGCAGTATTTGCTTCATTGTTTATTCTCTTAATATGTTTATTGTGTGCACCAAATACACCGAGGCAAATTCATAGCAAGTAAATATGTTGACAGTAAATCTGATTCTGATTCTAAAGAAACCACTTCTAATACACAAATGGTATATTCGGACCTCTGACAGAATTCTCAATCAGACAGACTTTGTTGGCCTTATATTTGCGTCATCCCATTTATCTAAAACCTAGATAAACTTTGAGATCAAATCCCCCTTCTGGCTATTCCAACTGAAGATCTGTGTAATGTCCTTTGCAAACATTGGGACAGATGAATGCAGGTCCCAAGGGTTGTGCTCCCATGGTCTCGAAATGTTTGCTTAATTCCCAATTGTAGAGTTATGAGAGATGGCAGAAAGACAGCATCCAAAACAAACAGGAGAAAGTGAAAGAAAATCTTGCAGAGCAACAGACGGATGTGTTTGAGTACTCCAAAGTCAAGAGCAAATATGGTGTTACCGGAATAGCAATACCCAATGCACGTGTCTTTTACAGTGGATGTGGCAGTCACATTTTTGGGCACTCAAACAAATTGTCTAAAGGACGTCACAAACTGCGTCTCTGCCAACAAACATGGGCTATGCAACCTCCCTGAGAGAGGCGTTGTGACTGACTCACAAGCGCTCATATAATAGGCCTAACTGTTCTTTTGTTCACAACAAACTCAAGACCTCCCACTTCATCTTCGCCATGCAGTCACTTTTAGTCTTTGCCAAATAAAATCTTTCACTCAGTGTGTCACTCTCTTTGAAACAGACCAGACACAAAGACACATCAAATCTCTACTGTGTCTTTGGATCCCAATCTGTCTTTCCAGTCTGTTGCAGTGTATTTTTAGCCGTGTGCGTAAAGCTTCAGAGGAGCGGACAGACTGTCGGACAGATGTGCCCTGTCTTCACCCCGCTCTCCTTTTTTTATGTCTAACTGACTCAAGACCGGATGCAGAGATCCTGGTTGCCTCCACACTGCACAATTTGTAGTCCTGTGATCAAGTGCACTCACTCATGCATGCACGCAGATATTTCTGTTAATACAAACAAGCAAGCAGAGGAGCAACAACAAAAGGCAGATATTTCATTCATTAATTAAGGTCTGTACTGTATGTTTGCTGCTCTCAGCTACAGCATCTTATCTCCTGATTCTTTAGGACTCTCCAGCTAGTAGATATATTCTGAAGTGTAATTGTTTGATAATCCTGCTGTGCTTTTTCCTTTTTCAATGGCACAAAGTTCATCTGTTAACCACTTTGTAATATACAGTATACTGTGAAACATTGCAAGCTGGTTCAACATAAAAACATGTTCCCCTGCTGCTTTGAAAATGTGAGTTAACTGAACTAAACATGGATAATTCTGAGTTATTTGTAAAAACTTAAAAGGAACACACTGACTTATTGGGACTTTAGCTTATTCACTGTATCCCCCAGAGTTAGATAAGTCCATACATACCGTTCTCATCTCCGTGTGTCGTAACTCTGTCTGGCGCACCCACCGCTAGCCTAGCTTAGCACAGATCCTGGAGGTAACAGGCTCAAACTAGCCTACTGCTTCGCCTTCTGAGAATATAGTTCCAAGTTTGTATACGGTTAGAAGATATAGCTGTGTCTCATGTGACCTTGTTATTTGTACACGCTGTGACTATACAAATCACAACATGTAAATAGGAAAATGTTGCCGTTATTTTGTCACTAAGTGAGCTTAGAATTATAAGGTTCTATCTCCACTTTTGGTCAAAATTGAGTTTTTGACATAATCTGATCCATTAGGTGTTTATTAATGCCTGTGTGGTGTTATTTTTGTAAAAAGAATATTTTGTTAGTTAGTTATTAATAGTAGATTATACTACATAACAGTTGCTGGGATGTAAAAACTTTGATGCTCAATATCTCAGAACTACCCTAAACGGAGATAGAACCTTATAATTCTAAACTCACGTAGGCTAGTTGGAGCCTGTTACCTCCAGGATCTGTGCTAAGCTAGGCTAGCGGTGGGTGCGCCAGACAGAGTTATGACACGCACGGAGATGAGAATGGTATGTATGGACTTATCTAACTCTGGGGGATACGGTGAATAAGCTAAAGTCCCATAAGTCGCCGTGTTCCTTTAATATATGAAGTTCAATCAGCTGACACACGTTACAGTCAGATTTGCTTTATAGTTCCATTCCTTCAGTTCAAAGAGTCTGTTCACACAGGCCTTTACTTACGCTGTCCCTGTTCCTTTGTACAATGACAATATGTGGGGATGCTGCTCACATATTGTGTGTATTAGAAGAAACACAGCAAGTTTCCATCATGTATGTCTTTTCAAACAAGATGAAAGGGTCTAGAGAGTTTCAAAAACTCTAACCATACATGCTGGAAAGTGCTAATTGTTTCTATTCGATTCTAAAGACATTTTAAGTTAATTAATAAAAGTGTTGTATTAATGGTAGATTAATAATAAAATATTTGTTGTTTCCAGTAAATTCTTGAATAATGTTCAGTGGCTTAGTGATCACTGATAAGTAACTAAACTAAGGACATTTACTCAAGTACTGTACTTAGGTACGGGTTTGAGATACTTGTACTTCACTTGAGTATTTCCATTTAATGCAATTTTATAATGAAACTTAACTAAATTTATCTGACAGCTACAATTACTAGTTACTTTTCAGATTTACATTTTACTTAAAAAGCATAATCATGTAATGCTTTTAACAGAAACCACACAAAGCGATACGTGGCTTTATTGTAACAATGCATTGATAAACATTAAATCCGTTTGGGTCATCTGACATCAGGGTGCGAGTCTCGGTTCATCCTCTGCAAATAACAATGTGTTAGGGTGTACGTCAGCAAACACGCCAATGACACGCAAACGAACGCCAACTCACAGGAGCCAACACACAGCCTTGGCCAAGACGAGCATGGGGGAGACTGAGTGACGGGCAGAGAGAGAGACAGAAAGAGAGAGAGACAGAAAGAGAGAGAGAGAGAGAGAGAGAGAAATGCTGGAGTGATAGGGGTTCAGACAAAGACTGAGTGACAGTATGTGAAAAGCAGGCAAACACACAAAAGCGAGGAAGAAAGGCAGAGGCAAGAAAAATAGGATAGAGAGTTGGGGGAGAATGAGTGGGCACAGTTTGTGACAAGCACACATCATCAAAGTCTGACAACTTCAGAGAAATTCTCTCTGCTAATAGCCTATTTGGGTTCCTGCACCACAAAAAACAGTAAAGATGTCCCATGACCACCCAGGCAGCTGCTTTCAGGCACAGAGGGCAAACGCCTATACTTCTGCCATGAAATAGCAACTTGAAGAAGAAGCACTTGGCCACGATTCAAGTTTTTGATGTTAATTTCTGGAGGTGTTTAACCCTGTCAGTATAGATGTCCACAGTCATCCATTACTGCCATCTGCACATTTCTGTGAAATTAAGACCCACACTAAATGTCTTTTTACATAAATATACATAACTTCATAGCTGCCTCAAAAGCTGTTTTACAATGAATTCGTACCATGCCACTGGTCATAATTTTAAATATTTATGATTTGTTGAGTGGAACTTCGTCATCACCTACATGTAACTGTTCGTCAAAAGCTTAAATAGCAATAGGCCAATGTCCAATTTTGGACAACAACAGTGATATTTCAATTGTTTGATTACAAAAAATGTCCATGACAAGTCTAACCCCACGGATGAATGAAGCCTTAAAGCAAAAGTTAGACATTTTGGGAAATATGCTTATTCGCTTTCTGGTGGAGATTTAGCTGAGAAAATTGATATCACTTTCCCTTAAGCTGTATGAGCGGTAACACTCTTCTCATCTCACTCTATGGCGAAAGCAGATTTCACAAAATGTCAAACTATTCCTTTAAAGCATGAAGAAAGAAAAACTCACTCTTGGATTGCCTTACATTATAATACTGGATGCCAAGCACCAGTGAGCAAGTGTAAACTTATCACAGTCAGTACTGTGGGATGAAAAGATTAATAACTGTGAATAGTACCAGTACCATGTTGGGTACAAAGATCCTTAAGAAAAACAAGTTGCACTCCTTTCTCAAAACACATCATGGTTTGTGCCGGTGTTGCATTCCTATCTTTTGATTATTTTGATGATTCTTTTGCCTTTTGCCTCTATATTTAATAAGGTCAGACAATGGTCTTGATATTGTAAGATAAATGTTTACTGGAGATGTTTTAGCTGCATTTGTGTGGTTGTAGTCTATATCCACAACGTTCCATTTCCAGGATTGCTCCGGTGCAGTCGGAAATTCTGCCGGATGACTCTCTTTTCGGCCGGATTTCCATCACCTTTTGCTTTCGTTGTGTCGGAATTTTAAACTCTGGTGGATTTATGAGGACTATGGTTAACTGCTCCTCTGCTCTCTGCAGGGTAAATCCAGACAGCTAGATAGACTATCTCTCCAATCTGAGTTTTCTGTAGCACGACTAAAACAACTTTTGAACGTTTGAATGTTCCACCAAAACAATTTAATTCCTGTGGCTATTTTTCAGCGGCACCGTGGCCCTGTGGCTTAGCTGAGCTCATGACAACTGTGATTGGTTTAAAGAAATGCCAATAGACCAGAGCATGTTTTTCTCCCATCCCGGAATGCTGTGTGGACTAGCCAGACCTTCCTCCGCAGTGCTGTGGAGGTAGGTCTGGCAAAGCCAGACTAGTGTGGTTGCAACATCCACTGCAACTATACTGACACAATATTGAAATTACTGCACGGTACCTCATTTGTATCCGAAAGAAAACGCAAAAAACACCCCTGGACAGGAAATTTCATTATGTTACCTAATATAATATATTATATATAAGTGCAGCCTCACAGAGCCGCTAGCATGTTTATAGACTCTTTAAGTGTTGTTATTTTAACAGCAAGATCTTGTTGCCAACACAAATAGCAGATTTTACTGCTAGATTCGGAGACAACAAGGTTTAAAACATTTTTTTAAAATATTTTTTAACTCACTAATGAATAATTAGTGAAACATATTAGAGTGGCTAAACCAAACTTCTCTGAACTTTATAATGTGTGTGTGTGTGTGTGTGTGTGTGTGTGTGTGTGTGTGTGTGTGTGTGTGTGTGTGTGTGTGTGTGTGTGTTTTTGCACATGTACATGTGCAACACGTGTTATGCATCATCATCATCATCATCATGTTGAGAGTTAATCTGTTGAGGGGGTGTGTGCTAATTCTGGGACATATCACATTTTCATCATGCCATGTTCCCTATTCAGCCCCTTTTTTGAATCACACACACACACACACACACACACACACACACACACACACACACACACACACACTGTTTTGATGTCTTCCAGTCAGGATTTCAACCACACCACAGTACTGAGACTGCACTTGTTAAAAGGACTGGTTTGAATCCTACTTAAAGAACAGACTACTTTGTGTCGGGGATAAATAAGACGTGGGACTGGCTCTAGTGGCTGTAATTCTGCACCAAGGCTGAATTTCGGGAAAGAGACTTCAGATACAGTATTAGGGGACCACTAAGGCCTATATAAAAGCATTCAAAAATCAGCATGTCATAGGACCTTTAATAAATGTTTTTAATTGCTCTTAATTAGTTTTACGTAAAGCATTTTGAATTGCCTTTCTGAAATGTGCTATATAAATAATATTGCCTTGCCTTGCCTTGGATAATATGGCCCATAAAGCTGACTTCTGCACATGGTGAGAAAAGTAATTGGGGCGAGGAGTGAACACAGTCTAACTGTGACCTTCAGCAAACACACACACTATCACATTGGATTCCTTACACTTGCTTACACACACTTCAAACCACCACCAGGTTGGACAGGATTACTATGATGTGACTGTGTTTTAAAAAACAAAGTCCAGACTGTTGACTTAATTGCACAAGGATGTCAAGGCTATCAGATGTCAAAATGAAGACTAATGTGATGATACTGACCACATTCATGCGTATGATTCACTTATTTTACTGTGCTTTAGTGTGAAAGTGTAAACTATAGTGTAAAGGTTCTATTCAGCAGGCTATTGATTCAAGACTAGGTGAATGAATTGCTGCAATGCTTTCATCATGAATTCATCATTGTTATTATCTGTATACATTGTATTTGTGCTTATGTGCGAGCTCACTATTTTGCACATTCTTGAATTCCTTTGTGGCATCCTTAGTAAACAAAGATGACAGTGAAACACTAAGGAAACCCCACACACTTCTGTTTGTTTGATTGTTTCTTTATTTTTTAATGAAGCAAAACACTTTCATAACAAGTTTATCTATTGAAAAATACAGAATTTAACAGCATCACAGTATCCTTCATGTTCTACGCAGGAACTCACACGGTCACGGTATGGACTTACTAACATTTGGGGTTGACAAGGAACTTACGACCCCCATGAATAATGTGGATCACAATCAGGTTGGATTGGCATCGTGTTTAACAGATTGCTCAATCAATACCCATCCCATTATCCAAATCACACAGTTGAGTCAGAAAGGTTCTCTTATAAAGTACAGCTTTAATATGGGAAAGATGATTTCATGTATTAGAGCTTGATTGTCCTCGTGGTCTGTTTATGGTCTGTAGTACCATCCAATACAGATATCACTGAAATCACATAAATCCTTGGATTTATCCAGTGTTCAGAAAATAGTAAAAAACAGACACACATTCCCATGCATTTCTGAGACTATAGTTTTTCAACAGTTATGGGTCCTAGTAAGGTTATCTGTGAATAAAGGACTTTTTAAACTTTCAATCCGAGCTAAAAAGAAATACACACACCCTCATATATACGTACCCAGTCACAATGACAGAGACCAATTGCAGGTCAAAGTGTAACAGGAGCCAGCAGGATAGAGACCTGAGGCTTCAAATAACACAAAGGGCTGTGTAGGATTTAGCCCTGGTGTTGTTTTTACCTTGTTCTGTGTCAGTTTGAACATCCAGACAAACAGACAGAGAGAAAGACAGACAGAGAGACAAAGGCCATGTTTTTAAAGGAAAAATAGACACATACACAGAGGCACTCATTTTAGGAAGAGACATAATCAAACTGGTTGTCTACTTAGACTGTAAAAGTAATTATTTTCTTCTCAAGACTTTGGTCTTTAGCAGTCCAATCCCACTCACACACACAAAAACTGAATCACACACCAAAAAAACCCAAAAAACATCAGAATCTCAAGCACAAGCCTTCCATTTTCAGAAATTTCAAGTTGCCTGAGAGAGGAGGAGACAACACTTAAAAACATGGGGGGCAAAAACAGAGTTTGCCTTCCATTTACAATCTAAGTATCTCTTCTAACGCCACAAACTGTAGTTTACTAAATGGTACCAAATAAAAAATCCAGCTAGTCTAAAATACAAAGCAGTTTAGGATGTGTGTATGTACAGTGTTAATTAGTGGTATGTATAAGTGTGGGTGGTGATGGTTGTTTGCTGGCATCGCTGGGATCACACAAGATTTGAATCTGATGGAGAGAGTAGAGCTGCTCTTGGCTGCAGTTCTGATCCTCTCATCCTTTTCTGCCTTTAGATAAACATCTATAGCCCACTCTGCTCACATTGTATTGATTTTCTTTTTACTTCTCACTGTTATTCTTTCCAAGACTCATTATCTGTGTTAATCCACCTCTTTCTCATACTTCTGGTATAATCAATCACCACTTTTTTTCATGATGAATGAAATAAGTAAGTGAGGAACAATATGTTAGCTGTGAGTGGATGAGGGTGAGCACTATAGAAAATAACTGTTGACGAGTCACAACGCTTGCGTTGTTTATAGCTGTGATATCAAAAACCACCTGGAGACACCAACAGCTGTGTGTTGTGTCTCTATCATTTCATCATGTTGCCGTAGATTTCTGCCTTTGTACCGTCACTATCAGAGTCAGTTTCCATGATCTGATCCCTGATTTGAATGCCTGTACTATAAGCAGCAGCTACTTCAGCATTGAATTATTGTCCTGCTCTACATCAACTCAACTGTTCTCTGCTCTTTAAAACAGCTCCCTGCTGCCTCACCTGTCTCCTGTGTCAGTGTAGCACCTCCTGCAAGTCGAGGAGGTAACTGAAAGGAATCAAGATCCAGGTATTTGTTAGGGTTGGAAAGAGAAAATCAGAGGGGAAAAGGGAGTGAAGGAGAGCAGAGTTCAGCCAAAAAGGAAATGGAGGGATAATGTGACTATGGAGAGGGAGAGGAGGTGGAGGAGGGATGGGGTGCTGCGTAAGGCGGAGGACGAGGGGAAGGCTGTGTCATAGCCTGGGGGGCACTCCAGCTCTAGGCAGCGGATGGAGGCGTCTTCATTGCCGTAGTTGGTCCAATATTCTTCTTGGTCTAGCTTGGGGAGCGCTACTTCATCTTCCGACAATTCATACTTTGTAGAGAAGGTCTCGGAGGGGTTCTTGGGGAGGTACTGAGGCTTTCCAGCAGGGAAGGGGAAGGCCTTCACCGCCTCTGTGCTCTTCTGGTACGAGGCCTTGGATGAAGATACAGGCTTGTGCTTGGAGAACCACCAGCGGGTCTTAGTGCTGAAGGTGGTCGTGGTGGATCCCGCCAGAGAGCCAGGGTCAGGCAGAGGGCAGAGGGCGAAGTCCATCTCCCGGAGGAATCTGAGGTCTTGGCCGCGACGTTGGGATGGGGAGGTGCACATGAGCTCAGAGGAGGAGATGCGGGCCTTGCGGAACCACTCCCAAAGGGGACGAGCCTCACAGCCGCAGGACCAGGGGTTATCATTGAGGCGGAGGAACTGGATGCCTTGGGTGTCTTTCATGGCCTGGCCTGGCAGCTCGGCCAGGGAGTTGTTGAACAGGTAAAGGATGGTCAGGCGGCCCAGGTCACGGAATGCCCGACGGTTGACCTGCCTGACGCGGTTGTCATGGAGAAGGAGGCGGTCCAGGTTGACCAGGCCTCTGAACACATTCTCAGAGAGGGCACGGATGCGGTTTCCATGCAGGAAGAGATGGGTGAGGTTGACCAGGTCTGAGAACAGGTCATCCTGCAAAAAGTGGAGCTGATTCTCCTGGAGCAAAGTCAAAATACAAGAAGAAGAATTTAGTGCTGTGTATAAAAAATTAAGACTGGAAATTAAGTGGAAAATTAAGACTGTGTGGTTGTCAAAATATGTCAGTTATTACTATCAGCTGTGATAGGAGGAAATAAATCCCTAACTTTCTTTCAAGTTACCATATGTGTACACTTGGGGGACATCCTATTTGAAAGCAGCCTTTAAGTATCTTTACAGAGTTCAGAAATGATCTCTACTGACAAGATTTTTTGCTTGGCAGGGGTGCATTTTCTGATTGTGACAGATCTTAATATTCAAGGACACTCCAACAGCTGAGATCTCACTGTCAGCTGCCAAAAAATAGAGGTGACATCTTGTAAAAACATCTGCAGGCTAATTTCCATAGAGTACTGAAATGAATAAAAAGAATCTATAAATTATACAATGTTTTTTTCTCTTTGAGCTTCAAAGCTATTTGGTTCTACCGTGTTGGATACTATCTAAATAAAGCTTGGAGTTTAGTTGAGTATTTTTTATGAGTGATTCCCAACGCTTATTTTTTAATAAAAGAGAGTGCTCGGTAGAACTTCAGATATAAATTAAAGCTTTCCCTCTCTATTGTAGCCTGACATCTGCGTAACATGTTGCATTGGGTTATTTTCAGTAATTTTGCTATAGGTTTCCTTAAAGAGGTGAGTATGTCTTGGTCTTCTTTTATTCTACCCTTGTTCCTATAGTTATGTTTAATAATTTTGTTTCATATGACTTGCAGCTAGAACTGCTGTTGGGAGCAAACGTGTGGGCATACACTTCCTTCTGTGTATTATATATATTGTCTATGGAGGATTTGTCATTTTCAATATTTCCCTGCAATCAATCTGAGAGAACTCGGTTGGGCTTGATTAATAAGATGATGGTAACAGAAATGTTGTTTTTCTGCTAATTTTAGCTGCTGAGATGTGTTGCTTTGGTTAGTGTTTTAATATTTTCCTATATATATTCTCAGTTTGCATTTTCGTGACTGTGCAACTCATTGAACCTACCTACTGTAAAACAATCTTCCAAAAAGCACAGTGTCTCTATGTGTGTGGGTGTTCAGCCTGCATGTTGGCAACTGATGTTTCCATAAATCACTAACACAAATGTGTACTTCTGCAAGCATCATGCATGACTGTCAAATATGTATCTTTGCATGTGTGTGTTTTTAGGTATGTGTGTGCTGGTTTTACCTGCAGGTAGAGGAACTGCAGGCTGTACAGCTTGTGGAAGAGGTCATGGGGGAGAGTGGCCAGCTTGCAACGATGCATGTGCAGGCTCTGCAGCCTCTCCAAGCCCCTGAAGGCTCCACCTTCCAGGCGATGTAACTGGTTATCGCCCAGATCCAGCTCCTCCAGCACCCTGAGGTTACTGAAGGCCCCGGCCTCGACCCACGTTATGTTGTTGCCATACAGCCAAAGTACCTACAGAGTGAAGAACCAAATAATTGGATGAGAGAGTTGAAATAAAAGACTGTTAAGAATTTCTGCAAATATTTCTTGGAATTTCAACAGATGCACACACTGCCATTTTTACCTGTGTCTCGAAACCAAAAGAGTCGGCACGCAGCTCTGTGATGCGGTTGTTCTGCAGGAAAACACGTTGAGAGTCATATGGCACACCGGCCGGCACTATGGTAAGGTTCTGGGACTGGCAGCTGACCGTCATGGGCGTGGGGTAACACACACACAACCTCGGGCATGCAGACACCCCGCTTGGCTTCACCACCACCAGCCACAGAATCAGCCACAGACACAAACCACCTGCAGAGAGACAAAGGCGGTTTATTCCCATGAGAAGATAAAAGGAACACAATTGAAGGTCAGGTTAGCAGCAAAAGGCCATTGTTCCAGTGGTTGGTCCTGGGCAGAGAGACAGGCAGACAAAGAAAGAAAGGTTGATTTCAGTTCTGGCACCAGTCTTTCTTTGCTGTCTGTCAGACCTGTTGCTCTTGTCAGTGATTCTTATTAGCACTGCTGTGCTCTCACCCGTGACTTGTTGGTGCTTCCCAGAACGTTGTGGTTCATATATAATTCACCAGATTACATACAGAAATCATTGACCTATTCATATCCACCGGATCACTTTAGGTCTCCAAAGCTGTTGTGACATCTCTGGATTTCAGCTGTTTAAAATAGGAAATCACCACAAATCTACCGTAAGGACCTTTAAGAGACAATAAACGTGTATCACACGTGATTCACTGCATTTAATTAACCTGGAGTCCTAGTTCTCAGGCTCTTGAAAGGATGTTTCCGTTCAGTGGTTTACCATGCAGAGGGCACGCATCAACCGGCAACCAGACCCAGATCAGTTTTGGTTCTTATCAATAATGCAAAAGTATGCATGAAATAATGATGACGTTCCTATTCATCAGTTGTGCGTAAGATTTTCCAGTGGCTCACCTCTTGACCTCTTAACAAGTTACACTATAGTTGCGCTGGACAATGATGGAAAACTGTAGATGGTGCTCTTAAGTGAAATAAGACACTTTTCTAAAGTCTTCGTACGTCAGCCTACTCGTCGACACGAGATAAGGAAAAAAGTTCGGAATCGTGCGTGCATAAATAGTAGGTTATCTGGATCCCTCCATGCGTAAAAAAAAATGATATGGAGAGATTGGTGAGGAGGTTTTGGTAAACTTTATAGTAGAGCCAAAACAAATAAACTAACTTTGATCAGGTGTTGTCAATGACTTTTCCTATAGATCACGAGATCACACAAATTCACACATAGCATTTCCTCGAGAGACTATAGGCTACTACTGCCAAATCTCTGCGTTAAATTAACCCAAAAAGCGCGCACTCTGACTTCCTCTATATGCTTCTTAATTTGATCAACAATTCAACATGCTTTCAATTTACATGGGTGTTGAACAATGTGTAGGCTACGTCTTGGTAAACAATTTAAAGTACATGCAAAATGACTGCGTAAAAGCATCATAAAGTCTATAGGTTATATTCAGATTTTACAGTTTTTTCAGCTGATACCCAGAATAACATAACAATATGACTGTACTTTTTGAAGTATACAATTGGATTGCGCCTCAAGTCATTTGTTAAAATCTTAAGAAGTGCACATTGAGTGACAAACAATAATCCAATTAAATCACACAAATGCATTTCCAAAGTCAGAAACCTCTCGGTGCATTCAAACTGCAGGTGCACGATGGAAAGAAACTCACCCTTGAAGTTTCGGGCGCTGGAGCGCCTCAAGGTCCTACGACTCTCCATCTCGAACCAAAGCCGAAAGCGAGTTAGCCTGCGCGGCGTGGAAGTGCCTGCTTGCTGCTATCTCTGCTGAGGTTCAGCTCTGGTGAACGAGTTGCTGCGGCTTCAAGCAGTGACTAGCTGGAGTCCCGCGGAGCTGTTTATACCCGCGGCTGGGTCGTCGCCCACAGTCGTGGGCAGCGGAGGATCCTCTCTACGTCAGCCCGGGAGGAGGGGTGAGAGCCACCGGAGGAAGCGACAAGAAAGGCAGTGATAGGGCTGGTTTTGTCACTGTCTTCACTGTGGTGTTAAAAAAGTAACGCATCACTGTCAACAGTAGGTCTACGATTGGTATTGATTATTAGACTGTTCGTCATGATTAGGTAATTAAAGGCACCATAAAACCCAGTGGCTAAGCTATTACATACGAAATGTTAGAATGTATGATAAAGGTCAGCAAATAGCCTGAATGTACTTTTAGTAGTTTGATTAAGTAGCCTAACTCTTATTTTCATCATTTAAGACAAAGCTCAGTGTGGGAGGAGGTTGACTGATTAGCCATGAAGAATTGGGATGGAGGTTTTTGGTGACAACAAACTATGAAATTCTGGGATAAAGTACGAATATTTACTAAATAACTGGTCATTAAGAGTGTTTGTTTGTGTGGTTCCGCCGTGGCAAATGCGCTCACAAGGGGGTTGGAGGAGGAGGTGTAAAAACTAATTTGGCATTAAAGCCAAAAAATCATCTGTCTCATTTAGTGTAGGCCAGTTCTGGAAAGAAGCCGAGAGCCGCCTACCATTCAGCACAACAGATGAACATGAAAGGGAATCCCAGCGGTGGAGCTAAATGATTCAACGCAGCATATGGACTGATGGCATTTGTGTGAGGAGGAGACATGACAATAGGCTACATAGTCATGATACATCCAGGTAAGTTTGTGATCAATGAATATTTGACATGTATTAAAGCAATTCATTATTTACTGTAAATGCTGTAATGGGCAGATGGACGGATGATGTGTGATAGAGCATGCTGTCAACTCGGTTTGAGTGCTGCATGTGGACGGGACGTGGGACGGGACATGGAGGTCTTTTGACTCCATGTGAAATAAACCGTGTCAGGGTGGGCCGTGGTTTACTCACAAGTGAGTCCTCCCTTCATAACAAGGGTCAAGGCCAGCCAGGTCCACCATGATGATGATCATCTGTTCCCAAGTGAATACACACTCACCAAGAGCTGCTCCATGGAAGGTCATCTGCAACTCTAGGCTGTGAGCAGCGCAGATCATAAGTTGCGCGTCTGGAGTCACACCATTTCTTCTCTGTGGGACACAGAAGGTCGCTCGCGTGTGTGTGTGGGTGGGTGGTTGAACGTAATGTATTCACACTGTTCTTGGCCCCAAGGCAACTGGGGGAGGCAGCCAACTCACCAACCAGACTCCATCTTCAGGGAGGCTGTGTGTGTGTGTGTGTGTGTGTGTGTGTGTGTGCGCGCGATGCTAAACTGACCCATTCAAATACATACAATACAAAAATGCATAAGCTACACACACACACACACACACACACACACACACACACACACACACACACACACACACACACACACACATCTTTTTACCATTGCTTTCTCCTGAAGTGTTTTTAGCGGATGATTGTTTTATCTTGTCTTTTAATTTGATGTTTTTATTGTCTTATCATCGATGTTATGATTATCAGTTTTTATGTTAAGCACTTTGTGTTGCATTTTATGCATGAATTGTGCTAAGTTTATTATTATTATTATTATTATTATTATTATTATTATTATTATTATTATTATTATTATTATTGCATCTTCTCAGTAGCCTGCTGTGTCAAAGTGAATCACAGGCACACTGGCATTCGAACTGGTGTAAACACAGAATGTTCAATGATCTGTCCTGATCCTGAAAAAACGTTTTGGGCATACACACACACAGTGCTGACGACCTTCTGTGTGGACAGAGTGTTTTTCTGCACACTGGGTACATCATGGTCGAAGGGCAAGAAAACTCAATTGAGATATTTTTATGTGATACAGAACACCTTTATTTCACCTGAAATGTGTCTCCACAGTGAAACAGTCTGTGGTGGTAGTCTTAGACTCAAAGCATCAGGTAGTAGTTTAAAAATGTTTCTATTCTTCAAATCCAAGCTATTACTGTAAATGTTGTGTGAGGCTCATACATGTAGAAGTTGTATGAATCAGACAAAATGTGGGTGTCATTTGGAGCAGCAAAGGTCTGACAAGACTTTGTTAACAAGATAATGAATCATTTGATATTTGTTACAGTGTCAGAAGAGAAGACTCTGTGTGTAAAGTTCATATTTGCAACAAATTTCAATATACACCCGTTCAGGTCGTTAAAGGCCTCAAACATGTAGTTAAATGTAATGTGGGTGTTAGACTTTGAATCAGTTTCTTCTTGATAAATTAATTTAGGAATTATTTTCAGTAAAGTAGATCCATGTTGATGCCGTTTTTCATCCTGCAACAGTTAAAAGCTTAAATTATATACCTGAAATCCTTTTTAAATTTGGTTTTACAAACACTGTGAGGCAAAGTGAGATAAATCCTAGATTGTGAGTGTGTTGTGTGTGTATGTATGTGTGTGTGTGCCCTGCATGATGACAAGCAGCCACATAAAGGGTTAGAAAAAGTGAGATAAACTGTATGGCCAAAAGTATGAGGACACCAAAACATTACATCCACATGACAAGCATGCTGATAACATTAATAATGGATCTGTTCTGTTCAAGTGTCCCAGTAAGCCATGGCAGTGTGACAGTGAGCCAGCACGCAATATCAGGACCCTGACACTGAAGCAGCTAAAGGGAATTCGTTTAAAAAAAAAATCATTAACAGCTGTGATTTTCCTACTGTGCCATATCAAAAGGTCTCTTGTGAAAAAGGTCTGTAGGTTAAAATTACATTATATGCTGTAGCATTATGATTTACCTTAACTGAAAGCAGTGGAAGTATTTAGATCCTTTACTAAAGTAAAAGTAGCCAATACCACATTCTAGTAATCCATTACAAGTAAAAGTCCTGCAGTATTAAGTAAAAATACATAAGTAATAGTATCAAAAGTAAAACTATTCATTGTGCAGAAAATGCCCTCTGTGAGTGTTAGAATATAATGCCTTATGTTATTGGCTTATTATTACTGATACTTTCCTGTGTAAGCAGTATTTACTAGTTGGTCCAGGTGGTGCTAATCTAACTACTTTTGGGTGGCACAAAGAAAATACATTGCCAGGAAGGATAAAGCCTGACATCCAGAATGTGGCTCTGCGCCGGATGTCAGGCTTTGCCCCTCCCCTTCTGCAATTTGTGTGTTACTGTTTTCAAAATCCCTTCACTACTGGAAACAACAACAACAACAACCTCTGAGCTAGCAAGCAATACGCTGGAAATGGCAAGTTTTGACAAAAATTTGGATTGTGCAACAAGGCAGGCCTGCTTGGTTTTTTCGGTGAATGATTCTAAAGATTTACAAAGAATATGTTTACGATATTTACTATGTAACTGGGATGTGCCAGCATGTCACCCATTAAGAGCGTGCACCCCATGTAGGCTGAGTCCTTTGCAGCGGCCCGGGTTTGAGTCTGGCCTGCGTCCCTTTGCTCCGTGTCATCCCCCATCTCTCTGCCATCTTTCCTATACACTGTCACTAAGAAATAAAGAAAATATAGTGTAATTCATTATTCACTGCATTGTTTTGTCTTATTAGAAATTACAGTTAGTCTTGTTTACTGTGCTTTGTTTTGAGTTGCAACCAAAAACTCAGAGCATCAATAAGCTCACCTAGCCTGTTTAGTCATTCAGTATCAACGGTAATTTGTTTTCCCACCAGCTTCCCATAGCAGATGGAAAACAGCACATTAAGGTTGATAGAGTGAAGCCATTACAGTTTTTCTGCTGTTGCTCCAATCAAAAAGAACCGACATTTTGGTTAGTTGGCACATTTTGAGTAAGCCTATCCAATCTATGTGTCATAAAGACATCCTCAGTCCCTCCGACAGATTTAGTCAGATTAAAGAAAGCAAAACACCACACCACAAATACCCTCATTAACAAGCCTGCTTATTTGTATCCGCCACTCCTCCCACCTTCGCTCCCATCTATGTCATATATTTGTTTATGCAAGTCTTTATTTTTAAATCGCCAAGATACTGAGGTTTTGATCATCATATATGACGCAGATGCAAGGGGGAAACCTGTCACCATACACAAGTTGCCTGCACACATGCACACTCACACACACACACACACACACACACACACACACACACACACACACACACACAAAATGCAGCAGGCTTTTTTTCTGGGCTTACTGCGTTGTCACACAGAAGGTGTACAGGGAACTTGAGAGAAGCTGTTGTGGGGGTTGCTGTGTGCCTGTTATTTCAGGTTTAAACCCTGCCAGAGATGATTCTGCCCCATGTGAAGCCTCTCCACCACTATCAGGAACATCATGGCAACTCCTACCCAGACTGCCAAGAGTATAACTGGAGATAACAGACTGTCCCCTGTGGCTGCTGTGAATTCTGATTAGTTTGAACTTCATTTATAGAATCAGTTCTCCAACGATTCAACATTGCATTGCTGAACATTGTCGACTTATGATGGACAAAATCGATGAACTTAATCAACTGAAAGCATGGACTCAGCAAACTAAACACTGGGAGAAACCCCCCCCCCCAAAAAAAAACAGGGAATTCAGGGTCCAATCAAACATCCAGTTCACTTTTTATTTGTATGTATTTATTTGGTGTACAACATACAGTTCCATTTATATTTCATTTATAGTCTTTTTTTTAAATGTCCAATTACTGGATTAAAATGGTATTTTCTACACCATCTGAAATAGGCAGCTGCCTGCAAGTGCATCATGTTTCTCACAATAGCTGAAAACGGAAACATTTGGGGAAAATTAACGATTTAAAAGTTACAATTCTCTTCACTACACTTCCAAAGTTCATATCACAAAATACATTTCATTTGTTGCAGCAAGATAAATAGTTTGCATATTCAATGTTACATTTCAACATTACCACCACTTCAGTCTTGGCATTTCAGCAAAATACACTAAATCAAGCTAAAACGTAAACTTACTGGTAAAAGAAAAATGACACATTTCTCTTTTTTTTGAATCCATGACACTAAATTCTTCTCCTGAACTACACAGACACAACAGCTGAGACTTAATTTGTTGGATACAACCAAAACATAAAAGGAGATAATTTAACGGTTGGTTAATGTTTGGCAGAGTAGTTATATCAGTAGCTACCTGAGTGGCCAGCAGATGGCAGAGGTGTGTCCCCTGCTCTAGTGCACTACCCTGCTCTATTTCATGTATCTGAATGGACTCATATGGTAAAGCGATCTGTGCAGAGATCAGTTAACAGGATATTTGTTCAAACAGAGGGTTTGCCTGAGTTATCTTTTTGTTCTGTGCACATCACTGAAAGATCTAATTAAAAGAACACAGACACTGACATTTGTGATTCTGACTGCCAATCGTCCCTTACTCTGATACTACATGCATCCTTTTCCTTCCACACACTGTTGGTCCTATACTGGTTTAAAAAAGAAATATATGAGATAACCTGAAGAGGCCAACACTAATATAAACATTATCTGTAACATTTTCAGCTTTTACAATAAAGTTTCTTATCTTTTGGCACTTTGAATCCAACCATGGATAAAATAATACAACATATGTTAAATCATAAGATTTGAAAAAACAAGAAACATAAAAATATGGAAAGCAGCACAAGGAATTTTAACTGTAAAAACAGACATAGCTAATTAGCTTGTTGCTAAAGCTGGGTTTCCAAAAAGCACCATCAGCTGACTCTAACATTGTAGAAGAGTGTAAAAAGATCCATGCCTAAGTGAAAATAAAAAAACTTATGAGCACTATTAATCAATCAAACTAGAGAGGTAGCAGCTCTTCTAGTAGCACCACTGGTGATTGTAAGAACATTTTAAGTGTGGTTCTCATTTGACCAACTTTAGGAGGAGGCATTGATGGCTCGCTGGGAGGCGAGACTTCGACAGTGCAGGAAGACAGAGAGGGGATGGATGAAGGCGAGCAGGCTGATCAGCGTCAGAGCGATGTTTACCTGCACACACATGAAAGGAGAGAGGAGCAAGCAGTGAGAGGAGTGTTCATAGATAAAGATGGTGATAAAGGAAGGAGAAGGACCAGAGTAAGATTTACAGTTGTATCAGCTATATGTCGTGTACTCACATATAAAGGGTCTCCATCCAGAGGGCCTTTCACCACAGCAAAGCAGGCATACTGCAGCAGAGAAAACACTGCAGACAGAGCCATGACCAGCCCATACAGCTTCCCAAAATGGCACGACGGAAAACTAACACACACACACACACACAC
This sequence comes from Perca flavescens, assembly GCF_004354835.1. Lineage (NCBI taxonomy): Eukaryota > Metazoa > Chordata > Actinopteri > Perciformes > Percidae > Perca > Perca flavescens. The sequence continues at coordinate 18,433,236 of NC_041340.1, forward strand.
ACACACAGCGTAGAAATATAGAAATCACACAATTCTTAAGCATTAAATACTTTCTGATTGCTTAAAGGTAAAGGTTAACACTTCACTTTAACCCACCCTAAACACTATAACATATGTTTATAAAATATAACAATATAATGTTGTTATGAGAAGATATAAGAATAAAATTGTTTGTGCATGTTTGTATTCGTGTGTGTGTTTGATACTCACGCCACACTGACGAAGGCTGCGTTGCCCCCGTAGAGGAAGGAGCGGTTGAGCACCTGCAGGATGAAGGTGAGGTACTGAAGCGACAGGTACGGGGTGGAAGCACAAACTGAGAACAGTAGACACTGCAACGCCGTCAGGAAGAGAGAAAGCCCCGAGGCCCGCAGGTCTGCTTCCTGTTCACTCTCTCCTACAAAACACACACAAATGAAAACACACACCTTATCCTCCAAAGTTAAAAAAATAACGAAAATGACGATGAAAAAGCTAATCTTAGAAACAATCAAGTTTTTCTCGTATTTAATTTTGTTTTGTATAAAAGGGAACATGAGGTTGGTGGTCATGGCAATTGGACTTCTGTTTATCCCTTAGAGTAATGGGACTATTTTCAATTAATATTTATTGTCCCTTTAGACATGCAAGAGCCCACTGACATGCTGGGCCCCTGAGAGCACACCCGGGACACAGTCACAGTAGGTCTGCCATGGGTGTGGCCTGTTGGGTTCATTACTAGTCATTAGGAGCATTAGTATGTCACCTGCAGCCCGAGGTTTGCCCTTGTGTCTGTCCATGATGAGACCGTTCCAGGGAGCACACAGCACGCCACACAGCTGCGTTATAGCAAAGGCATTGGTGTACTGGCTCACTGCAGGGACACACAGGCAAGGACAAGATGGTTACAGACATGAGACTCCAACAAAGAGTTCAACAAGTCTACCAGAATAAAAGATAACAGTACTTTCTATCTGAGCAGCTTCTTGCTCATATTATATTACTTTAGTCACAACCTCTTAGTTAAAGCACAGGCTAACCGGTTAGTATTCAGGTAACTTAATGGACCTAATGAGGAAGGTTTGCACAAACGTCCATCTTTACTAAGACATGATGTAGTGTTTATGTGAGTTTACCCAGTGAAGGCTCTCCCGCTGTCAGCCGCTGCAGCATGGGGTTGAGGGTGCCGATAAAGAGGTAATGTCTGAGCTGCATGACCGACAACCAAACCAGGTGCCACACAAAGAACCTGGACATCACACACTCACGGAAACTCTTCTCTGAGAGAGATGAGGAGAGGCCACAGAGATAGATGAAGACGAGGAAGAAACAAAGATGAAGAGAAATAGGATGTATGATTACTTTCTTCTGTTATATCTTACTATGTCATTATCTGTGCCACTGTAGAGTCAACAAACCTTGTTTCACAGGTTCCTTGTTGAATGGCGTTTCCTCTGTCGTCATCTGTGTGTTAGCATTGGCTGTTGTCTGCTCTAAGCTCAGACTATTTGATTTACCACAGGTTACCCTGACAAAGGTCAAAGGTCACAGTGGGTCAGACACAGACTGATAGCATTGTGGGAGTTATTTACTTTTTCAAATGAGGTTTTCAAGACATAACCAGCTATAATCACATAACAGGATATGAAGGATTTTTTCCAAGCAATGTGGCACAATGGTATGAAAATAATTATAAAAATAATAATAATTTGTGGTTTTGCAAGACACTTTAATCCATTAATTGTTTGTTTGCCTTTCAACATTTGCAACTGAATGTATTGATCATGAACCAGTTTTGTTGGATGAGGATAAGCTACGTGTTTATGCTCTCTCACACTGCTGTAAGAGCACACTGATTTTTGCTGTGAACTGTAGACTTCAAGCTTCAGCTCAAGTAAGCCAAGTCTGTAGCATTTTTAAAAGCAAATTATAACTTGTGTCTTTGCATTATTATAATATATTTTTCTAATATTTGCAAAAAAATAAATTCAGAAAATCAGGAAATAATGAGCCCTTTTTCACTTGATGTATCCCTGAAGCATATGTGAGGTGTTGACGTATGTGTGTGGTTTCTTGGGGATTTGTACCCGTATGTGTAGTGGTCAGGCACGGTGTAGGGTATGTGGCCTCTGGGCAGCAGGAAGAAAGTCCTGAGCAGGTGAATGAAGCTGCAGGCGGACAGAAAGAGGAAGGAGGAGCGGAGAGAGATGCCAGCCTCGTGTAACAGCTGCAGGAGAAGATAAGACGGGGTGGAGCTCACCGTTACAACATGAGATGTAATAAATATGTTTCACACATGAGAGCAGTTTGTGAATGTTTTTTCACCTTGATGACAAGGAAGAGTGCTGAGGAAGAATCGAAGGCCCCGTTATAGAGAGTGATGATGGTGGAGCGATGTGAGCCAAAAAGGTTTCCTACCTTTAGGAGAGAAATTTAAATTGATTAAGAATTATACAGACGCTGTTTCATTCCGCAGTGTTCATAAACAGTACGCCCTACTTCATCATCCTGGTCTGTTGTTAGTTCCCTTTGAACTGAGCATTCATTTACCAACGGTTTGGACTCTTACTCAACATGGCTGAATATTGTGCAGTCTACTTTGCAGGAAACTATACTCGGCAATCGGAACACACCCTGAGACTTTCTCTGAAAGTCCTTTACTAACAAGCACATTGACTGTAACACTCACATGTCAACATTACTTCTTACCTTCCTTTGTTACCTAACTTTTCTGATTCTCTCTTCTCCATATTTTCTTATGATTAAAATGAACACACATAACTGTTTTAATCACAACCTTGCTGTTTTATTCCTCACATAGCCAGTGTTCTCAGCAACAAGTATGCACCGTTTTAAATAAATACACCGGGAGGCTGTCTTGAAGCTTAACTGTTGAGATTTACTGCATTAACTCTGTGCATCCTTTCATTACAAGATACATTTGCTTTTTAATAAGGTTTCTTATAATCTTGTCACGCTGAACATACGACATTGATGAATATCAAACTTAGTTGAAATGCCTATTAGGGTATGGCTTACGACCGTTTCCCTGAGGGGGCTTTGGTTTTCTTTCCCACAAAATCATGAGCTCAGTCTGAGAAAAGCCCTGCAGCCAACAACCTACTGTCGAACATCAAACCTCTGTCTCTGTCTCAGCTTTCCTCGAAAAAATGGGACTATTCATAGTTAGATCTTGATGATGTGTCTTTCTCCGTCACAGAGCAAACATGCAGGCATTCAGAAATAACTGAAAGAAAATATATCATTAAACTTTAAATTGAGACAGAAGCTTACAGACTTTGTTTTTTACAGGAGGTAAAAAAACAAAGCAGTTATGAACGGGGTCCAAGCCTTTCCGGCGCCAGTCCCCCCTGACGCAAGTCGCCCCTGACAACGCTAAGAGCCCACGGAAGCGGAGCCCGCGAAAGGAGAACCCAAAGCACGATGGCGGCAAGGCAAAAGTCAGGAAATTTGACCAAGTGCGAGGTCCAAAGTCTGTAGTGAAATGCAAATTTCCTCTTCATTGCGTAAAAGGCCAAAACACTTCGACCTCAATCATAGCGCCCCCTAAAGGGCGATCATCACCAAATCTGGTGGAGAGCCGAAGAGTGGCATGTTGAACAATAATCTAATCTAATAATATGTTTTGTGATGATAGCGTTTACTGCAGCAGAGATATTTCCATTGAAAATTATTCCCATTTAAATGCATTGACTTATTTGCCAAAAGGCCTCTACGTTCATTATAGCGCCCCCTAACAGCCAATTTTCACCATATTTGGTAGGGAGGCTCCGAGTGGGATGTCGAACAACAGTACCGAGTTTTGCCCCGATACCTATTGATTTGGCCGAGATATGCTAACGTCCGTGTTTTGTGGCTAGCTACGAAAATTAGTTTGCTTGTAAATTGCGAATGGTGTAATGTAGCAAAATTCTTTTGATAACTTTAGGTCAGGTCCATATGGAGATGCTAAGTTCCAAGTTTCGTGCCAATAGCTCGCACGGCCTAGGAGGAGTAGAAAAAGTTTGTTTTGCGCATTGAGCGATATTGCAAAAAAACGTTTTAGCGTAAATGGGCGTGGCCTATATCATCAGACTCAGATGGATTCAAGGAACACGTGGATATCAGGATTTCTAATCTGCGATGGAGACTGTGGGAGTTATAGGCAAAAACACGTTTTACATCATTATAGCGCCACCTAATGGTGTAATTTCTGGTAGGTAAGGTCCATGAACCATTGTCCATCTACACTGTAAATTTTAAGTTGCTGACATAAGTGTAAGTGGTGAATCCAAACCTGGGTCCCATAGGCCACGGCCACTTTGACAAATCAGTACACCAATATAGGCGTGGCCTCAGGACTGGACCCAGATGGTACACTCAAAATTTCGTAAAAATCGGATGAGCCGTTCGTGCCATTTTTTTTTTACGTCACTTGACTGCGAATAACTTTACATCTGAAGCGTTTAAAGACTCTATTTGTCCATTGTTTATTTCTAAAGAAACACGACAATGTATAAAAGGCTCCATTACCTTGTACCTCACGTTATAGCTCCGTAGCAGACGTTTTTGTAAAAATAAGCTAACGATTGTGTCATAACCAAGTGACACAATCTGTCGCACAGTAGAGGAATTACCGTATAGTACAGGAGAAGCTCGCAGGCAGTTTTGACTTACATTAGCTGTTTAGTTTTAATTACTAATGTTAACTAGCATTTTAGTTAGCAATAATTAGCCTGTGCTTATGTTATCTCCTTACATATACCTACACTCTCCGTCTTTGTAAGATTGGGAATGATTGAGATTTCTCTTGGCACAGCTACCAGAAGACTTACAACTTTCAGACATGTTGCTCACGTCACATTTACGTTGTCTCTGTCAGTTGGAGGCTGCGCAGTAAAGCAAGAGATCACCGGAAAAGTGCTTCTAATAGCCTTCACTGGTCTCCGTCCAGAGCAACGGGGTCTATTGGTCCATTATATACTGTCTATGGGTGTACGGTGTGGGAGTTATAATGCCAAACACGTTTTTTTCTACTATAGCGCCACCTAGTGGTGTAAGTGGCTGAATTTTTTTTGTCCAAGGTCCTTGCAGTGATTTAGACCAGTCCTGAAAACGGCACCCCCATCCCACCCCCCCCCCCCCATGTACGGTTTAGGTTGTAGCATCTGTTTTATCGGCAGAAGAATAATAATAAGAATAATTTAATTAATTAGAGCTAAATTTAATTAATTAGAGCTAAAAGAATTAATCGACTAGTCTATCAAAATGAATCTACAATGGTACAACTGGTTCAATTCCCCAGTGCATTTTAAAGATCTGCTTTTCTCTGTTTTGCATCATGATAAATTGATTATTTTGGGGTTTCAGACTCTGGGTTGGATTAAAAAAAAGCAATTTCAGTATGTCACCTTATACCCTGAGATATTCTGATATTCTTCAATTAAATAATTGAGAAAATGAAAGATGAATTAAGATTAAAAACTGACAATCATCTTTTTATTCTGAACAACTGCTTCAGTACCTGCATGTTGGTTATTAGAAACAGGATGCCGCCCACTGCCACGAAGGAGAGAGCTGGGAACAGCAGGTTGGACAAAGCTGGTGGGAAAAGAAATAAATGGTGAAAATGAGCATCTGCAGCTGTAACATTTTACTTCTTTTCATGAGGTTCCTCAGACTGAGAGAGCACACGACAAAGAGACGGAGAAATGTTTTTTCACCTGCAGTCGAGAAGGCCACCATCAAAGTACCCAAAGTGTAAAGAAATCTGTTGGGGAAAACAAGCATTATCATGCCATTTCATTGGCTTAGTGGGAGCTTCACAGTTAACAGGCATGAGAACATGAGTCATGTTTGAGACTCAAATTTCTTAAAAATCACAATAAACACAAGTTGACACTTGCTGACTGTTTGCTTTTGGCTGACCTTATTTTCCTTTTCTGGAAAAGCTCTACCCTCATCTTCACATGTTGCATCTTCAAATATTTGCATTCCTTGGCTTTTTATATTCCCTCCACCCTACTTTAGTGGAAACATATGTTCTTGGTACTAGTTTGTTATTGTGGATTTAGATATATCTGGGGTGGTAGGGCTTTTTCATCACAGCGTCTGAGCATCTGCACTAAAAACAACATTTCTTTCTGACATTCTTCATCCTTTGGTGATTAAAAGCCTTGACCTTTCTATTTCTTAATCATTCTCTCACGTTTTCCTCTTTCCAGTTTCGTTGCCCTTTACTGCTTTGTTTTCTTAACTGCTCCCTTTCTCATAAAACACTTGCTTTACATTCTGCATTGCTAAGTGTCAGGCTCTGGTATGTACACTGCAGCTCAATTTATATAGTCTGTTGCTGACACTATTTTTCTTGCTTCTAGCTGTCCTACATGTCCCTTTTACTTCACAGGAGTTTGTAGTATATCCAAATGCATATCAACATTTCACATAAATACAAACAAGATCTTTCTTCTCCCCTCTCCATGACTGACACTCTCTATCTCCATGTGAGAAAAACAGCTGTATGTCTGTAAGCAAACAGATTAGGGAATCACTCAGACGGAAATAGCAGAAACAGACTGCAGACAGACTTCTGTGCACTGTAGCATTAGCTTAGCCACAACAGGCAGAGTCTGCATCATATAACTCTGATAAAATTGATCGTAAACAAGCTTTCTTGTTTATTTATGTTTTATCTCATGGATGGATGCACGGGTTACAAATTCAGCTTCATATTTTAGAACAAGAAGTGTATAAACATACAAAAGTATGAACAGATTAAAAATAAATGAATATGACATGTAAGTGCTTTTTCTATAAAATGCCTGTCTACTGTTTGCACAGTGTTGACACACAAAGAATAAAGAAATAAAAAGTACCCTTTGAAGCAGTATATTGTTGTTTAAGCAACAAAATTAGTCAAATATACCTTAAATCAATTCAAATCATGGGCAGAATGTGATATTTGATGATGTAGAATAAGATGATGCATTGAATTTTTGCTAAAGGTAATCCAGTCAAACTATTGTTGGATTAAACCATTACATCTTTTATTGTTACACATAGGCCTACTGTACAACCAACTAGGAGAAAGTACTCCCTATTGCATCTTGCATTTGTTGATTAATAATCATGAAAAACCTCTTATTGTTTGTCTTTATTAAACAATGATTGTCATTTCATTCCTTTTATAGCGATGGCAAAACAAATCTGAAGCGATTTCTCATCAAAACAGTGCTGTAGGGGACTAAAAGGTCACTAGCTGGGAAGTTAAAGGGATAGTTCAGATTTTTTGAAGTGTGGTTGTATAATGTACTCATACGTTTATTACCTACCGTAGATAGCGGTCGGCACGTCCCCAGTTTGGAGATGCAGGCAGGAGTACAGACACAGAAGCTAAGCAAAGTAATGCTGTGGACGGGGCCACACAGCAAAACATATTACAGCCTATAAAGCCCACCTAAAAATATATATATAGAATAGTTTCACTTTGGTGTTTTAAAGGGTTAGTTTGTATTCACCAAAGTCACACAATCTAACCGATAAACACCAATAAACAAAATAAACAATACAATACAATAAACAAACTAAACGATCAGGCAGTTTTTGTCAAAGCTTTAAAGAGAGCATAGATGGATAGAACGGCTTCAGTTTCCTGTTGGAAAGGGCTGTCTGGCAGCAAGGTATAGCAGAGAAAATATTCTAAATACACTTAAACCGATATTGATTTTTTAAGGTGGGCCTTTGTTTAGGTGCTAAAATACGTTTTTGCTGCTGCCCCTGTCCACAGCGGTAGGCTACATTGCTTAGCTTTCATTTCCGTACTCCTGCCTGCTTCTCCAAACTGGAGACCTGCCGACCACCTGCCGACTTTTGCCATCCACTGACTATCGCTAATATGTACCTCACCCAACCCCACTTTAAAAAATACAAACTATCCCTTTAACTTCCCAGCTTGTGGCATTTTATTCCCCTACAGAGTCACTGTTTTGATATAAAAAGAATTACATAGGAAATGTTTTAAATCCATTGACTTTTTACTCTTAAGTAATTAAGGTGTTTGACTCACATTCCAAAAAGACGAGCCACTGTCGTACCAAAACGGTCAAACAGGAAACCATTAGGCAACGTCATGAAATTGTTCATAAAGGAGGCAATGGTGAAAATAAGTGAGAACTGTTCATCCTGTTCACTGCAATCTGTAGACACAAAACACAGAGAAAGAGGGAGAACCAGGGTTAGGCAACGTGTGGTTAAACAGGTAATATTGATGATCAGAGAGGCCTGCATAAAGAGATGTAATTCATTTCAGAAATCCAGGTGCTTAGAATTTAAAGTAGTGGAGATGAGGATATCAAACTGACCTAAGACCTGCGTTGCATTGACCGTTGTGGTGTTGACGCACAGAGAGCTGAAGTAGCCGTCCGTCTTCAGGACAAAAACAAGTGAAGCCCATCCGAACACGGCTCCAGCAAAACACAGACACTCCACCAGACCCGTAGCAAAGGTGAGGCAGCGTAGCACCTTCAAGCTCTTCCCAAAACCCGCCATGGTCCCTTACAAACACACACAAACACACAGGCAGACAATTCCCCAAAACTATCTATTATCACCTGCATGAACATACACACACACGCACATACACAAGAAGTAGACCTGCATGACACAAAATAAAAAATACTAATGTAAAATTAAAGTTGCACAAAAGACATGAGCTTAAACATGTAGGCAGAAAGATGTGCTGCTTCAGTTCAGGCGGTCTTCCAACAAAGATCGACTTCTGCATAAATCCAGATGTTAACTAACAGAAAGAACTTACCTTTGTTAGGGTGCCATCAGGTCATAATACTCCCATTTTAACAACAAAAGAAATCAATTAAAATGTGCAAACATGACCTTTTAACAAAGTAACCTCCTGTGAAGCCACAAAAAATGCGTTAAGTTGTATTATTGTCCAACTTACTCTCTAGTACTCACAGTTCAGCCTTCTGTGGGTGTCCCCGAATGTGCTCACAGACCACACCTCTCTGCTTTTGCTCTACTCTCTTTCTTTATATAAGCAAGCTTTTCCTTCCTCTTCCTTACCAGTACCCTCCCTCCCCAATATTTTTTTTCTTTCTCAATCAACCTCTCTGCTGTGCAGCAGAGAAAATCCCTCCCTGTGTGGTGCTTGTGGCTGCAGAAAACACTCTTCACTGGGTCTGTGTACAGAGCATCAGAAAATAGAATTATTTTATTGTCATTGTACAACATTGTATAACAAAATTAAGAAGCAATCTTGACAGTGTATTCACACATACCTAACAGTTATTCAAAATAGAGGAAAGATTAAAATATATGTTATAAATAAAATAAATTGCATTTTCTCTGACCTATAAAAACTAGCTACATATATATATATATATATATATATATATATATATATAAGAAAATAGCTGAGATATTGCACAAGTATTGTAGTTGGTGTCAGTGTTTGGCTGTGTTTAGTTCTCTGGAGTAGAAGGTGTTTTTGAGTCTGTACTTTGTCCATGAATTTATGGACCTGAAGTGTTTATCTAGCAGGTCAAGATGGTGTCCATTATTCTGCAAAATTTCCCCTGCAGACTGGTTTAAAAAGAGTTACAGCCACTATGAACAACAAACAACAGGACCAGCATCAACAGAACAAATCATAAAAGACAAAAGATCAATATCAGCAGTTCTGCTATGTTATCAAGCTACAGTCTGATTTAACGTCCACTGGTGTGTCCTTACCAAAGGAGTCATGAAAGACCACTGAGGTAGACTCCACTAAGACTATTATTTTACTATTATCTACTAGACTGTTATTGATTATCATGCTGTTGGATGATAAGATATAATGGTTGATTTTATATAATTTCCTTTGCTTTGATTGGGGGGTGGGGGGGAGGGAGGGGGTCACGCAGAGATGTAATTCCATGTTGGAAGTCTTATGATTAAATACGACACCACTCATGAGACCAAATGTATGTTTTAACAGTTTCAAAACCTGATCACAAGACACAGATATTTTTACGCACTCACGCACGCACGCACGCACGCACGCACACACGCAGAGACACGCAGAGACACGCAAACAAGATTGTACCCACTTCCTAAAATCAATTGCCTAAGGTTACCACAGGCATCAACCCCCTACATGTCTCTGTGTTTGTACTGTATGTGTAAATAGAGCCTGGAGATACAAACTCTACAGAAGATCAGCAAAGGTCTTGACTTCTCATGACTTCTATCTAATCACACTGCAGACTCACTACAGTTTAAAGGATAATGCTGACATCATTTACTTCCATTACCCTCTTAAAACTATACAAAACAAACACATAAAGCCGTGCTCTTGCACTGGCTGACATATTCTTACATTGAACCACACATGCCCCGTCAAGCTTAACTTTCAAACCAACATGGCTGGCTTTTGCGTGTCTGAAAAGTGTGTAGACTCATGGAAAGTTTGATGATCCACAGTTCCTTGAGCAAGTGGTAGTGGTGCGACATTGTGCAACATGTGTGAAAGAATAAGCAGTGCAGAATAAACGGCTCCAGAATAAGCAGTAAGTGGCCCTTGAGTGGAGATTGTTTTCCTTTCATCTGAATATGGTGGAGCTGTGTAGACACTGTGACTTTAATAGTGAACGTGAGTGATTACGCGTGTATGTAATTACGTAATGTAATCACCCATCTCTGTGCAGTGTGTACAGGTTTCCTCTGCAGGCCTAATATTTGAGAATATGGAATACTAAGGCAAAATATCAGCTTATAGTTAGACATTTTGGGGAATACACTTATTTGCTTTATGGCGGAGAGTTAGATGAGAGGGTTGACTAAGGGTGTGTGTGTGTGTGTGTGTGTGTGTGTGTGTGTGTGTGTGTGTGTGTGTGTGTGTGTGTGTTTTTTTGTGTGTGTGTGTGCGTGCGTGTGTGTGTGTGTGTGTGTGTGTGTGTGTGTGTGTGTGTGTGCGTGTGAGTGAAAGTGCAAACACCAGCAAGTACAAGGACAGCTAATGGTCAGATGTCATCATCTCTCATCACGTTCCATGCCAAAATAGATTCTCTTCCTCCGTCTCTCATTCACTACTTCTTCTTTGGAAAAAATTACATTTAAGACACAGTTCTAAATTTGATCTAATACTATCCACACATTATCTGTAACCACTTATCCTAGATAATTGTACAGATAATGGATGTAAGTTAACAAGGTTGCTGGAGCCGATCCCAGCTGAGACATGGCACGCTGACATTCACACCTACAGAATGGGAAATTTAGAGTCAAATTCAATGATTAACCTAACCTGCATTTGGAGTGTGAGAGAAACCCCACGCTATACCACAAGGAGAACATGCAAACTCCACTAGCAGACTATGAAGAAATCAATCTGACGGGGTTAAACACGCACCTGGGATGACAACCGGGTTAATTTTTTAAAAGTTCAAGGGAAACCCATTTCAACCCCAGAAAAATACATTTACAAAGAGTGTGTAAACCATGCAGGGTAGTGACACATATTCTGTACTTTAGTACATTGGGTTTTACCTGAAACTGTCTGTAAAGTTAAAGTGCTGGTTTTCAGCCTGGGAAGATACAACAGGCAAAAATATTGTTTTTCAATTTTGAGGTTGTGGACTATTTTGCTTCTGCATTATGTCTTTTTTTGACTAGTGGAAAAAAAACATCCAAAATACACATTTGGTTTTCATTTTCCTACACTTTGTCTATTTGTGCCTGCAATTTCTCCTAGAGGCTATTTTCTCTAAATTAGATTTGTCTCATACTTTGAGCCAAACATCTTCACTTCAGTAGCACTTACATCCTATCTATATTCTAAAGGTTTTTACAGAAGGGGTTTATTCATATCATTCATAGCCTGATTTATGTAATATATTACTCCTAAAAACTTGGTACAGATATATTTATTATGGCTGATGACAGTATTTTCTGATTTAGTGAGTGTAAAAAAAAAAGTTGATAATAGTTGACAGGGTCACCCCTACAAGATATACATGAATATAAATATATCCAAGACACATGTGATGATCATGTCATGCAACTGCTGAATTAGAGTAATGGCACATTTTTTAGTCCAATTCAGGCACTGATGGTGAGACTCAGCAATACAAACACTTACACTTCACTTGATTAAAAGTGTTTGAAGGACCTAGATGGGTAAAAATCAATGCACAAACACTCACACTATTTGCTCACTTTGTGCAGCAGATAATAGTGTCATTGCTACGTGGTGCAGTGTCTGCACAGCTCAATGGTCATGCTGTGGGCTGTTACTGCTCACACTGAACTGTACATGACTGTAATAAGCTGTAAGTAAGGGTCGGGCTAGAATCACACAGAAGAGAGCTTCTGATCTATTTTCAGTGAATAGCTTTCTGATATCTTTTCATGGCAGGATGTACACTTACGTGATGTTATGGCATCCTACAGTGATCCCATTGTGTATACCATCCACATATTGTTTGTCCCTTAAGATGTTAAGACCAGGCGGGGAGTATCCATGCTGCAGTGGCTGCTGACTCAATGGGCGGGGTGCAGCAGAGAGCCTGCCTGGACTTCTGTACATCTCTGGTCTCTGCACGCTTCCTCCAGGTCCAAATGCCCCTTCATTCCCCACAGCTGCTGCAAACATTTATTATAATTTGTTTACATTCTGAATGGTCTTACAATTAATTAAAGTTATATATAACTAAATTCAATCAACTTTGTGATGGATATATCAATTAGCCTACCTATCTCATAAACGGTCTTGAGATTGGATCTATATTAATTAATAGGCTGCAGCTGTGCCACCATTTTCTAAGACTGATAAGCAATATACATGTAAAAACAACATTAAATAACTAAGTTATGGAGTTATGTAAAGAAACATTATTGAATTCAGTATGTGAACAGATTTCGGCTGTCTAGTGTGTTGGCGCCACCGTGTGACCAATTAATAACATTGCATAATGGAAGTGACAGTTGTTAGTTTTGCATCTAATATTAACATTAAAACATGATTGATAATGAAATGTAATGATGAATAAAAGTAACTAAGTGCTTTTACTCAAACACAGTAGCCTTAAGTACAGATTTGATGCACTTGACTTCTATTTTATGCCACTTTAGACTTTTACTCCACTTCATTTCAGAGGGACGTATTGTACTTTTTACTCCACTACATTGATTTTACAGCTGTTAGTTACAGGTTACTTTGCAGATTGAGATTTTACAAATATACGATCTACACATTAAATAGAATGTAAAATGTGATTAAATTATTTCATTTTACAGATGTTGACATCCCTTTTCGAACGGGTGGAGTGTTATGTTGAATTTTTTATTCATTTTTTCTTTTTCTTAAATAGCATTATTACGCTAATGTGACTGAAGGTTTTCTGTTCAAATCCTGTCAGGGTTGAACAGTTGTATCTTCCTGCAGCCTTGTGATCAGCATGTCACTGTGCATGACTTCATAAGTATTAATGATTAGTGATAGACCAATTAATGCCATTTTAAGATCATCAGCTAAATAACAAAAATGTCTGCAGGCAGCCTTGGCCAGGCTATGTGTAGAACGCACTAAGCACTCGCCATTGTACATTCAGACGTCAGTGTTACATGAGCAAGCCTTCAACCAGCTAAACTAGCTTACAGGGCTCGAAAAATGTTATATGGGCCCCCAGCTACCATTCCTACTCCCAACGAGTAAAACATGTATCTGATTTGCGGGAACGTAAGCAAGTGTAATTTTGAAGCCTTTTAAGGACAGTCAACGCAACATTTACTGCTTTTTAAAAAAAATCTAACCTACAACTAAAGACAGAGAGAGACAATAACAGTTTAAATAAATTTTCATTTAAGTGTGTCTCATTTGTTATATTAAATTGGTGTTGTAGTTTATCAGATGGAAAGAAAACAAAATGCTCTCTAAGCATCGGCATTGGCTGTTGAAAAACCATATCGGTCAACCAGTATAAATGATTCATAATAAAAACATTGACAACAAATTGAGCTGATGTTTTGTTCTGTTTTTCTTTTTTTTTAATCTTTGATTGACCTGTCTACAAAAGTTTTAAACTGTGTGCTCTGATGTGAGAAAGTGAAAAACAATTACCTCATACCAGGATGCTGCACATCTAGGCCAAGAAGTTGAAGACAACAGGAAGAGTGGTTCACCTCAACACATTATAAAGCGAGACACACACACACACACACACACACACACACACACACACACACACACACACACACACACACACACACACACACACTCAGATAAGTGAGGAGAATATGACTTGCATGAGGCACTTTACTCAAATTAAAGACAATAATTTGAGGTGATCCCTGAACAGCAAAAAAATAAACAACTGGTAATCACACAGCAGGTTTAACATTATCATTTGACTCAACCCATGGACACATGGACACACACACACACACACACACACACACACACACACACACACACACACACACACACACACACACACACACAGTAACGAAACAACAGACTCATTGTTTCGTCATCCATTACAATTTTCTTAATAAGCGCCTACATGGAAATCTCTCTCTCTTTGTTTTCCCTATTTGATAGTATCAAGTCCTCTTGTTTTCCAAACATACAAAGAGCAACAGATACACACACACACACACACACACACACACACACACACACACACACACACAGTAACAAAACAACACACTCATTGTTTCGTCATCCATTACAATTTTCTTAATAAGCACCTACATGGAAATCTCTCTCTCTTTGTTTTCCCTATATGATAGTATCAAGTCCTCTTGTTTTCCAAACATACAAAGAGCAACAGATACATAGTTGTGCTTTAGTGATTAGGCCATGATCAGGAGGGAGTGGGATAGTACGCAAGAAAGCGTTGACATATTTATAGCCCACAACACTTAGGGAGAAGGGAGGAGGAGGAGATGAAGGATGTGGGGGGTAAGAGAAGATAATGACAGAGAGAGTGGGAATAAAGATAGACATTTATTTTTAAAACCATCTGTTTTGTGTTGAATGAGTAGATACACTGTTCCGCCAGGTTGCCAAGTCGAAAGTAGTCTGATTTAACTGCATGTATGAACTTCATATGTATATGCCATTTGAACATTTTATGATATAATTTGCAAGTGGGAGGACAAAAAGAAATATAAACGAAAACCATTTGTCTAAAAGCTAGATTGGTGGACAGGGAGAGTAAAATTGGAGAACAGATTAATATGTGTAATATCATCTGGAGTTTGAGAGCTTGTAAAGTTATATTGACTGACTAACTTGAAGCTGATTTACAGTATTAAAGCTCCACTGAAAGCAAGGCAGACAGAGGGAGATGGGTGTTCATTGGAAATCTCATTCAGATTTAATGTAAAAGTTCCTCAAATTGGTCTTTCACATTTTGGGCATTACTTTTTGTTGTTTTCTTGCTGAGAGTGAGATGAGAAGATTGATGTCTTGTTTGTCCAGTAGCAGTGGCAACAAAAACTGTCCTGTCCTGTTAGTGTGTCCTGTCCCGGGACAGTCATGGGAGTCACAGGACAGTGTACAGGACACTACTAACAGGACAGGACAGTTTTTGCTGCCACTGCTTCTCTGTTTGTCTGTTAATTGTATGAAGCTACAGCCGAGAGACAGTTGGTTAAAAGGTAAAATTTGCCAATCAGCAGCTCTAAAGCTCACTAATTAACACTTTATATCTTGTTTGTTTATTCGGAAAACAACAATGTGGGGTTACGTACTGGCCAAAAATAAAAAAAATTGTAACAGATTCAACAAACTAGATATAACTTATCAATTAGGGAGCTTCAGAGGTAGGTGGATTTTGTTACCTGGACAGAGTTAAGCTAGTTGTTTCCCCGTTACCGTACAAAGTATCACAAATGAGAGTGGTATCGATGTGCTCATCTAACTCTAGGCAATAAAGCAAATAGGTGCACATATCCAAATCAACATCTTATATTAAGAGCGAAAAGAAAGTGGTAGATTGTGCGTCTGTGAGCATGTTCAAAGGACTGCATGCATGCACCAACGTGTGCATTATATGTGTGTGTACAGCCACGGTTTCCACAGCAGACGCAGCTGTCTGGCCCGTTGGACTGCGCCTATGTCACTGTGACTATTTCGGGACCCCATGTTGTTCAAAAGGTCAGATAAAGAAGCATAGGCATCCTCACAAAGCAGAAGGTGGGGGTGTCTGGTGAAGGGGGTGAAGGCGGATATCCACAAACCAACACACACATCCCGAACACAGGGGCAGTGCTGACAGAGACTGGGAGAAAAAGGGAGACAGGGGAAGCAAAGCAGAGTAGTGAAAGGAGAGAGTGAGACATTGAGCAGGCTTCCTGTGAAGAGGATTCACCTCTGACTGAATGAAAACGTTCTAAGAAAGATAGAAGTGATCATTTTAGAGTCCTGGTACGTTAGTTGAAAAGAAAGTCTGATTTGACCTGTGATCCAGTGGATAAACAGACATTTCCGGACATCATGGACGGAGAATCGCCCAGCCAGATGACATCTGGGTCTACAGAGACGACCAGCCAGACTGACACCAACAACAACAACAACAGCAACCAGGTCTGTGGCGTCTTTTTTTGCATGTTATATTAAATTGCTGCGTGAAACTTTTCAAATTGTTTTATGGTCCGTACCAGGATTAGGCAGTGAATGTATTTGTGACCATGGCAGGTGTTGTGTTAGGACAGCAGGACACACAGAGACACACACAAGTTATGCAAAGTATAATGCAAACACACACGTGGAGTCTCCTATTCCCTCTGATGAGTCACCGGTGCAAGGCCTGTCCTGGTGTGACACTTCCTGCAGTGACATGTAACCAGATATACAGTATTTCAAATATGATCATATTGATTTCAAAAATGAAAAGTCTGTATGCCACATGTTGTTTTGATGAGATCTGAAATCACTGAAGATTTGAGTGAAGTTTCAAAAAAGATTGAATGACCCTCAAATGGTAACACAACACGAGGTTTTGCTTGTTGATTAGTTGTGGATTTTAAAAGTTCTCTTTGGGATTAAGTTGACCTGAATTTTCGGTTCGGTTGGGATTAAAAAACTACAAAAGGCAAATGTTCCATCGGAGAGTTCAACCTCTCAGTTGTATTCAAATAAGTGAAATACTCAACAAGTCCCAGAGTAGAGCTTCAGGTCTCAGATTACATTATGCGCTTTGGCTTGAGGACCACATTATCCTTATAATAAAGTGTGGACACTAATTTTAGCACATATTACATAAGGTTACCTTTCAAAAAGATGTTATGTTCTCAATAATTCAAACAAGATTGTCACCAGATTTATTAAAAATCTTCTTTTTTATTTTTGAATTCAATTAAACAGAAACCTAAATGTATCTCTGCAGTGAAACTGGAACAGGATAACAACCGAATGCACTTGTTTGTATGCACAATGTATGCCCTTTAATTGACATTGATACTTAACGTTTTAGATAATTTATTGTCAGCATTGTGTGGGAATAGTAAATATCTCAAACATGCTTCAGTGAAACCTTTCTGTAGTTGTTTGCACACCACTAATTAAACTCTTCAATTAGCTCCCAGACTAATAAACATGTTTATTATAAATAAATGAAGTGTAGCAGAGGTCGTGGTCTTGGTGAGCAACAGAATGTACTTCTGCCATAAAATGGACTGTATTTATATAGCGCTTTTCTAGTCTTAACAACTTTTGAAAGTGCTTTTACATTGTACAAGTGTACATTCAGGCACATTTATACGCTGGTGGCCGAGGCTGCTCATCAGATTAACATTCACATTTATTTACACACCATTGGCGCAACATCGGGAGCAATTGGGATTAAGTGTCTTGCCCCAAGGACACTTCGACATGGTACTGCAGGGCCAGGAATAGAACCACCAACCTTCTGATTGGTGGACGACCACTCTACCACCTGGGCCACAGCTGCCCCAGTCAGGGTCATTTTGAATGATTTGCATGTGACACATTGATGAGTGAACAGGTGATGTAGAGTTTATAAGCAGATGTGAGATATATCATCCTAATAAATAAACAAATGTTTTAGTATGCCATTTGGCCAATAACTTTAACCAGAAACAGCTGTGGCCAAGGGAGAATGATTATATTGGAAATTGGAATAATTCCACATTACAAGCCAATATCCACACACCATCAAAGTAAGTCACGTGGAACAAGCTCAATTTGATTACATTTGAAAGTGATGTACAAGTCACTCTAAAAGATGAAAAGGTCAAGGCATATTTGTCAACAGATGTACAGTTTAGAAGTAGATGTGCAAGTGTGAATTGCACATATCTACAGAAATGTGTGCAGACAACGCAGATGCACAAAAACGCAATGTAACTTTTATCAGATGGATTTAATGCTCTATTTTTTGCTTGTCCTGCAGACAGATGAGCCAGAGCTCGAGGAGAGTAAAGACCCAGGGAGAGAGCTTCCAGCAGGGGAGACAGTGGAAGGTCAGGGGGTAATGGAAGTTGGGGAGAAGGGGGAGGAGGATTCAGTACCAGTGCAGGGTGGAGAAGGGGAGGAAAGTGCTGGAGATACAGACAAGCCCCAGACTCCTCCATTAAAACATGTTGACAGTGACGCTGAAGAAGCTAGACACAGCAAAGACAAAGCCTCCACTGATGTCGACGTGAAGGATCCTAAACCGACAAGTGGAGAAAAAGATGGGGAGGGAGAGAGGAAGGAAGACAAGAAAGGTGGGCAGGTGGAAGAGGTAAAGAGTTGTGAGACTGGGAGAGATGGCAAGGAGATTATGGACAAAATCAAAGAGAAAAAGAAGAGCAAAACAGATGAAAAGGCAAAAGGAGCAGAAAAAGACGTGAATGAAAAAGTAGCAAAAGGGGCAGAGAAGAAAAAACAAGTTGAGGAAGTGAATGTTGAAACCAAAGACAAACACAAGCTTAAGGAGGTAGAAAAGCAAGGGAAACCCAAAAGAAAGAGTGGTCCTCCCTCTTCTTCTCTCTCCCGACCAAGACCCTCTGCACGCTCTATTAGAGCAGCTGCTAAAAACGACATCATTGCCAAGTTCCAACAAGGTGCACCAGAGTAAGTCATTGTACGATACCCAGTACCTCATATAAGTGACAGCAGGGTTTCATTAGAAAATCTGCAATATTGTGACATCTTTTTAGGACACCAACACCCCGCAACTTCAAAATTCAGAGGTCATCTACGGCTGTGGCTACAGGAGCTTCAATCAAACAGAAGATGCTTCAGTGGTGTCGCAACAAGACTCGCAACTATGAGGTGAGTTCAACCCATAATCTTAATCACCAAATTTAAAGAATTTTCATCTCGATTTGGGACTAGAGAACTTACAAAATAATATAAATAAGCCTTGGTGTGTCTATCTTCATGTCCTTTGACCTTTTAGGGTGTCAACATAGAAAACTTCTCCTCATCCTGGTGTGATGGGCTGGCATTCTGTGCTCTGATCCATCGTTTCTTTCCTGATGCTTTTGACTACAGCTCCCTGAATTCAAATGAAAGGGAGAAAAACTTCACTCTGGCCTTCCAGACTGCAGAGTATGGAATATTTGATTCTCTCCCCTTATTTTCATCTCTCTGTTCAGTTTTAGCAGTTTTTATTGTATTAGAATTAAAGCAGTTATAATCAATATTTTGGAACAATAAGCTATATGAAATGACAATGTTAAAACAATGTAAAATGTGAAAGGGGTTGCTCGTAATGATAAACCTACAGAGAATTATCACCTGAATCGGCAGCTCTTCAAGGCTTTACAGAGCTTTATAGTGAGTTTCAGCTCATTGTTTAGCTGTTCGGCTGCAAGTTTATTGTTACTGCCTGCTTAGCAACAAAAATCAGACAGACACAGTTAGCAGCTGGTGAACACAGTGGAGCATTTAGCAGTTAGAGAGCTAGATATTTCCCTCAGGGGTTGGTAGAGATAAAAAAAAAAAAAAAAACAGAGCTAAAAGGAGAGTAAATATTGGACTTAACGGGTGGCCAAAAACACAACTCCAAATGAATGATAATGTTGCTCATGACAGCTGGATGTTGTTGGACACGTTTGTCATTTTAACTTAAAATGTGATGGTACAACAATGTTGTGTTCATAACTTGTTTCCACTTCCCCCAAGTGGCCAAAATTAAGCTATTGTAGGTTTAGGAGTGCTTTTTGTACATGGAATAAATGAAAACTTGAACCCCTTGCAATTATTTCCTCAAAACGGTATCTGACTAGAGGAAAGGACGTCAAATTTCTCAGAGAGATAGTTTGAATTGGCTATGTTGAATTTTGCTTTAAGTGCAATTTTCTGGATAAAAGTCTGCTCACCAAATATTTTACTCACTACATTGACAATGTTGCTCCGTTGATTCCTGTTTTGCACATTTAAAATGACCATATCCAAACAGTGAGAAGGTCAGGACTCTCTCTCTCTCTCTGGATACGTACAGTAGTTACTATGTCGCTGCGTTGTCTTATCTCATCTCTCGCCTTTTCTTTCCTTTCCTTTCCTCTGTCCCTGTTACCTTACTCCCTGGCAGGTCCCTGGCCGACTGCTGCCCTCTGCTGGAAGTGGGTGACATGATCATGATGGGCAAAAACCCGGACCCCATGTGTGTGTTTACATATGTCCAGTCCCTCTGCCACAGACTCTCCAAAATAGAGAAAGAGAGGAAGGACAAAGAAAAGGAGGAGAAAGACAAGGCTGGTAATGAGGGAGAGGAAAAAGACAAAGGAGAGGAATCACCGAAGGACGGGGGAGAGTCTTCTGAGAACGGGACGATGGAAAGCCAAGAAGAGAAACAGGGAGATGTTACAGAGGTTGCTGATGAGGAAGAAAATGCACCAAACAGCTGTGAGATGGAGGGAGATGGGGGAGCGTTAGTCCAGGCTGAGTCCTAGAAAAATACTGATGGCAAACAGAAAGACTGAAAAGACCAAAAGGATTGTTGATGGTTGCGGTACTACAATGAACTAAGTCTTAGTTTGGTGTTGGATTAACTACTGGCGATATAATGTTTGAAGGTGTATATGCTGTGTTTTTGTTGCATATGTTTGTTTTGAGCACATAAAGAAAGAAATGTTCAGTTCCTTAATTTGCTGTGTGTTTATAGATACAAATATGAATAATAAGTATAATAAGTATAATATGATGGACTTGTAAATCTCTGTGTTGAAGGGATATATGATGCTCAGCCAAGATGAATGGGAATGAATTATGACCACAATGCGATATGTGATGTATGCACAATGGAAACAGATTGTCTTTTTCGCCAGAGAGACAAATTATATTACATTCTATAGAGACGTCTAAAGTAGTAGTAATATAATGAAAGTATGTGAGAAATCAAGAAATTTATAAGGTTGTGAATTACTGTATACATGAGACATTTGCCTTAAAAAGATTAGGAACATATTTAAAAGGTGTAAACAACACTTCATTAAAAAGTTTAAATCCATTGTAGAGTATATACAATACTCATCAAAACTCATCAAAGACTAAAAGACTTAAAGACTTATGAAAGACTTAAAGACTTATTAAAGACTTATTAAAGACGTATTAAAGATGTAAAGACTTATTAAAGACTTATTGACTTAATAAAGACTTATTAAAGATGTATTATACTTATTAAATACTTATTATACACTTATTAAATACTTATTAATACTTTTTAAAGACTTATTGAAAATGTATTAAAGACTTAAAGACTTATTAAAGACTTATTAGGCAATTCTGTAGCCTTCATCTAGTTGTTAGACAATGCTTACTCTGCCAAAAAATGTTACTTTTACCTTCATGCTATCAAGATGTCTGCGACTACTTTCATGACATTTGCATTTTTCAGAGAGAGGTTTCCGCTGACTCTTACCCCCGTTGTTGTCTACAAAACCTCATTACCGACACTTTGAAATAAAAGACAGGGAAAGTAAAAAAAAAAAAAAAGGCATTGCTAACATCACATTCAGCCAGCCAACTCCGTTTGTAGCTCCGGTGTAGCTTCGCCCTCGGTCACTGGCCTCAGTCTGCTGCTGGATTTGTAAATCGGGTTTGTCCACTCCGAAATCTTTTATTCTCTTTTTTTATTCCAGCGAACGTCTTGTGAGAGGGTTTTTTTGTAAATTAATGACAGAATTTCTCTACGAAAGTGATCTGTGTCACTGTGTGATTTCTCTGCTTGCAAGGTTTTGGCGGGGTGACGGTATCACCTGCGCGAGTAGCGTAAAGTTGAATGACAGGTGTCGAGAACCAATCAGATTGGATAAAATAACTTGTATCCAATTCTGATTTGCCAGGAATGCAGCGACCTGCGCCCGGAGGAGATATTACGAATCATACACCAAGACCCGGCCAGGCGTCCATGCTTACGCAAGGTAACGTAACCCCATTTGTACAGGTCCTATCCGTAGGTCCTATCCAAGGGTGTAAGCTTCGCTTCAGAACTCAAACCTCCTATGGCGCCATTTTGATGCTACAAAGAGATCACCTCCCGTTAGCATTCCACTGACTGCCATTCATTTTGACGTCACTTTGACAGCAAATAACTTAACATCTGAAGCGTTGAAAGACTCTATTTGTCCATTGTTTATTTCTAAAGAAACACAACAATGTATAAAAGGCTCCAATACCTTGTACCTCACGTTATGGCTCCGTAGCAGACGTTTTTGTAAAAATAGGCTAACGATTGTGTCATAACCACGCGACTTACTGTCGCACAGTAGAGGAATTACTGTATAGTACAGGAGAAGCTCGCAGGCAGTTTCGACTTACGTTAGCTGTTTAGGTTTAATTACTAATGTTAACTAGCATTTTAGTTAGCAATAATTAGCCTGTGCCCATGTTATCTCCTTACATATACCTACACTCTCCGTCTCTGCCAGATTTGGAATGATTGAGATTTCTCTTGGCACAGCTACCAGAAGACTTAGGCTACAACTTTCAGACAGGTTGCTCACGTCACATTTACGTTGTCTCTCTCAGTTCGAGGCTGCGCAGTAACGCTCAGCCATCACTGGAAAAGTGTTTCTAATATCCTTCACTGGTCTCCGTCCAGACAGCAACGGGATCTGTTGGTCCATTCTTATATACTGTCTATGGTCCTATCCATGTATCCTATGGTCCTATCCTCTGACCCATCGGCTATCCTAACCTTAACCACTCAAGGTCAAATGCCTAACCTCAACCAATCGAGCTGCTTCATAGGGCGGGTCTTGGTGTGGCCATAGTGGGATTCGTAATTTTGCCGCCCGCAGGAGACCAGCTTCAGGTCACATGCTGGCTGAAAGTTTAAGGAGGTAGGCCTACCGTGCGTTCATGGACATCAGAAAAACGTTTTTCCGAGTGAAAACATCACCATTCATGTAACTTGTTTTTTAAGTCATCAACCTGCTAGGGACTGCAGATGAAAATTAGCCGGTACGGCTAAATCTGGCACATTTACATGTTGGACATTGTACTCATGTTGATTAATGTGCACTGTCCCTTTTAAATAAAGAAATCTAAAAAAAAAAAAAAAAATTCCTGTGGGAATCAGAGGTGGGAAACTTGGGCTCGATTTTGCTAACGAGTTTCCCAGTTGGTGACGCGTTGTTGACAACTAACTTTTGATGTAGGTGACTTTGGTGACTTTGGTTCACTGAACATATTTCAATGACAATAAACGGTTTATTGTGGACAAATGCCTCTGCCAAGAAACATGCACAGACATAACATGTTTAAAATTATTCATAAATAGGTATAAAAAAAACAACACATTAGGGTTACACATTATAGGGTGATAGTGATAGGGTCACATTACCTATCCGTGTCTTTCCCCGTTCGTTGTCCTGCAGATAACGCAAACAAACACCTGTAGATGTGATGTTTGTATGCTGGCATAAGAAAACAGCAGAAAATCTTTTGTTATTGTGGCCTCCATGTTTTCACACACCTGATGCTCTAGGATACGCCCAACCGTTGGTGGCAGTCATGCAAAAAGTTGTTATCCTCTATTGACAAGCCGCCACTGCTTACTGGGATAGTCTATATAACTCATCCCTAAGTCAAAATAAAACAATAAACTCTATCCATACCTAGCTATCACCAAGGAGCGCCTTAATTAAGCAGGTGGGCTAGAGCAGATCTGTGCACTGGCTTTGGGGAGAAAAGCTGGTCCATTGTGCTGGCTCTTTTGCTACACTTATCTGGTGGCCACAATAATTAAAACGTGCTTACGAGTTCATTACAACGTGGGAATGAATTGTAGCCTATATCATGGCCACGAGTTAATTAAATCGTGCGAACGAATTGTATCTCGTGGGCACACAATATCATTTCGTGGCCTCAAAATACATTTCTAAAATCTATCCGTGATCCTTCCTGGAATCCGTCCAGAACAACTAGCTAAGATTGGTAAAGCAGGTAGGGAATAGGCCTAGGACATTGTGGGTATTCTGAGTAGTAGCCTAGTGGGGTACAGGACACACAGAAAACGGTGGTAGAATCAAATGTTTGAAGGAGATAGGATTATTTAGTAGAATTTAGTGGGTTTTGTTTTGAGGATAGAATTCCTGTGATGTAAAGTAGTCTGGTTAGCTACGTACTCCGATACAGTAGTGGCGGTATGCATTTTAAGTAATGGTTGCAACCCGCCATTAAATCAAAAGAAGAAGAAGACACCCTGCTTTCTAGGGATTACGGTAACCGTTTCTCTATGGTTTCTATCTGTCTATGACGGTAACCAGCGCCATGCTACCGGAAAGGCCATTGTGTTGTCGCTTTTGTGAGTAACCCAAGGATTGTGTCGCTCTTTTTTCCATCATAGTTCTCGGTGGCTGCACAGTATAACATGTCTACAGACATGCCGCCGGGCAGTCTGAATGTGGAGTCGCAGCTTTTGTCCATAATGGACGAGCTGGTGAAAGCGGCGGTGGTGGAAATCAGTCAGCTTTTCTCGGTGAGCTCGGCGTCTCTCCGCCTGAATCTAACCCAGAGTCTGAAGGAAAACGAAGCCCTGAGGATGAGGATGAAGGTGATGAGGAGCGAGCTCTTCTCACTCAAGCTGCAGACTAGGACCAACCGACCGGCGAGCCGCTTTTCCCCGATCAGAGGAAGTACACCCAAACCACGGGCTAAACCCCAAGGTAACGAGTATTCACTTAAAAAAACAAAAACAAAAAACTTAATACTTGAGTAACAAGTAGACTAACGCTCCTCCTCCTGCAGGTAACATCAAAAACCCACTTTTGCTCAATTCAGATTCCAAGCAATTGTTGTTGTTGTTGTTGTTGTTATTAAAGCGTGCTGTAACAGTTGCTTTAATGGTTCTCGTACAGAAAGAAAATGTCTATAAACTGCTTATCACGTAGCACAGCTACATCAACATGGTTTGTCATCTTGGTAGCCTATTTCAGTTTCTGATTTACTTTGCATGACATGTTTAACTTTATGATGGCTGGTTTAAGTTAAGCCAATTTTTAAGGCTAACTGATATCTCTAATTACACGTTGACTGTCAAAATACTCATTTAAAAACGAAAATCGTCAGAGTTGCAGCAGCTCTCCACTTTTATTCATAATGGTAGCAGAAATGTTGTCCATTTTGATCCAGAATAGTTGCATTGAAGGGTTAGTTGTGAGTGACAGACAAATTACCATAAGTCAATTGGCTGACCACAAAAGTTTATTTAAAATAAAAAACGAAAATCAAATTCCCTTAGCCTTACAAATGATCGACTATTTTTTAAGAGCTTCAGACTTACAATTGAATTTAGATAAATGTAAAATTGTAACATTACATGATTATCTCTTGCAACTAACATAAAGGTCAAGTCAGAAGTTAAATACTTCTGATTGTTATTTCCAAGGATAAGATAACTTCAGACAAAATTAATATATGGAACAATCTAGACAAGTGTAAATTAATCTTAAATAGGTGGCTGCAGAGAGATATCATAAGTTTTGGGAGATTCTTATTATCCAGAATGGACAGCTTATCCAGACTTATTTACCCGGCCTTCTCCTTACCCATCTCTACAAATATGATCAAAGCCATAAACAAGGTCAATTTGAAATTAATATGGAAAAACAAGTGTCAGTACATAAGGAAAATTGACATGGTTTAAAACTATGAAGATGGAGGTGCAAATGCAATTTATTTTGATATGATGAATGGTGTCTTAAAATTTAAATGGTTAAAATCTTGTATTAATAACAGGCAGTCCTTTTGGTTTACTGTCCCCAATTTAATATTTTCAAAAATGTGTGGAATAGACTTTCTCCTGCGATGTGATTTTGAATGCAATTCATTACCAGCCAAACTTTCTGCTTTCCATCAACAGGTCCTTTTCTATTGGTAGTTAATCTACAAACATCATTTTACACCTCATAATACTCCAGTTTGGAATAATAGATACATATGTATAAGCAGAAAATCTGTGTACATGGAGGAATGGAAATCCTAGGGAATCTGGGCAATTTCTCATTTTAATGGACGGTAATGGAATCTTGTTACAGCATGAGGAGTTTTGTGAGAAATATCAACTTCAATGTAATGTCAAGTGTTATGATAGATGGTTGAAAGTAGGGATGTAACGGTATGAAAATTTAACCTCACGGTTATAGTGACCAAAATTATCACGGTTATTATCGCGGTATTTTTAAAAGTGTGTTCAATATGTTCAGAAAGCACCGATAGGCCTACACAAGCTGAAATAGTTTCAAAAAGTGTTACAGTGTTTATTATATTACAAAAATATAGGCAATAGACTGATAAATGTCCTGAGTGCTGTCATTTTCTCGTTCCGCCATAATTCCAACTTCAAGAAATGCACGTTGTAGACTACGCAGTGCGCCTGCGCGGCAACTTCAGGAGACTTGGATGAAGCTGGGAACACGCGGTTTCCACACCTTGGTAATCCACCGTAGGGTTGCAGCTATGATTATTCCATCAAGTAATCGGATAAGAAGTACTTTTGTTTTATTAAAGAGCAATAATAAATAGTTTGGTTTAATTTTCGGAATTACTTACAATATCATTACACTTATGCTAGTAGATCGTTGATCAGCTGTTTCTCTGTGAAGAGAGAGAGAGTGAGAGAAAATGGTGTGCAACAATCAGCTGTTTTCCCAGCTCTTTAGATCAAATTGCCGTCACCACTACGTATTTTCTTGTCTTTGATTTTGGTAGTTGTGGTGTTTTGGTGTAGTTTCTTCGTTCATACGACTCTGTGATTTACTTTTGTGGGGTCCGCTTCGTGGAATGGATGATTAAGTTAGACTCTTTTTTTCTGTTGAGATGCTGAAGCATTGACGTTGTGCTATTATTGTGCTAAGCTAGTTCGATTTTGCAGTAGACTCACTTTACAGAGTTTTCATTTTAATTATATTTGAACTGATTCCAAACTTTGGACACTTTGTTGTTTTCTCCAGCCTGTCTCTTCTCTTAGCTCCTTACGCTCTTTCTTCATTTTGTAATCAGTCTTCATGGCATGTGTTGCCAGCAGCATCAGCTCGGTTTGCGACAGTAATAATCCTCTGTGCGGAACCACCGTGAGCGATACAACGTTGGTAACATTAATTAAACAAAGCTTCGAGGCAAATAGTTTTGCATCGAGGATTTTTAATAATCAAATTATTCGAGTTACTCGAGGAATTGTTTCAGCACCTAATCCTCCATAATAATGATATTTTAAATGAAAACTGTTATTGTTATTGTCAACATTTTTATCGTGGTTTACCGTTACACCAGTAATCGTTACATCCCTAGTTGAAAGCTATACCAATGTCTCTAAAATTGATGGTGAGAGAAGACGTTAGGTACTCCAAAGTTTCTCCTGGTCTGAGGCAGCTCTGCATCGAAGGAATTGGTTTCCGTGACTATAAATGTACCAACAAAGTTATTAGAAATATTCTTTTAAAGGAATATTACCCTAACCCAGTGAGAAGAAAATATATGTTGAAAGAATTTGGAGATGGAGAGGTTAAGAAAATAAGGAAACGTTATATCTCATTTCCTCGTCCATTGAAGGTATAAGAGGTCAACTTTAACATTTTAAATCAAATCTACCCAACAAACAAATTCTTAAGACTGAAATTAAATTTTGATACAAATAACAGTGTTTTTTGGGAAAAGGAAATTGAAAATCTAGAACATGTATTTTTTCTAGGTGAGTTAGTGCAATCTTTCTGGAAAGATCTGCAGAGCTGGTTACAAACCAGGGAAATTGAGAATACCACCTCTGACAGTGAAGAATATAAAGTTTGGTGTTTTTGTTGAAGATAAGAAGGTTGATTTTGTTCTCAACAATTTGGTGCTATTAGGAAAACATTTTATACATAAATGTAGATATTTTAAGACCAAACCCTCCCTGATCCATTGGAAGAATTAGTTAAATGTTTTGTGCAAGTCATTGAAACAAGTTATGGACAAAAAAGCCCTTAAATTGATTTCTTTACTTGAAACTCTTTAATTTCTTGTTAATTTGAGATAGCCCTTTTTATTTATTTTCTCTTATTTTAGTTTCTTCTTTATGTTGATTCGCTATGTATAAGCTCCTAGGTTTTGTTTGTATGCTCGACCCGAGGAAAAAGATCTATTTTTGAAGTGGATTTGTAAAAATGCCTTGCTTGTTTATATATCTGTATTCTGAATAAATAAAAAAAAACTTTTGTTGGGTGGGTCCTATGTGAAGTTTTTCGGGGATATTAAGTCCCATCAATGCTGTCAAAACTACCGGATCATACATCCGTCCTTCACAATAAAATTACATGCTTCAACAACTATGAATTATGCAATAAAAGCTCCTTAATTTCCAGTACAGTAAAAATAGAAACTTTTTAGAGGGAAAGATTGTCGCCCGAGCGTTGTTACTTCTTTCTTATTTCTTTCTCTCATCAAAATCACTATCATGTACTAATTAGACGTGTAAATGTCCATGTACATATATGAAAATTCATACGTAGATTGTTAGATGGGTATAGATAAATTCTGCAAAAAATTTTGGTGATGATCGGAAACGTAAAGTACCGTGAAAAGACCGGAAAGCGCGTCAGGTTGGAAGTGTTTCCGAATGTGGCCAATAGCAGCGAGTGGTGTCCAAACGTGGACACAGTGACGCTAATGTTTTGCGGTACGTCTGTGTTTGAACCAAGGGGGTAAGCTTCTCCTCGGAATGCGTAGCTCCTATGGTGCCATTTTGATGCTAACAAGCCATCACCTCCAATTAGCATTCCATTGACTGCCATTCATTTTGGCGCCACTTTGACAGCAAAAAACTTTACATCTTCAGCGTTTAAAGACTATTTGTCCATTGTTTATTTCAAAGAAATGCAACCATGTATAAAAGGCTCCATTATCTTGTACCTCACATTATGGCTCCGTAGTAGACATTTTTGTAAAAATAGGCTAACGATTGTGTCATAACCACGCGACTTACTGTTGCATAGTAGAGGAATTACTGTATAGTACAGGAGAAGCTCGCAGGCAGTTTCGACTTACATTAGCTGTTTAAGTTTAATTACTAATGTTAACTAGCATTTTAGTTAGCAATAATTAGCCTGTGCCTATGTTATCTCCTTACATATACCTACCCTCTCCGTCTCTGCAAGATTGGGAATGATTGAGATTTCTCTTGGCACAGCTACCAGAAGACTTCCAACTTTCAGACAAGTTGCTCACGTCACGTATACGTCTTCGAGCTCAGTTGGAGGCTGCGCAGTAACGCTCAGCAATCACCGGAAAAGTGCTTCTAATATCCTTCACTGGTCTCCATCCAGAGCAACGGGATCTGTTAGTCCATTTTATATATGTCACTGGTATAAACATGGATGTGTTTACTACTGTTGCAAGGCAGCCTGCTTTCCTTAACTTCCTGCTTCTTCTTCTCTACTACTTCATGCTCATTCACAGATTATTTTGTCTTAACGCCCTTAGGTGTTTCAGAGAGTAGTGCAACAAACAACGCATTGAACATAAATGTCTCTGTGTGTGCTCGGAGGGCGCACATCTATGGCGGTCTGCACACGGTGTCGAGCGTGGGTATACCCGCACCTTAAGGGTAGGCTATAAAGGGTAATTAAAACTAGTTCATTGTGCTTTAAAGCTATAGTGCGTAGTTTCTGCTGCTCCCATGAGGAAAAACTGTTGGCCACATGATACAAGCCTTCTGTGATGGGATGGTCTATGGGAGTTCTATGGAAGATGGCATAAACCAAATACTACAAATAAATAAATAATACTTGGTACACAGGTGCCCCATGGGGAAGTGCTCAACAAATTGAAAGATCTTATCAAGTGCCACCATGTGGCCAATTATAAAGCTCTTAATCTGTAAATATTTGACCTTTACAGCTGGAAGCATGATTCCAATTGTCAAATGTGCTGCATGCTTAGAACATTGACGCTTTTGGATATTGGTCTCTTTCCCCCCTCTAGTTGTCATTAAGCCACCAGTGGCTCAAAAGACGGGTGGGGAAGCTGCTTCTATTACTTTACAATCAGAGAACAAGACTTCTGCCACTCCAGTGGAGGTAAATACAGTACAAGTACTTTCAGGAACTATTGTTTTGTTAAAAATGTGGTTTGCTCATACATATGTTTTCTTATTTTTCAGTGTGCAGGCGGGGAGATCCCAGATGTCATCCTGATCAAAGATGAAGATGACGTCGGCGGATGTGGACCAGTTGTAGGTGGGTATACAACATATGCAATAGTATATAGGTTTTTGTTGATGTTGACATTAAGCCATATGATATCAGAGTATATGATATCAGACAGTGGCCACACAGACAATACTTAGGACTCTGATGAAGATGTAAACTTACATCGAAACGTTAGTCACTGTTATGGACCTTAAAAAATAAAACTATAAAGTAAGAAGACATCTGTGTTGCACCGGCATTTTTTTGTTACTTAGTACTTGGTATTGTTATTAGTGTACAAGGTCATTGTTGGTTTAGCCTTTGTAGGACATTTGTTGACATAAATAATGTTTGAGGAAACCTATTAGCAGAAAATAGACTTTTTAAATATATACTTGTATGTCACAGCTGAAGGAAAACATGTATCATGCCTGAGAAATTTTATTGAAAGCATTTTGATTTTCAGGTCAAATTCTACACTCTTCTGGAAAACGAGAAACATTTTTTTTAAATTGCATTGATCTTTTTAAATTACATGTATTTAATTTCAAACACTGCACACTTTGACAGATCATCATCACTGAAAACTTTAAAATATGTTTGTTTTTTTTATATCCCAAAATGCATGCCTGGTGTTATCTTTATTTTTATTTATAAGTAAATATCTTTATACAAAATATTTTGTATGCATGCGTCAATATATTGAAGCATATGTCAGATCGGATGTCAATGAGTAGGCTTTCAGGGTGATTTATTACAACACCATGTGCATTTAAAAATGATGAACGGCACGATTCAGCCATGACACGTAACTGTTTTTGGTCCAGCACTGGCTAATTCAGTACAAGAGGAAGGGCGTTTTGGGTAAACATCACTGTACTTATTATATTTAAGTCAGTCATTCAGTACTTTACAATCACATGTAGACTTTGTTGACACCACTTATTATGGTAATGTTGTTGCAAATAATTCGCAGTCTAAGGTTTCATACTCAAACACTGATTCCTCATGTCTTTTTGTGGTTTGTCTTCTTAGGTCAGAATGACTTTGGAAACCCCAGTATGCAGGGTGATGTTTCTACAGGGACTCAGAATTTAGAGTCCTGCCTGACTAGTGATAATAAGGAGCTGAGAATCGTGAGTGTTCACGGACGAGGGGAAGGGCCTCTGCAGGAGGAGAGAGACACCTTCTTCACTGTCTCTGAACTCCAGGCTTTTAGCTCTCTGTCTCCTGACCATAACGTCATTCATGACAGTCTCCAGAATTTCACCACTGGTGCCAGTGACAGAGCCCCGATGAGAGGAATGCAGGATAACAGAAACAACCAACTGGAACAAAATCATTCCACCCAAATGGCTTCAACAGCATTTAATCCTGCAATAAATACACAAATAGTAGGAGCTGATGGTCAAGTGGGGCACCCTAGTCTTGTCAGCCAGTTTGCCCAGCAGCAGAATGTCTTCCCTCACGGTGTCAACAAATCTCTGGACTGCAGCTTCTGTGGCGAGCGCTTCCTCAGCCGTGAAGACCTGATTGTGCACAGGGCAAGTCACACCGGAGAATCGCCCGTTCTTTGTACCTTTTGCGGTAAATCGTTCATCAACAAGAATACGCTGGGTATCCACATGCGCATTCACACTGGGGAAAAGCCGTACGCTTGTACGCAATGTGGGAAACGCTTCACGCAGAACGGCAGCCTGAAGATCCACCTGAGGACCCACTCTGGAGAGAAGCCATACACCTGCAATCAGTGCAGTGCCAGCTTCAACAACCCCAGCAACCTGCGCAGACACATGACCACACACAACCCTAATGGAGTGCTCTGACCAATAACGATACAAAGTTTGAAGATTAATGTAAAGCTTTTACATTTTTAAGCATGTTACTTTTACTGACACTTGTCACAGTGTGTATTCGGGGAATGTGTGTTTCCTCCAGTAGCTTATGTTCTTGTCCTTTTGTGTTTCTAGTTTTGGAACTGCACAGGGAACTTGTCATGCTTCAAATGTACTTGATGAAGTACTACTAGTACACCAGCATAGCTTGACAACATTCCAGTAAAATCAACGGACTGTGGTACATTCTTTTTAATTCTGAATGAGCCCCGCCATAGGAAAACAACATTCAAAAATGCCTTTTTATTTGTCTTTGCTTTTTTAAACTGTCTGAAAAGCAGACAAACGTATGCCTTATTCATCATTTAAGGAAAATATGCAATACCTTCATAAAGAAAAAAAATGACTGACACAACCATCTCTGCAAATTAGACAACTGTAGCTCAATGCTAGATAAGTAATTATTCAATTTGTCGAACCCGTGGTCGCTGGGTCGAGGAGTAAACCTCTATATATGGGCGCCTGCTCCACCAGGTGAGCTACCCCTCAGAGGCTATCTTGACTGATTTGACACCATCAACACTTGGAGGAAAGCATTTGCAGGCCAGAGAGGGACGGGGATGGCTAATGGCCATTTTACAGTAGCCACCGACGCAGGTCTGGAAGCTAAAGTGGCCAAAATCATGAACAGTGACATTGAAATAAAGAATAATACAGTTATTGATGGCGTTATGGATAAAAATCAATTGTGTTGTATCACATTAATATTGTGATATAGTAAATACTCAAGAAACTTTATCTTAAACACAAATTAAGGCCTGACAAATTAAGGTAGGGCTGCTCGATTATGAAAAAAAAAAATCATAATCACAATTATTTCACATGATTACTTATTACCTTTTGGAAAGATGTTGCATTTGTTGAAATAAATAAAAAAACAGATCAACAGTGAAAACTATATGAGAGTGTACTTGCTAAATGTTATGTGCAAAATAATTGTTTTTTTCGATTACATTGTTTTTGTGATTGTTGGGAGCTGGCATCAAAATTGCGATCAAAACTTGATTAATTGCTAAGCCCTAAATTAAGGTATTCACTTCCAATATAGTCATAAATCAGTCATGCACATTTGTTTGCCCACAGTGGCCTAATGCAGATATTAAAGGGATCACATTTTGTAACTGGTCTGCAAAATCCAGTTATGATATGGTTTGCAAATGTTTGGTATAAATTGGTATATATTGCCGTAGTGCCCCACCCTAGGTACAATAAAAAAAATTACCAGAATGCTAATGTAAAGTGTTCTTGAAAGATTCTCACGTCACAACATTGACAAAGATTCCCATGCACTGACTAAGCTTCAGACCTGGATTTATCAATATAAACATAACTTATTAGGAAGTACAAATGTTTGGCTTAGCCTACTGTTTACTGAGCTGCATACCTGACAAAAGGAGATACACATTTAACCGTCTTTCATTTGTGTGTGTGTTTCATTTAAAAAGAAAATTAACTACCTCCACTGTTGTCTCTCTTTTCCTCTTTTTGTACTCCCCATATGGTTTCAGACACAGCAATAATCAGTGTAGTGTGGATTATGCAATTATGAATAAATATAGTTTTTTTTTTAAGTTTTCAACAACACATCTCTGTCATTTTACACCTCTAGAGTGCAGCATTGTTTGTATTCCCAGTAATGATTGTGACTTATACTATAGCACAGTGGGGGCACTCATAAGGAAACTGGGGGATTCCTTACATTGTTCCTCTTTCCACCATGCTCACACTTAATTATTGTATATCAGGATCCTACATGTTTGGTTTTGGTTTCACCCAAGAACTATAAAGTAAGAAATATATCACACTAATAACTCACAACACTAATAGATAGGAGGACTGCAAGTACAATAATTACTGTAAAACCAAGTGAAAACATGGTTTAACACTTAAGTGGTGCTTTGTAGGAGTTGCAGTCATGCAGTACCTAAATAGTTCAGTGGTGACGCATGATTCATACAAATCAAGTGATTGCAGACCATCAGTCTATTTACTGATCGGGCACATGCCGGATGTGATCCCTAGTGGTTTCATGTGCCAATAGTTTTATCGTGTTGGTGTGGAATGCTATTGCACTCCCGTAAGAAATGCTGCTTCCTCTCAGGCCATTGTTCTTGGGCAATCAATGAAATGACATCAGTGTGTGTGTGTGTGTGTGTGTGTGTGTGAGACGGAGAGGGAGCGACAGACGGAAATTATGGGAGGAGCAGAATGTAAATCCCCCTACTCCTCCTTTATAAGCATAGAGTTCCTCATGTCAGTCCGTGTGTGTGTATCTGTTTTTTTAAGTCCGGCTACATAACTAAAAACTTAAAAAAATAAAAAAAAAAAAAAAAACACCTGTATGAGAAGAGGAATTCTACGTGCGCCGTCTTTACGGTAAAGACGCTTGTTGATCCCGCCCTCTCTTTGATAGAAAACTGTGATGTCGCTTCGTCTTTAACGAGCTTGACCCAGAAGAACCCAGGGAAGGAGGGGAAAAAACACACTAAAAACGGAATAGTCTGGAAGGGGTCGGGACAGTATTTCAACGAGCAAGGTGAGTTAATTAATAAATGTTACCAGATGGTTGATACAGTGGGGGCCGCGGTTTTCCCCCACAGATAGTGGGTGCACTGCAGCGTTGGCAAGGAGTGGTCACATCATCGACAGATCGCAACACGACTCCCCTATGCTAATGTTAGCTACCGATGCTAACGTTAAAAGTTCATAACGTGACCCGCGGTTCCGTTGCCTACCGTGCATACTGTTATAACTGATTCAAAAGAGCCCCTGATACCAACTGAGAACACCGTCTAAATTAGCTTAAAATACCTCTTAGCCAAACGCACGCTAACTTGCTGCTAATCTGTTTGCGATGCTAACGCTAGCCTGGCTGTTGGCACTGCTCTCTCTGTCGGCTATGTGGGTTATTGTGATGCTAACGTAGCAAGACAGCCAAACCAGGTCATGCGGGTGCTGCTGAGCGAGCATTCCGACCAACTGGGCTGATTTGATCTTCAACATTGTCATTTATTTGGGCAGTAACGTTAGCACAAGCATCGAGAAACAATGCTCAAATACGCGAGTCTTTGTTCGTGAGAGTCTTTTTATACCCACGTCTTATTGATAGTGCCTAACACTGGCAGCTCTGCTCGTGGCGCTTGCCCTAGATTGTTAGCTTTATTACGTTAGCAAATCAGTGTGTGGGGGTTTTGCTGGATCCAGATCAGGGAAATGCTAACTGTTAGCGGTTTCAGAAGAAGAGGTGTTGGACTTTCACAGGGGATACAAAAAAGTATGACCATGTGACGGTCAGACGTGTTAACAATACTGAAATAGACCGCCTCTTTATGTCGGACGCAGACAGTTTTATCAGTTTAAGCAGATAAGTAGATTTCCTCATCATTGGCAAGGAGCCCCGGAGAGAACAGTGTAGCAAGGTAATCGTACACCCCGCAACTTGTTTGAAAACACATTTAAACGTTGAGCCTGTTTTTGTTGTTGTATTTGAGTTTGTCTAAGGGGTGGTGGTCCTCTAGTTGTAGTCTTGTTATTCAGGCTGGGATTTTAAGGTTGTCCGCTTGTGAACCTGTTGGGTGGGTCCTGTGTGAACTTGTTGTAGAAGGAAAATGTCTGGGTGGGGATAACTGTCAGCCTGAGTGTGAACAAATAAACTACCTTTTCCCCTTTTTTTTTTTTTTTTTTTTTTTTTGTAAACTGGTTTCATGCAGGCACATGTACAATATTGCAGTGTAGTTAAGTGTCTTAGGACTGTTCAGGTTAATACAGTGTGTGTGTAGGTATCACTGTAGATTTATAATGTGCTTCAGGTGCCACCACTAATAACACCATGTGTGATTGAACAACCATGTATCAGCCTTTCATGTCTACTTGTCTCCAACTGTTTGATTGTTGATACATGCTCCCAACACCAGCTGTAATTGTGTCTGCTCTCTTGCGGTGTGCAGGTTAATCCAAAAAGGGCCTAACCTGTATGTGTGTCGTGCATGCATGTTAACATTATGTGTGTATGTGTTGAGAGGTAAGTGGATTAATGGGCTAAAGCTTCAATCCCATTACAAGCCAGGCTCAGTTTAAACCAGCGCTGGTGGCATCACACTGACTTTTCAGCTGAACTGCATTGTCCCTTACCTCGAGCTACATGAACATATGTGCTTTTTGACAGTGAATGGTTTGTTTCAGTTGGATTTTTTTTGCTGCTGATGGCAGGTGTAGGCGCTTATTGCATTAACCAGAGTTTCATTAAGTCGACAAAGGCTGCATTGTTGGTTACATGTGCATATATGATCACAGATGTCTTCTGACAGGGTTGAGTGAGTCATGCTGACTGATGGCTGCAGAATCAGATGGAGATATGTGACTCGTGGTGTTTCAGGGCACGGTCAGATGTTTGAGGGGTGTGTGTGTGTATGTTGTTGACCTCAAAGCACTGTGCTTTTAGATTTTGAACTTTTGTTGACAGCGTACATAACCTAACCCTTTCTCTGCGAGGTCTTGTTCACTCACCCTTTTAAAGCTTTTAAAAACCTTTAGCAGTTAGACTATGGGAGCAAAAAAAAGTATAATAACTCATTATAAAAACTATGAAAATGTGATGATTCGGCCACACCGGTTTACAAAGATTGCTTCTGAAAGGTCATGAAAGCAGAACAGAAAAGGGTAGATGGAGAACAATATTAGCAAAATGGGAAGTGGCTTGTGGTCGTGTGATAAACATATTGACCATGGGGGATTTTCACCGCAAAAAACCTTCCTCCAACCATCAGTATGTGGTTTATTAAAGTGTACATCATAGACTTTCATGGATTTTTGTGCAAGCAGTTATGTTGAGGAAAATGTTTTTTTTGGTGACCTTAAGTATCCGCTTTGTCCCTTTACTCATCTCTGATGTAGAATCCATAACATCCTGTTTCTCAGGAAGTGGGTTATAGGGGAAAGGGGAGGGGAGCGGCAATGGGACACCACTGATTGTTTTCATTGTTCAACAAAACTCACCGCTGACTTTCAAGGCCAAAACTAACAGCTGTGTAAGGGGGAAGACCGGGGGAGAACAGAAGTCATGAGCGGGTTAAAAGCGACATTAACTCGACCCCCTCCAGACACATACAAACACAGATGCTCTCGCACTCAAATGTGTCCAATAATATCCTCCTTGCTATCCAACTCTTTCACACTTGCGTTCATGCTCTCGGTTGCACAAACTACTTATTGTTCCACCAACCTCCCGGACTGACAGCTGCAAATTCCCTCTTCTGACTGTGGTTAAAACACACACAGACAGACTTAGAATTACATTCCCAAGTACACTTGCCAAGAAATATCAATCACAGTTTATAATTCATCTGGCATGAATGACAGTTGTGCTTATTAGTGATATACGATAGCCTGTAGCGAGTTAATGATGGTTATTTTGCTCTGAGATAAGATGAGGCGCGGGTAGGGTTGGGTATCGTTTGGTTTTTTTTCGATTCCGGTGCTAAATCGATACTTTTAAAACGGTGCCGGTGCCTGAACCGGTACTTTTCAATAAAGTTAAAAAATAAGGGTAGTAAACAACAGTCAGTGACTTGTTTATTGCTAAGGCCATGGTCAAAATTAAAGATTTAATAATAACGTTACAACAATAACAATAACTTATTTCACCAGTAAATTGCTGTTGAACCCCAGATGGGAAAAGGGTATTTTACAATTACTGTCAATGCACCACGAGGCTACCAGTTTTAAGTGAATCTGTGTTGTTTCATTCCGACAATGGCAGCTGCAAGTGAACGCACCGTCTGTGTTGTTTAATTCCGACCATGTAAACATACTGTATATCTATGAATTGTGACAACGGCAGCTGCTGCGCTGCAGAGCAGACTGTTACATCCCGCTGTTGAAGTCCTCCACAGTGAAATACAGTCACACTTTACACTGTTTAACGTTAGCTGTCAGCATTTTAACCGTGATTAATCCAGCTGCTAGCTAAAGGTAGGCTAACGTTACATGCTGTCAGGTGTAGTGTAAAGTCAGGCACCGAAACTTTCGTTCTTATTCGGTCTCGTTACTACCGTTTACGTCGGCACCGGTTCCCTATTGGCACAGAGTTTCGGTACCCAACCCTAGGCGCGGGGCAGTGTTTAGCCTGCACGATGTGGCATAAAATAATTAGGGCTGTCCTCGACTAAAGAAATTCTTAGTCGACTAACACTTATAGGATTTTGTCGACTAATCGATTAGTTGATTTAATTGACAGAGCTGTGCGCTTTGAGAAGTGGTTAAGACTAGAAAAGCACAATATAAATGTAGTTAATTAACCATCTGTTAAACTGAGTTTCTCCACAATTAATCCTGCAAAAGCACCACTTTAAATCTTGTGTTTACCATAAATGTGCTCAGAAGTTTCTTGGAAATGAGTAATTAAGCATGAATAAGCATAAAAAATGACTAATCGACTAAAGAAATCTTAGTCGACTAAGACCAAAACGACCGATTAGTCGACTAATTGACTAAGAGGTGGCAGCCCTAAAAATAATGGATGATGCCAGATGAGAAGAGGTTGAAATAAATAGTTAGTCTTTCTCTGTGTTATTAGCCAGTGTCCTGAAAGGTCATTCTACAGTGGCTGAGTGGGTGGGCTGCTGTGCTGAATTGGCAGGAGACAATGCCAGGAATGTAAGATAATCTTTTATTCAGCACTCCTTTCCTTATCTCTCTACCCCACTCTTTTGCTCCAGTTTACACTCTCCTCTTCTGTTTTTCAATGCCCGTCTTTCGCCTTTGTTTATTTGTTTGCAGCTCTTGTTTATTGCGTTTACATGCAGTTTAAAAAAAAAAAAGATTATATTTCGGTTAAGGCAATACCCTGGTTTCTCAAACGCAATGTAAACCCTGGTTAAAATTGTAGTTCTCATAACCCGGTTAACAGACCTAGATAACCCCTTTAGTAACCGGGGTATTCGTGCATACATACACCTTTACCGGGGTAAGATCAGGTTACGCTTTTGCTCTTGCTCAGTGGGTTATAACTGCCCCTGCCAATCTGCTGCAGTGGTTTTTGACCCGGACGTAATCCGTCAGCACTGTGGGTGGAGATACAACCTGTTGCAATGGTGCAACAAAACATTGTTGCCCGCATCAGCGCTCCAGCGGCAGCAAAGAGCATACCGTTCATCTGTTTTACTCCATCTCTGGGGCTGTCTCGGCAAAGAAGTGGATAGACCAAGCAACTCGTTGTGGTCGCTGGCTAACGTTAACGCTAGTTTGCTAATTCCACCCAACATGTCTTCATGCGACACCAGTTAATGTTAAAGAAAAGAAGTCAAACAAAGTTGTCACTCATCTGGCGAGAGCACTGTGCTTTCCTACGCTGTGACAAAAGTGTGTGGATGAAACATTTAGTTCAATTTTTACTAACTTAACATTAGTGGTCGGCCTGTCAGCTGTTTAGTTAGCTAGCTCGCTCGCCAGAGGGCTGGCGGCCTGCGAGGCCGGTACAGTTATAACACTCAAAATGAGAAGTAAGGCATAGAGAATTAACGAAATATACTGCACTGAAAAGTCGTCCATGTTCTTCCTGCTTTCCAAGTTGTTGTAGTTTTTACGAAGGTCAACCAGAGTAAAAAGCCGTTCTCTGACCAGTTGTACGTTGGCAGAGCGCCACCTACTGTACCCGGGGTAGAGTCACTCCCGTTATTCTTCCCGTTCTTCCCTGCTCATGTATACGGGGACAACTGCCATAACCCGGTTATTCACTTATTAACCCCAGTTACTGCCGTGCATGTAAATGCACTGTGTATGTCTGTAGTGGATAATATCAGCCCTGTCCTGGCTATGACCATATATAGTCATGTGTGGTACAAGACGGCAGTGTGTGATTTGCTCAGGTGGGAGGTTATAGCTTTGGGGCGCCACAGCCACTAAGCAAAGGATAGTGTGAGTGGGTTTATGTGACATCATGTCTTCCTGACAGTCAGCCTTATCCTGCATGCAAATCCTGGTTTTGGTTGTGACAAATTCCTTTTGTGTTGTGAAATAAACTTCAGCCACTCCCTGTTTTCTCATCAGGACAACCCACTTTCCTCCCTTTTTTCCCACACTGAGCTCATCCTTTTTTTTTGTGTGTGTGTGTGTGTGTGTGTGTGTGTGTGTGTGTGTGTGTGTGTGTGTGTGTGTGTGTGTGTGTGTGTGTGTGTGTGTGTGTGTGTGTGTGTGTGTGTGTGTGTGTGTGTGTGTGTGTGTGTGTGTGTGTGTGTGTGTGTGTGTGTGTGTGTTAGTGTGTGTGTGTTAGTGTGTGTGTTAGTGTGTGTGTGTGTGTGTGTGTGTGTGTGTGTGTGTGTGTAGTGTGTGTGTGTGTGTTGTGTGTGTGTGTGTGTGTGTGTGTGTGTGTGTGTGTGTGTGTGTGTGTGTGTGTGTGTGTGTGTGTGTGTGTGTTAGTGTGTGTGTGTTAGTGTGTTAGTCATTCATTTAACAGGAACAGACGCAGCCTCTCCAGGCTTCACTTGACCAGCTAAAGGGTGTCGTAATAGTCTGTCTATGTGATATCACCATGTCTCTTTAGTGTTCTTTCTTATTTGTTTGCACAATCTATAACGGGTTAAACTGTGAGTCATTTGTCACCATCGCTCCATTTGCACCTATGCTTGTGCAATACACTCTACCTGTCTTGCACACAAACACCTGCTGCCTGAAATGTAAATGCAGGTCAGTGTTTGTTGCCAAAACCGCCATGGACTGGCATTCCAGATTGTCAGAAAAGTGTCTGTGCATGTTGGCGAGACAGAGAGGTATGAGAAACTGAAATTTGGTCACCCCCACCTCGTGTGTGTGTGTGTGTGTGTGTGTGTGTGTGTGTGTGTGTGTG
Organism: Perca flavescens; assembly: GCF_004354835.1. Lineage (NCBI taxonomy): Eukaryota > Metazoa > Chordata > Actinopteri > Perciformes > Percidae > Perca > Perca flavescens. The sequence goes on from NC_041340.1 coordinate 18,474,576, forward strand.
TGTGTGTGTGTGTGTGTGTGTGTGTGTGTGTGTGTGTGTGTGTGTGTGTGTGTGTGTGTGTGTGTGTGTGTGTGTGTGTGTGTGTGTGTGTGTGTGTGTGTGTGTGTGTGTGTGTGTGTGTGTGATCCACTTGTTGTCTCTGCTATAACAATGTCTTTCTCTCAGAGCACAGCCAAGATAACAAAGAGATATAGAGAGATAGGGATATAAAAGGCAGTTAAGTTGCCTAAGGAAGCAGGAATCTGTGTTTTTGGCCTTGTGCTAACTGTCCATGTTTTATTTCTGAAATTATAAATGCTGACGAAGATACTCAAGCTTTGCCAGCCTCACAGTCTGAGCCTTGCTCCAAGACCATGACCGAGTTGTTAGTAAATGAGGTGGTAATAAGTAAGGACCAGCTGTAGAGGAAATGTGCTGGTCTTGTTGTAAAAGTACTGTCTGTGTGTGTCTGTCTCCACTTGTTTGGCTCTGCTATAACAATGTCTTTCTCTCAGAGCACAGCCAAGATAACAAAGACACGTAGAGAGGGATAAAAGGCAGTTAAGTTGAGTAGAGGACTGAAAGATGAAGATTAGAGAGGAAAGGCTGGAAGAAAAGGCAAGGTTAAGAAGGAGAAAATGAATTGATAAGAGAACATATGGTTCTTGAAGGATGTTACTATCTCTAAAACCCTCTTTCTCTTTATGCTGACGGTCGATGTTCTCTGGCCCAGAAAGAGCTGCAGCTTCGTCAACTTCCCACAGCTTGCTGCTGTACGCAGGCCAAGTGTTGAATAAATACAGGGTGTGTCTGAAGGCTGGAGCTACTGTGTGCCTCGGTCTCTTTCTGTGTTTTTTTGCTCACAAATTCAAACGCAACCCTGATGACGCACTTGTACGGTATTCTCACTATGTTGCTGTTTTTCAAACACAGGTGCCTTCATTCTTCACTATAACATTTCTCCCTCTTTTTCTTTATTATTCTGCTCCCTCCACCTCTCTGTCTTTCTCTCCCTGCAGTCCATTCCTCCCTGTTTTCTGGGCTTGGTGGTTCGGTGACCTTCTATCCATGAGCAACTAGAGCTCACCTCTACTACCAAACCACGCCCACAGGTGAAGGTGTGTATTTCTGTTTTACTCTTTGTAAAATGTGCTTTGAGAGTGTTTTTGTGCTTAAATCATAAAGGCAAGTATTCAGCTCTCCTTGGACTGAATGTGGTGTTAAGCTTCCTCCTAAAAAGTATAAAGGGTGCTTCTCTTAATGTGAAACAGGCCTCATTCTCTTTGTTTGACAGTTTTTGTATACTATAAATCTTTTTTTATCCCCATAAATTGTTGGTTGAATTTTAAATTCATTATTTATGTGTGGAAAAACCCACCTAAACATTTGCCCCTTGACTTTGTAAACATTAATTGTACATCCATGAAATAAACATGTAAATGCAAACGAGACATCCCATATTCTTCTAAAAGGTGGAACTAGAGTGCAGGGTTTCCTTTTTCAGAGGAAGTTTGCTTGTAGCGTTCTGGCAGTACATTAATGCTGTTTTGCTTTGCAAAGTCTACACACTGCTAAGGATTTATCCAAAAATCTCTCTTTGTCTGCTCTTTGTATTTAATAAAGTAGTTTCTGGTGTGGTGTCTGAGTGGGTAAAAAGCCCAGCGGACCCATATATGCCTTAAGTGGCAATAACTTGATCTGCATGCAGGGGGTGATAATATTGACCAATATGTTGAAATATCCATCTTCGTATTATGATCGGTGGGTTGCAGTATTGATGATCAATGCAACAACCCGGGTTTGAGACTCTCCTCCCTCCATTATCACTACCCTTCTCCTGCAGCGTTTGTCTCGTATTGTCTACTGTCAGACCTAAAATGTACTATCGTGTGCCATGTGAATTATGCCTTATAAGGCACTAATTGTGTAGTTTATTATTCTTCTGTATTTTCTTTTCACATAGTGCCACCTTGCAGTGATGTGTTAAACACAGCACCTCTTGTGATAAAAGTCTTTTCAGTGTTAACTAGGGATGCCACACCCGTCAGTCATGACAACACCGGTGTTACTGATTAGACCAGACATTTGACAAGAAAATATGTTTGTCAATAACGCTCAATATCTGCAGAGCACTTACTTTGATCTCCGGTCGAGCTTCCCATGCAGAGCTGGGCACAGGCTGCGAGGCGGTCGCAGGAGGTTCAGGTTCCCCACTAAATATTGCCAAATAGGCGATTTGTGCTTTGACAAAAACATCTTCCGCCATTAACTTGTCAGTAAACTCTCCTTACTCTGTTCTTGACTCTTGCTGCTTTACGGAGCAGACACTTTCAGTTTATAAATATAGCGGCAGCATCCAACTTTGATAAGACGCTAGTATTTTTGATGTTCAAAAATGAACTAAATGGGTTTCTTTTTTTATAAAAACAAGACGATGGGGAGGGCAAGTAATGTAATTGGTGTAGGCCCGACCACCGGAAACTCCGACTATCTCGGCAAGCCTAGTGTTTGCATGGTCAGGTATTCCTAAAGGTTTCTCACACCCCCCATAGCTCAAAACACACTGACAAGTCTGATCGGTTACATGGTTGGCCACCGCAGCGTGACGTGGTGGTTGTTTCTCCAAAAGTTGAGTCCGTCTCAACTTTTCGTTGCACGCCCGCTGCGTTTTTCTTTTGAGTGTGCCCCTACAGCAACCCCCGCCGCAGACTACTACCCCCATTCAAAAATAATGGAAATACCCACATGTTTGCCGGACTGTCGGATGGCCGACGCAGGCAGTCTGAACAGCCATTAAAGTCTCTGTGCTGGGAAAACTTGAATGGATGAGTCATTACAACTTGACAGTCTTTCAAAGGAATATATGTTGTACAAAAGAACCCAGTGTAGATTTACTTCATGTCTGAGTTTCAGCCAGAAACATGTCTTTACAGTTGCAACTGCTGTATATTCGTTATTGAGTTCAAAGGATGTGTTGTGCAATCCCAACGGTGCCGATTACCAAAAAGGGATTGCAGCCTCAGTTCCCAAACAAATCAGATACAGGTGAAATAACACTTCCTTCTTAATATCAGCCCAGAAAATCCTGCATTATGTTTTTGTTAGACACCGACTCCCTGTGCTTTAGTGTGTATGAGGCTGCATGGATGTGTGTAACGCCCCCACCCCCCTCCCCCCTGTCTCCCCTTGGGGCCGTGTAGTGTGTATGGAGCAGTGTGAGAGCGCAGCAGCTCTGCTGGAGTCGGTCAGGGAGCAGGAGGTGCAGTTTGAACAGCTGACCCGGGCGCTGGAGGAGGAGAGGAGGAGAGTGGGCCTCCCTGCCACCAGCCCCTCGGCTCTGGGTCGCCCCCTCCCTCACACACAGGTAACATCCAGAGTCTCGATGGCGTTTACCTCCCCCACCCCCCGTCTTTCACTAAACATCCAATCCATGGATCATCATTTTCTCTGTCCAATCCTCAAAGTTTTCTCTCTCCATCCATCCATCAATCATTCATCCCTTCTCTGCCTCCGCCTGCCTCCTCTCCACCAGCGCTTGGCCAGTGTGTGTGTATATTTGTGTCGGTCGTCATTAAACGTCTATCATCATTGACCCAAACCTATCTGTTCATTCCTGCCCGTAGTTCCACTACTTTCAACGTGCCTGAGATGGTCCTCAGCACACATTTTCTGCATGTCTTCGCTCACTTACCGGATACACACTGGCACACACGTAATCACCTTTTGTCGGGCCCTGCTGTGGAATCTCAGTTATTTCCCCCCCCCATCTTCCATGTTCCAGCATGTCATGTTATGCAGTCCGGTCATCTGTCTTGCATGTGTCGCAAAGTCCTCCATCCAGTGAAGTTTCCTATCCATCATGAAGGATTTTGTCTTTTTACTTGCATTTAAATCCTTTATCAAGCACTTAAATGTATTACTTCTGTTACTCATTACTTCTGTTAAGAATTCTTATGCATGCAATTGTCTTTTTTGTGTGTTAAACATCCATGATGCAAGCTCCTTGAAGAAATGGTGTAATTAAATCACTGCTCTGTTATGTTATATTCACATTTGAGTCAGAACCGGTGAGGTTTTGGCACCTTTACTTCAAATATTACTTGGACTAATGTAAGTTTAACCAATTATCAACATAGTTGCAGACTGTCAATAGACTAATTGATAATTCAATCATTTAAGCTCTAATCCCAGTTAACTGTGAATTTAATATCTTGTATTTGACCATTGTGGACAATGTTGCAAATAACTCAGCAGGATTTCTGTCTGTCAAATATATGTAGTTTTATTTATTCATGGTATTTGCGTCAATGTGATGAAGTACATTGATATGCAAGGTGATTATACGGTTTCTCAATTGATTTTTCCTTTTGTTTTGTCTTTAGTTTTAAGGCTCTCACTGTTCATTTTGTTCAGAACTGAGTTATTTGCTTGGACAAGGTCCTACTGTTGCCTTCTTGTTTCATGTTGTTGTCTCTACCAAAAGACCTGACAATCAGAGAGTGATACACTGTGCTTAGTTGCCTGTAGGCTTGGATAACCATTAAAGCAGAGCCATTATCCTCAACACAGAAGGTCAGGCAGTGCCATATTTACGGGATGACATGTAAGCATACTTCCCAGCACTTGGCATTGTGTACACTGAGTAGAATAGTTTTAAATCTGTTACTAAATATTTTCCTTTCATTAAGGGCTCACTGACCTAGATTAGATCTTATGTTTTGTCTCTGTGAATCCTTGAAGTGACTTATTTGATTAGTGTGTGTGGCATCTGGAGGATGAAGGCTAAGAAAGTGAGAAACAGTTTTTTGCCTTGTGCTGAAAGCCCATGTTTTATTTCTAAAATTATAAATGCTGATGAAGATACTCAAGCTTTGCGAGCCTCACAGTCTGAGCCTTGCTCCAAGACCATGACCGAGTTGTTAGTAAATGAGGTGGTAATAAGTAAGGACCAGCTGTAGAGGAAATGTGCTGCTCTTGTTGTAAATGTACACTTGCACTTCCCATTGCTTTTGAAAAACAGCCCTGCCTCCTTGTGGGCATAATAGGAAGTGGGAGTTGGTAGTTGATAAGGTTCATAACATTGTTTTCTCTTGACTTAGTCTGAAACTATGAGTAACTGCGGTGGTAAAACGGTTGCTGGGAAAGATTTCCAAAGTTTCCCAAATACTCATTGTTCCCCATGTGATTCAGCTTGATGCTAATACTGATAACTGAGGTGGTTATATTGCATGAAACGGAGTGTGTTACTCAGGGTTAGGTAGAAAGTGTCCCAAGTTATACAGTGTGACCGTCAATTGGTTATGTAACCGATTACAGCAGGAGGAAGTAGGGTGTGAGGATGAGTAGCTTCACTCCAAAATGTCCTCCCTCATGTCTGGCAGTGATTCACAGACCATAAACATGCAGGGACAGTTTGGCAGTGAATGTGCTTCAGCAGCAGTAATATCATCTGGCAGGTTGTAAGAAAGTAGACCGCACTGGCTTCTGGGAGACGTGCCTTTCACCTCACTTGTGTGTGTTGTTCCAGCAAAATAGTTTTTCCAACATCTATTTCACAGTTGTATCTTTGTCTTTTATCCCAGAACGGGCGTTTAGGGGATGCAGACATAGAACGGCTGAAACTGACTGACTCCTACATTAACGGCACACAGGTATGTGTGAATAGTTTATTGTGTACATTTTGTTTTTCTTGTATTCATAGGAGTAAGTGCCAGTGATTTTTAAAAAACAAAAAACAAACACTATAAATGTGTGGTGTGCCTCTACACTGCAGTACAGAATGGTGGACCCTGCACACGGCGCTCTGGATGAGAGCTACACACCAGAGGACGAGTCCCAGGAAGTGCGCTCAGTCTTTTCTGACGACGGAACCACCCGACGGCCAGATAATGGCGTAAGTGATCACGACACATACACCGTGATATCATCAGACATATTTTTTTTTTTTTTTTTTTTTTTTTTTTGTGTGTGTGTGTGTGTGTGCAAAGGCTTGTGTAATAATCAAGTTGATAAATTGTATTCTTGTTTTCGTTGTGGCTGAACTAAGTGTTATGGAAGCATCCAAGGATCTTACACCACTTGATTATCCTTTGCTATAAACATATTTTGATACATCTACTACCATCTTGCTCTCCCTCAGATGAAGAAACCAATCTCGCGCACAGTCCTGCCCTCTGACTCGATGTCCATCGACGGGGGCTTGTCGGTGTCTGGTATGGGCGGCTACAGCGCCACACTGGACCGTCCTTACAGACATGCTGGACCAGCAGATTACCCCACGGCCACAGTTCCCAGAAACTACTACTGTCCCCCTGTTGGCGGTTACGATGACTACCGGGGAGGCCCACCATCAGAGGCGTACACTAGCCTGAGCAGGGGCTCACACATGGATGACCGCTACAGGTACGAGGCCCCTGCATGGAGAAGTGCTGTGAATCCTCTTTTGATTGTTGATTTTACGTTCTGAAATATGTTGCCTTTAAGCCAAACTGTAACTGTAGTTTTTGGTTTTCATTAAGGCTCTGACACACCGACCCAACGGCCGACCTTCGGCAGAAAAGGCATGCGGACTGACTGTCTCCCCGAGTTGGTCAAAAACCTGCCTCGGCACACACCGAAGCGACGCCGACTTGAGCGTACTTCTGCGCGAGACGTAATACGTCTCCATAACAGCAGGCAGCGCTAATCCGTATTGTCGCCCAAAAAATGAAAACCGGCAGCTGATTGGACAAACGCGTCACGTGGGTCTGGCTGCTCTCGGATTTTACAACGGAGCATAATGGCGTCTCGTTCGGAATACAATGTTTTTCGAAGATAGTTCAAGTGTTTCTGAAAAAATTTTAAGCGAGAAATAGGCCATGCAGTTGCTGAATCTGTCTTCATTTCAGATCGACAAAGGTCAGTTTATAAGATTTTCATCAGATTTTGAGAGGCGTTAGTCAGGCTCATCCCGCTCTTCATTTCCGGGTTAGCGCTCCACCAATCAGATTGGCCATTGAGTCCGACTGCCCTGTCCCATTTGTACGTCTCTTACACGCTAACTCTGTTTTGCAAGGTAATGAATACATGCTCTATCCGTGTTTGAACTATTTGAACCCAATTCTTTGCTGCCACATCCCTAATCCGTGATCATTGTTAAAACAAGACCGGGATTTACAACTGTTATTCATACACAACACAAAATAACACTAAACTAAGCACTGTATATTTGCTAAACAGAGTTGTTGATGTTTCAGTTCCTTTAGTAGTCACTACAATATTTACTCAAAAGATTTAACAGACATTGTGGACTAAGTGTTAACTTTGATGTCCTTCCTTTTTATATTATATATTTTATGGAAAAAGTTAATGGAATAACCTGTGTTGTCTAATCATTAATTATGTCGGAGATTGACCAGAGCAGATTTGATGGTTGAGAGAAAACACTTTAACATTTGGTTACTGTAGACACACATTCCCACAGTCACACCAGTCAGTCCTGCTTTTAATCCTGTTCAGAATCTGGACTGTGAAGCCAGATATGTTCATACAACTGCAATTAGAAATTAATCTTAAATCACTGTCAGTCGGAAAGGGAATCACTCGGCACAGGATCTCACTTCAACATCTCTCTCACTTCTCTCGTTCCCTTCGATACCCCAGGCCAGTTGACGGCTACAGGACCCTGGACTCAGGCTACCGGGCGCCAAGCCGCCAGCAGCTTGACCCGTATGCAGCACAGCCCCAGGTGAGCCGCGGAATGAGGGCCTTGGGCTCAGCGTTGGAGGTGCGGTACGGCCACGGCCACTACGGCCTGGAGGATGACCAGCGCAGTGTAGGATATGACGACTATGGCATGGGGCCTCCACCCATGCACCCTGGAGGCTACGGTACCATGCCACGCCTAGGTCCCGGCCCCGGTGGTATGGACAGACGAAGACTAAGGTAAAACACGCAAGCTTTACTGTGCCTTCATATCACACTTGTTGTTTTTTTCCAATCCGACCATGTATGTGAGCAGTATGAAACATTGAATCTATTTCTAGAGACGCACCTAACAAATTTTTCTCTATTTATCTCCTTCTGCGACACGCAGGAGCTGTGAGGATACTTTGGACGGCGACATGGGAGGAGTTGATCCTTATACCTGGGGCGTTCCCATGCCGATGGAGAGGGGGAGCATGGCTTCACTGGACAGCACGCTGAGGAAGGCTCCTCCTGCTTCATGGAGACAGCCAGAGCTGCCGGAGGTCATCGCCATGTTGAACTACCGTCTGGACCCTGTCAAGACCAACGCAGCCGCATTCCTCCAGCATCTCACATTCAAAAACGATAAGGTGAAACCATAGTCTCATTCAGATGCAAAATAACTGTATTTAACAAATGCTTATTTATCGGTTTTGTATTGTCATTTGGCAAATCCTTGACGTGAGCTTGATCATTTTGCGCTCGTGTGTCTAGGTTAAGTCGGAGGTGCGTCGCCTGAAGGGCATCCCATCCTTGGTGTCACTGCTGGACCACCCCAGCAAGGATGTGCACCACTCGGCCTGTGGAGCACTGAAGAACATTTCATATGGGCGAGACCAAGAAAACAAGATTGCCATCAAGAACTGCGATGGAGTGCCCGCTCTGGTCAGGTTACTGAGAAAAACCCACGACCAGGACCTCACTGACACTATCACAGGTATCAACATCATATGGTTTTTAATATATACTTAGTTATAAGTTGTTGTTCTTACTTATTACTTTAGCATTCAAACACACACACACACGATCAGTTTGGTCTTAACAACCTACACATAACACGCACGTCCAAATATTCACAGAACAAAAAAGAAGAAAACAAATAATTTAATGTAACATGGATGAGACAAAAGGTCTCAGTGGTTATATTTGATAGTTTTAAGGGTCTTACTGTAGCGATGGTAACAGTATGTATTATATCGTCCCAGGCACCTTGTGGAACCTCTCATCCCATGACTCTGTAAAGATGGAGATTGTGGACCACGCCCTGCACGCCCTTGCTGACGAGGTGGTCGTTCCTCACTCCGGCTGGGAGCGAGGGAGCAATGGAGGAGAGGAGAGCTGCAAACCACGCCATCTGGAGTGGGAGACCGCCTTGACCAACACTGCTGGCTGCCTTAGGTACACAAGGGGATCAATCGATTGAAAGCAGAAAGTCAAAGAAGGAGAAAGAGTGACTATTTTGAGAAGGCAACCTGCAATTTTGTGCTTCAACATCTCCCTCTGTCCAACAGGAATGTGAGTTCAGAACGCAGCGAGGCCAGACGAAAGCTGAGAGAATGCACAGGATTGGTGGATTCGCTCATGTACGTTGTGCAATCACAGATCAACCGCAAAGATGTGGATAACAAGGTACCTGTTCACTTAAGCCAGATGACCTATTTTATCTTATGAAACCAAAGCAGCTATCTTCCTCTGTCTCCATCTTTGATCATCTCATTCCCTTATCTTCTCTTCCTGCAGTTGGTGGAGAACTGTGTCTGCCTCCTGAGGAATCTGTCCTATCACGTTCACCGTGAAGTCCCCGGCAGTGAGCGCTACGCAGAGACCACACCCCTCAACCAGGGGCCGGCCACCGCTAACAAAGGAGGCTGCTTTGGCTCTCGAAAGGGCAAAGGTCAGTGTCGGACAGCTTTGCACTATGTCTGCGAGATTTGCTGTTGTAAGATGGGTAGCTGCTAGTGGCTTTGAGCTTGTTGGTGTCGCTGTTTTTCACACTCTACCACTGTTTCCCTCTTTTTCCCCTTCTCTCTCCTCCCTCCATCCTCTTACCTTTCTCCCCCGTCTTTCTTCCAACCCCTCCTTCACTTCCTCCTTTCTCTCTGCTGTGTTTAGATGAGTGGTTTTCAAAAGGTAAGATTCTCCTCTTGGTGTTGGTGAACTTTTGAAACTATTGACCACTCTGCCATCAATAATTTTACTAACGCAGAATATTTGCTAGAGCAATAAGGATGCCCGATAATGTTGAATTCACATCCAGTTCATGAGCATGGTCACCTGCTGTCACGCAAATTACATTGCACGAACAGTGCTTGTTCCACTGGTTGCATGGTCGCATTTCACATAACAATGTGCCAAAGTTAAGGAATGAGGATAACTGACTGCTCATCTCGACTCAGCTTCACATAATCTGTTATTTCTTCAGCTCAATCTTTAATGTTCTTTCTCTCTCTTTTTCTTTTTTTTCATTTCTCGTTGCAGGAAAGAAGGATGGAGATGATGGGAGTGGAGATCAAGTTGACATTCCAAAGAGGTCAACACCTGCCAAAGGTATGCATGTAGTATCTTTTCCCTTTGATCATCTGAATCATTGATCAGTCTTTAAGGTAGGATGCTTATGCCAAAATTATTCTGTCTGAGTATCCGTGTGATGTAAATGTCATCAGAGGTTATACAAGTAGGGTCTTTGAGAACTAGCGATCTACTGCGCATGTGTGGAACGCGTCCTCCAAGCACATAGTATCAACAGACCTACTATGTGTCCGCAGCTGTCTGTTTAGGCATCCATTCCACCGTATACTCAATCCCTTATATGCCAAATTACAATGTCTCCTGTCCCATTTAGCACTTTTTGTTCTGCTGTCAAGCTTTATTTGCTACTGCTAAACACAAGCTAAGATAAAAGTTCTAGTAATATCTAGTTCTGGACTAAGCACCTTTTTCACCAGATATCTGCATTAAGTTTTGTATCAGTCTAGGAAATGGCTTGATTCTTTTCTGGGATTCTTCTTTGATTCTCCAAAACTTTTAAAATAGTGTGTGTACTAATCACACACATTGAAAATTTTCAAACTACCAGGTCTAGCTGGTTGAAGAATTCTTTGGTAAGGGTTTTGTGCATCCAGCACAAATGTTGAAGTTTTCAAAGTTGTTGTGAAACTAACATCTCTCTCGCTCTCTCCCTCTCCCTCTGTCGACCTCAGGTTATGAGCTGTTGTTCCAACCAGAGGTGGTTCGTGTTTACACATCGCTGCTCAGAGAGAGTAAGAACCCCTCGGTGCTTGAGGCCGCTGCCGGTGCCATCCAGAACCTGTGTGCCGGCCGATGGGCTGTAAGTACCATTTCTTAACAAACTGAATCTCTGCTGTTGAAAAAATGGGGGGAAATAAGTTTTTCAGCTGAAGTCTCTTAAACTGAATCTGAATAAACATTTTGGGTCTGTTGAAGTCATTTTAATCGGATTAGTTAGTTGTGATAAGGTCCGTGATGTTTTCTGTCTTTGTGAAGTTACTGGAATACTGCTGTCAATGTAAATGATATAAATTGCTCCCTCTCTATCTGCTTGCTCTTCAGTATGGTCGGTATATCAGGGCCACTGTGCGTCTGGAGAAGGGTCTTCCCATGATGGCAGAGCTACTGGCTCATGGCAATGACCGTGTGGTTCGGGCAATGTCCGGAGCCTTGAGGAACCTCTCCATCGACAACCGTAACTGCCAACTGCTTGGTAAGAATGTTGTATTGGGTCTCCAGAAGAGCTACGAAATACTCTGTTATTCTCAAAGAGTATAACTTCCACTTGTATCGTGCTGGATATTTGCATGTATTTTAAATGCAATAATTAATGCACTATGGCAAGTGTGTGCAGGTTGTTGGACATTTTGGATGTTTGCGTTTCTGTCACTCCAGATACATTTTCTTACCTCACTGTGTGCCTCCTGCAGGTTTGCATGCAGTGCCTCACCTTGTGGCCAACCTGCCTGGAGGCCAGAATCAGTCAGGGCGCAATCTATCCGAGGAGACTGTGGTGTCTGTATTGAGCACGCTCACTGAGGTGCTAGGCAACAGTGTGGAAGCAGCAAAGACTCTCCGAGCCTCGCAGGGTATTGAGAGGCTGGTGCTTATCAACAAGGACAGGTAAGTGTGTTCTGTAAAGTGAGCTAAGAATATAATAATAGTAAGTCATTAATGTGCTCTGTGTGTTTTCTGGTGCTTATATCATTTATAGCTATAAATAAACAGAGTGCTGCATATACATCAATGCTTTTGACGATAGTAAAACAAATACTTTGGTAGTTTATAATAAAGATATCCCCATACCTTTTTATGGAGCCACCCTCGCAAACCTATACATTAATTTAATATTAATCAAAGCACTTCAGTCTATAAAGGGTTATTACAGTTTTTTGGTGAAAATCAAAGCTAAATTGCAGGGTTTTTCCTGGCTCAGAATGGGATTTTGGGGGGGACACATATTAAGCGAGGGATCTGGGGGGGTCCTCCCTCAGGAAATATGTGCGTCAAACACTTAATTTCCTGCATTCTGACTTTTATGCACCAATTTATGATGGAAACGTCTTTTATTTATTTGAAGAGATCCCATTAGTGCTATCTTAATAGTGGAGCGTTCAGGTCCGTTATAAAACAATGCAGCTTAGCTGGCTATCAGTGCCAGCCACATGAGTAAAATATAGCAGGATGAGAGGGGAGTTGACTGCTGGAAGTCAAAGACATTTTGGCACTGGTGATTTTCCTTTGGCGCTCGCTAAAACCTCTTTTTGGGTGGTGCAAAAAACCTTGAAATGTAAATGGGTACTGTCTAGTTTTTTCCAGCTGGCCAACTCCTGTTGAATGGGTAGATACTAGTCACTCAGAAAATAGCTTGACTGAAATAAATTGATTTGTTGGTCACACATTCCTGAAGTTAAATATCTCTTAGATGTTGATGAGGACAGTGTCTGAGTTTTGGTAAATGTGTGAACATATCTCTGTGTGTCCTACAGCAAGCGCTCAGAGCGTGAGGTGCGGGGAGCCGGCCAGGTGCTGCAGCTTGTCTGGGCCCACAAAGAGCTGCGCAAGCCTCTTGAGAAAGACGGCTGGAAGAAGACGGACTTCATGGTCAATCTCAGCACCACCAACGGCCCGAGCACACGAGCCAACGGCACCTATGAAGACAGCACCACGCCACTGCTAGACAGAGGTCAGTGTGCATTACATAATTTATGGCTGAAAACATTTTGGCAGCCTTAAACCCAACATTTAGAAAGTTTAGTTTAACTTGTGACTCGGTTTTGCTTCATCTTAGGGGAAAAGAGGGACATGATTCCACTAAATGACCTCGGCCCTGGTTAGTACATTTATCATCGCTGCTTTTTATCAAGACCAATTCATCAATGTCATGATGAGATGTAGGATTTATTTCTCCTTTTCGTCTTATTTCCTCAGATACCTACTCAACACTGGACCAGAGGGAGAGGAGACACACTCTGGATGAAACCACAGACACTTTACCGGTATTTTAAATCTTTCTCACGCACATTCATATGTTTGTCATGTTGGATTGCTCACTTACCTACACTAACCCCTAATTGCCTGCACCACTATGCGTACTTTAACCTTTTCCTTTGGCAGCCTTTAAAACTTCACAATTATTGACACTTTTCTCACACTCACGTCCTCTCCCTCTTCTCTCTCTCTCTTTCTCTGGTTGTCTCTCAGCGAGGGGTGTATGGGGGCAGAAAGGGCTCCTTGCCCCTGTTGGACTCCTACGATGGTTAGCCCTCCCCATCCCCTCTACCCCCCTCTGCATGTAACCGCATGGTATGTCCAACTCACCTCTCGTCCTGCATGGACTCTATGAGCTCTGTTCCTTTGTCTCCTATAACTTTCAACCCTCAGTAAAACCTGGTCTATGTCTATGATGCTGTACTGACACGCCGTGCTGATATTTAACTATATGAGGCCCGATGTGACATGTGTACCTGATGGTATAGTATGCTGCGAGGTGCACCTTGTGTGTAGTGGTCCATGCAGTCTGCCAGTGTAAAGATAACCCCAAGGCTGATCATTAGTATTTAAATCCTCAGAATGAAAACTGTTGTTTGTGCAGTAGTGTCGTCACAGTACCAGAACTTTGACTTTGATACCAATGCTAATTTTAGTATAAAAATATCATAATTACTACAACACAACGTCAACGAATAGAAGTAATGTCACAGAGAAACTATTACTTAAAACAGCGTTGTAACTTTTGCTAAAGGGTTTTTAACATGACACTCTGTGTTTTGTCCTCTCAAAATAATGTGTGTATCTTTTCATAGTGGCAACTGCCAGAGTGGTAGTTTGTATTGCCACTACGTTGTGAAATATTTGACTCCACTGAATTTTGCACGTGTCCAGGATGCAAAATTACAAATCCCACTATGGCCACGCCAAGACCCGCCCTACGAAGCAGCTCGATTGGTTGGGGTTAGGCATTTTACCTTGAGTGGTTAAGGTTAGGATAGCCAATTGGTCAGGGGATATGACCTGTAAAAATCAGGTTACGTTGCCTTGCGTAAGCATGGACGCCTGGCCAATAGTAGCTATTAAAGGGCGGGTCTTGGCGTGGCCATAGTGGGGGGGGAAAAAATATTGCTTCCAGGATCCAGGTACTCAGCTGCTGCTCAATCTTTTGTCACCTGTTTCCATTGCTCTAGAATTGTGTTTCAGTGCAGTCCTGTGGCTCTGCAGGGTATTACAACAACATATGACTCAGAATAAAAACCGATTTTAATAAATTAGATTTTCTTTTTTTTTTAATTGCCTGCTATTGAGTAACTTCATATCACTTTTAGCATTAAGCAATAAAATAAACTTGTTGGAAGAATGAATTTGGAGAAGTTACTCTGAAATAATAATCCATTATTGATTAGTTGTTACTTTTCTAAAATTGTAACAAAGTTACATCTCATTGTTCTGTATTGAAGTTATCTCATACACATTTTGTTGATGCTGGATGCAAAAAATCTTTTTTTGACATATTAAATGCACATTTTAATTCAACGTGCAAACAGGATAACTGTTTTAAATTAAATGTGTTGCACAGTTTTCATCAAGCAAGGCTGTGATAGTAGTCTTACCAGTAACCGTCAGTGTGGCGTTCTTATGGAACCCACGTAACTTCTAGGAAAGGCCTGCCCTACGAAGCAGCTCGAGTGGTAGGGGTTAGGCTTTGACCTCGAGTGGTTAAGGTTAGGATAGCCGATCGGTCAAGGGATATGACCTGAACAAATCGGGTTACGTTTGTGTGTGTGTGTGTGTGTGTGTGTGTGTGTGTGTGTGTGTGCTATTGAAGGGCGGGCCTTTCCTAGAAGTTGTGTGGGTTCCATAATAACGCGTAAGTGTGATTAACTGTGTTACAGGGAAATCTAATGTGACAAAGTAACACATGTATAATGTTTACCCCATCAGTGTTTATAAGCTTTCCGAGCTATTGTTTCAAAGGTTACAGTAAAATTCAATACTGTATTCAAACTATATTTAAGTTTAGATTGAACATCTGGTTATTGTGACTGCACTACTGTGCAGTGTGCCATATCTATACCAGTTAGTGAGTCTTTTTATGTTGCCTCCACGTTGTGTACATTACCTGCATTTTATTTTCTGTGTTCACATTTTGCCTCTGGTTTTAATCAAAGTATTTTTCTCTGTTCGTCTAGAAAAACTGATAGTGTGCATCACCCAGACTGGGCCGTCCCTGCCCTACCACTGCTACTGAGGAGAGAAAATTCAGATGGACAGACTCTCTCCCTCTCCCCCTTCTCCTCTCTTTCTCCCTCTATCACCACACATATGGGATTAGAAGATGAGGGTTGGCATCCAAAGAAAGTGGCCGTGTTGCAGGCAGAAACGTTTCATGCAACACACACACACGTACAGAACATACACACCTACTTTTTATGAATTCATTCAATTGTAGCAACAGAAATAAATTCAGTTTTTTTAAATTATAATTCTCCTGTAAAGGCAATCACCTGTTGACAATCATTTTTAATTCCGGTGTTGTCCTGCTTGTTTTTATTTTTCTTCGCTATTGTCAACATTTTGGTAAATTGTCATGCCAACACCTGCATCCTGATGATGCATTTTTACGTAGACTTCTATGTAGGGTATATACTGTATATAAAAAGAAAATGGGATGACTGCATTAGTTTTGGCTCATTAATTTAAATCATCCCTTTACTGGGATTGTTGGGAGGTTTGGGCTGACAGACTTACTGCCGCCCTGTAGATTGAGAATGTTGTTTATATAGGAGTTATTTTCCTGTCTAGAGTTATTTTCTCTCAGTTGGGATGAGCACAGGTGTAGACAAGAAAAGGGCAGGTGTGTGTATATTTGTCATACAGTAAGCCTGTTACCGTGCGTGTGTGTGTGGAAAAATTAATATGGACCTTGGAGTGAGTGTTTTTGTGTGCGTGTGTGCACGGAACAGACCCATAAGATGAATATTTCATCCGCTCATGTCTGTTTTTTTTGGTGTGCGTTTACTCCTCTAACAAAGCATTGTTTTGTTTTGCCTCTTTTTGTGTTTGACACCTTAATTTTTCAAACACACAAAATTGGCACTGAAATGTGAAGCTGGGACCATCGTACACTACTAAACCACTAAAACATTGTGACATCCTGCTTCAGAAACCATTCCTGGCCCAACTGTAAAACATTCACACTATAGACAAAACCTACTTAACGGTTTATTCTTTATTTAGAAAGTAACAAACACTTCAGGAGGGTCTTTTGTAATAATTATCTCCTTTTTAAATCACTACTTGCTGTGGTTTTTTTTTTTTTTTTATTTTTGCAATATAATCGTTCATACTGACATTCTTGTTTTTCGGTTTTACAAAAACCACACTTAAATATGGGAGAATTCCTCACTCAGAGGACACTCGATTTTTTTAACAGACCAATTGGGGAGAGATACTGATGTATAATTTAATTTGGGAAGTGGATAAAAGCACATTTTTGATCTATGATCCATTTGTTTTTACCATTTTTTTTTTTTTGTTGTATTTTTCCATTTTGTGTCAGGTTTGTTTAAATTTTATTTCGGGTTTGTATGTATGGGAGTGGTGGGTGAGAGCATTATGCAATTTGTTCAACTTTTTAGTCCCAGTTTTACTTCGGAGTTGTTTTTAAGGCAAAAGAGACCAATCATCTTTGTTTAGTTTTTTTTTTTTTTTTTTTAAAACTCTCCACAGTATATTTGTAATGTTGCCTATCCATGTAAAATTATGATGTACCATTCATACCTGCCTTGGCTCTGAGAAGTTGCTTTTTTCAGTGAAGTATGTAACTGTTAAAACTGTTGTTTTTATAAATAAAAATCTTTTCTTAGACAAGATTTGGCAACGTGTGATTGATGTGGCTGTGTGGTGAGGTGAGGAAGAACTGCTGTATCAGGTAGATAAACGCGTCTAATTAAAGTGAGGCAGCCTGTCCGGCTGGGTAACTTCATCCTCTCGCTCTTGTTAAGGCAAATGGCAAACGCACAAACTTGACACTATTTCAGATATTCACTCTCTAACATCAATGTCCTCCATTGTGGATGCTCTAATTGCAAAGGCTAGTTATCTGTTAAGTAATTTGTGTCGCAACCTTTTTTTTTAAACTCGTTACAAACTCATTCATTTCCAAATTTGAAACTTTTAAGCTGTGGTCAGGTTCATTTTCTACGTGAAGATTAATTTGCAAACACTGCGTACACCTCAGCAAAGTGTTAAGTGTTGACTTTCTCAGCTTTGCTGTGGTCTCCGGTTACACATGCTGACAAGGATAGCTGCCGCGTGCGTGCGTGCGTGCGTGACATAAGTTACACACGAGGGTTGTACATGGACGTGAAAGTGTCTCGGCGTTTCCAGTATGCAACACATGTGAAATTCATCCCACGCAGATTGAGAAGCAGCTGCTGGATCACGAGGGCTGTAAGTGCATGATGTCAGAGTGTGAAAGTTTGGTATTGGTCTTTAATAATGAGTATGTGTCGGCCTGCGTTGCATATGAAGTCACACAATTTCACGGAAAGTTAAATTATTAAATGTAAATGTTGATAAAGAACAAAACATTTTCACACTCGCAGAACTACTTAGATTAGTGTGTAACATGCAAGGGTAGCTAATTATTTGGACCCTGAGGGTCATGGCTATATCCTGGGTGTTTTAGCAACATGGGGGACTTTATATTCTGCAATTATAAACTTGTACGTGGAAGGTATTTTATAGGCTGATCTGGAAGACTAAACTAAATGTTATAAATTATTCTGCTGATTTTCCTGAGTAATTGATTCTTTAGTCTGAAATGTCAGTAAATCGTGAGAAAATATGGCTTTTGCCTTGCAATGAGGTTTCATATCTCAATACACATTTCTACCTATATTAACCTATTTTTAACCTCCTGTAATTTGGATGTCAATCAAGAACATTGTTTTTCAAATCTCACTTGAATAAGAAATAAATTTTAAACATAATATAAGTAGGGGTGCATGATTTGATTCAATATTGATTTTTAGGCTCAAGATTCGATTCAAAATCGATTTTTGATTCAAAAACGATTCTCGATTAAAAAAAATGTAAAGTTTTTTTGGAATTCTATTAATCGATTTTGAATCGGTAGAGCTTGAATCGCGATATGATATGAATGTAAATAAAAATTTTTGCACACCCCTAATGATAAGTAATAAGTGAGGGATGGAAATCAATATTGGTGCCTTTCAAATACTCAAATACCTTCCTTTGATGAACATAAATGTTTTTTTTTAGAAAAGTTAGTTTGTCAGTTGATCTATTTGATCAAACCCAAGAATTTGACCAAGCATTCAATACTTTCATTACTCAACACTTTCATTCCTTTATTGTTTATTGGCCTTGACCAACTGCTACTTTGCTCGTTTGAACGCTATGATGTCTCTCTCTCATGGGTGGGACAAATTCTCTGGGTGGGCAAAGCAGAGAAAGGGGAGGTAACCTTGCTCCTTATGACCTCATAAGGAGAAGATTCCTGATTGGCCCATCTGAGCTTTCATTTTCTCAAAGGCAGAGCAGGATACCCAGGGCTCGGTTTACACCTATCGCTATTTCTAGCCACTGGGGAGGCTGGGGAGGCTGGGGGAACTCATATTAATGTTAAAAAACCTCAGAAAGTGAAATTTCCATGTCATGGGACCTTTTAAGGTTTGCTACTCAGCACTATAAAGTATAATGTTTCCTTATCAAGTTTCTCCTTGTTATTCCTTGGAGTGTTTGGGTAAAGGTTTGAAACAGCATTTAGACCTTCATCTACGGATATACACTACCGGTCAAACGTTTTGTGTCACTTAGAAATTTCCATTCCACTCCATTATAGACAGAATACCAGCTGAGCTCAGTTGCATTGTTTTTTTAACCAGGGCAGCAGATTTCAAATTACATTATGTGTTTACATAATTTCCAAAAGGGTTCTCAAATGTTTTGCAGCTAGCCTTTTAAAATTATATCAGATTAGTAAACAGAATGTGCCTTTGTAACAATGTATGAATGTAGATATTGCATTAAAGATCAGCCACTTCTTTCTACAACAGTCGAGAACCCTTTTGCAATTATGTAAGAACATAATGTAATCTGAAAACTGCTGCCCTGATTAAAAAAAACAATGCAACTGATCTCAGCTGGTATTCTGTCTATAATAGAGTGGAATGGAAATTTCTAAGTGACCCCAAACTTTTGACTGGTATATATATATATATATATATATATATATATATATATATATATATATATATATACAGTACAGGACACACTTTCTCATTCAATGTGTTTCTTTATTTTCATGACTATTTACATTGTAGATTCTCACTGAAAGCATCAAAACTATAAATGAACACATATGGAATTATGTACTTAACAAAAAAGTGTGAAATAACTGAAAACATGTCTTATATTTTAGATTCTTCAAAGTACCCACCCTTTGCTTTTTTGATAACTCTGCAAACCCTTGGTGTTCTCTCAATGAGCTTCATGAGGTAGTCACCTGAAATGGTTTTCACTTCACAGGTGTGCTTTGTCAGGGTTAATTAGTGGAATTTTTCCCTTATTAATAAAAAAGCAAAGGGTGGCTACTTTGAGGAATCTAAAATATAAGACATGTTTTCAGTTATTTCACACTTTTTTGTTAAGTACATAATTCCATATGTGTTCATTCATAGTTTTGATGCCTTCAGTGAGAATCTACAATGTAAATAGTCATGAAAATAAAAAGGAAACGCATTGAATGAGAAGTTGTGTCCAAACTTTTGGCCTGTACTGTACATATATATATATATATATATATATATATATATATATATATATATATATATATATATATATATATATATATATATATATATATGAAAGATCCAAATAATAAAACAGCCGAGAGGTGGGGGTACATTGGGGGTTCTTGGACTCATGACCCCAGTATACTGCATCTAAAACCTTGGCTACAGCCCTGCTAAGATGTGTAAGAGAAGTGTAAAGTATCTGTAGGTTAATAAAAATCCTATAGCTGCACCTGCCACACTGTCATATCATTAGAGCTGTAAAAACCTGCAGAGAAACATTAATGGTTTTGTCCTCTAGCTGCTACACCCATATGAGTGGCAAGTGCGTGCGTATGTCTGTGTTAGTCACTGAATGTGTGAACTGTTTGTAACACACATGCACACACCCTTCCTTAAATTTGAGACCACCTAGCGCAGCAGATTCTCCCTCCCTCCCTGTGTCCTGTCATTTGGTGTCATATCTATTTAGGGCTCCCCCGCTGTTCTTCATTTCCTCTCAATTTCTCTCTCAAGCTCAAATAGAAGCAGCAACATTTAACTCCAGCACACAAGATGCGGGAGAAACTGCCGGGAGGATAAGACCAAAGGAATATAACACTTGTTCAGAGAGGAATGATTGTTGGAAGGAATTTAGCACCGGATTTGTCACAGCGAGCCAGAGTCCACTTTCAGGACAGCACCTGGTCTGTGGGAAACCACACCACAGGGAGATAATGTGAGGCCTAATGCTTCCTTCCACATGATCCCTGAAGCTGATTTGTGGAGGAAAGTCAGTACTTACTGATCAGTTTAAGAGCGACGAGCTGCTCAGTCTTAAATTGTAACTCATGGGTTCCATCGGTGTCCCTTGTCCGTCCTCTACAAACTCAGATGACGAGTCCCCCACACAGCTCCCGAATTCCTCGCGTCACACCTCCCACACCGGGAAGCAGAGCTGCCTGAGCTACGGGGTCTGGGTAGCCTGGGACCACCTCAGGCCCTTCATCCCCTTCTTCCTCATCAGCTTCATGGTTGTGGCCCTCGTCTACCTGATGCAGGCCATCATCTTCGGGGGGCCCTTCAAGGATCCGTACTTCTTTGTCAAGTTCAGCGAGCGCTGGCCCGGGCCCACTCTGGGCCAACAGGACTCTCCGACACCTACCAAATTTTTCAGTCCGGTCCCCTCCTCATCCTTCGAGCAAGTCCTCTTTGAACTGCACAGAGACAACGAGACAACGTGAAGTGTTTGATTACCGAAACTGGAGGAAATGTTTCTTTTCTCTGTGGATATGAGCTCACTAGGGATTTGACCAGCTCTTAGTGCTATTTAAAGCACACAGACTGATATGTTGATTATGTTTATGAGTAATTTATTATTGGCTGTATGTGGAATGCTGTATATGCTAAAGCTGCACTGGGTAGAATGCAAAACAAAAACGGCAGAATTTGAAGTAGAGTGAAACCTCTTCTTGCAGCTCTCCCTTTCCCCAATTTGTTGCACAGGCAATGCATGCCCAGAACAGCCAGTTGGAACGCTTTCTCTCTCTGAAATGACCTGTGATCGACCAAAGTCTCCCGAGTTTTTTTGTAGCCTGAAAACGGAGCCAAGGTGCGGAAGTCTAGTTTTCTCTCAAACCACTTGAAGTACAATATGCTGAAAGATTATTATTATTATGCAACTTTTGCCCAACAACACGAAAAATAAAGTGCCTACCACAGCTTTAACCTACTTGTCCTTTTTACCCCAGGACTACTTATGTTACGGGTTGGAAAATAGCATATAAGACTGGGTGAAAACATCTTCCACCAATGTGCAGCTGTGCTTCTCGAATCAAGGAAAACAAATGGTTTGCTCCAGTCTTTTTCTCTTTGTGATTGGGCCATGATTATATAACAACCTTTTCAATTCCACAGTGCTGCACATTATTAACATAGTTTGTCTCTGTAGTAACTTTTTAAATGTTTTATTTAGAAAGTGTCTGCCTGATATGTACAGTAAAGCACCAATTATATCATTATACGTTTGGCCTGTATTTCGGTCTGTGACAGTAGATGTTAAAGGTGCCCTGCCACAAAAAACGTTTTTACTTGTATTTTTTGAAATATGTTAGGTCCATATGTGTTTGTGTTATGTCGTGAATGTGAAAATGAACTGCTACCTTCTCTGTTAGCTCTAGCCACTGAAAAGAAATAAGTTGAGAAATCAGGCCAATTACAAAAGCTGGTCAGTGTGACGTGGTGTTGCCTGAGCTCATTACTATTCATGAGCTCGCCCAGTTGCGCTGGGTAAAGGATGCTGAAAGCCAGGCTCCCATCGGCTAGCTGTTAGTCAGTCAGAGTCAAGCAGCTTAGCTCGTTGAATATTAATGAGAACTGGCACAAATCGAGCTGAGTCTTCCTGCAGGTGTTCTATACCACGCTAGAATGGCTTCAAACAAGGTAACCAAGGCATTTTTTCCACAAAAAATGTTACAGAGTCCATGGTAGAACTTTTTTTTTTATTTTTTACCACAAAGTAATGAAATACGTGTGGCAGGGCACCTTTAAGGCTTGAGCAAACACTATTTTCCTGAAGCTAATATGATGTTTCAGCAGTCTGTGTTGGACAAATGAATGGAATGGGAATCTTCCAAAGTTACTGTCTTTATAGTTCAAAATTCACACTTTTGTGACTATCTCTCCAACATGGCTTGAGAAGCAAACAGATACTGAAAAGACAGTAACTTTATAAGTTACCAACTTGATTTGAGTAATTCAGACTGCTGAAGACTCATATTAGTTCCAGCTGAACTTCAGAGGGTTTTTTGCACAGCGCTAGGACTGTGGAGGATTGTGTCCCCTATAAACTACTATAAGCTAAAGACAGAATTCGTCTGATGTACAAGAAATTGTCATGTCTAACAAGTCAATAGGCGCGTAACATATCGTAAAACTCGTTAAGATGCCTGTAACACTGTATCATCATATGTTTACACCAATGATCAAACAGGGATGCAGGCAGTAGACATTCAGACTGTGTACAAGACAACGGGTGGATAAAAATAACGCCTTGTTAATTTGTTTAATCATGTTACACAGGGACAGGATATCCAAGGTCGGTCATTAAAATTGTTTACCCCAAAGAAGATCTTACTGTGGCAGAGTTGGATGGTAACCACTAACACAGGGTCATGTTTTCTTGTGTCACAGTATGGCGTGTCTTCAGCCACACTAATGTGCCATGTATAGGGTTTCACCACACTCCACAATAGAAACTAAAAACATCCTTCAGATTTCCAGTTTTTAAAACATTTTCCCGAAATGTATTGCTGTCTTCTACAGAACAAATTGCGACATTTATTTTTCTCAGTAACTATTTAAGTGAATGCTAACCCCCATTTTGATTAAAGATAGTTTATCAAAGCAACTTTTGCTGAATAGCAGCTACTGTGCCACAAATGACCACTGTGGGTTAATGGTGACTATTAAAGTGTAGTGTAACAGTAGCACACATAGAGAAGTCATCAAACCAGCTAAGTAGTCTCAGCTACACAGAAATACATACTAAAACTTTGCTAACATTAGCTAATAGCCACCATAAGTCACACAAGACCAAGTAAGGCTGTAGCAGCAAAGAGGCTCTAGTTTGTGGTTCTGCTATATTAAAGGTGCTCTAAGTGATGTGGCGCTTTTTTAGTTTTTTAGGCTATTTTTGTCACGTTTGCCGTTTGTGGAGCCTCGGCTGTCTTCAGAGACCGCATATTTTTTACAGTGTGTTCAGGGGACAGGCAGCTAGCGGATAGTGAGGAGATGTTTGCTGTATGTGACGAAAAATTTTGTAGCCTAAAAAACGCGTCACATCACTTAGAGCACCTTTTAAGAGGTGCATTTTCTAATATTTTAAAGAAACATCTCAAAGTTCAATGCAATACAATTCAACAGCAGAAAGTTGAATCGACACCTCGCTAACAATAATCAAACCACATTCATGATGGTAGTTTTACCTAGGTAGTGGTGGAAGAAGTATTCAGATATTTTACTTAAGTCACAGTAGCAGTACTACAGTGTATAAATGCTCTGCTTGTTACAGCAGTAAAAGTCATGCATTCAAAATCTTACTTGGGTAAAATTACATTACACAAGTATTAGTATCAAAATATATTAAAGTACTAAAAACAAAAGTACTCCCAATTGCCCAATTTATGTGAACATCACTTTAATGTTGCTGCTAATTTTACAATATATCACAATTTATTAGTTGATTCAAATGTTGTATAAATAATCTAAATATGCAAAGTAACATTGTAACTAAAATTTACAAATAAATGTAGTGGAGTAAAAAGTACAATATTTGCCTCTGAATTGCAGTGCAGTAGAAGTGTAAAGTAGCATAAAATGGAAATACTCAAGTATAGTACAAGTACCTCAAAATTGTAAGTACAGTACTTGAGTAAATGTACTTAGCTACTCCCCACCTATGGTCTGAACCATAGACTGTTAAACGCCACAAATCTAGAGGCTAATCTTTTTGAAGCGAAAAGGGAAGTAGCAGAAGTGAACTATCTTGTGTTTAATGTTGTGTATGTACTCTTTGACTGTCCGTTGCTGTACTTGTGTGGTGACACTCTCGCCCCCTGGCGGCGTAGCGACACACGACAGAGCACCGTTGCTGTTTGATGACCACGCTGACCCGTGGATGACCTCCCCAAAACGGACAGAAAAAACAACTGAAAAACAAAACGATATACTTTCTGTCAGTCTCACATATATATATATATATATATATATATATATATATTTTTTTTTTAACTAATGTTATTTATTTGACGTGGGAACGGATTTATAAGGAGCATTGAGACGGTGAGTGAAGGTGTCCGTCAGCTGCTCGCGTTCACACCGTTTCAATCAGCCTGGAGAAAGTAACTTTAGTTTAAACTGCTCAGGTTGTCCTCAGAAGTGTAGTTAGAATCCATATTGTAATGTGCATGCCATGTTAAATAACAGGTGGTCTGTTATGACTAGTTTACAATCTGGTTGAGTTGTGCACAGCTAGCTGGCTGCTAGCGGTCAGCAGTGATGCTAACCTGCAGGTGTGCAGATTAGAATTTAAACGTTAAAGCACCAGTTCTTGATTTAACCCGTTACAGAGAACAATACATCTAACGTTACTGTCATCGAAGAAAATAAAGTTTTAATATCATTTGTAATGAACAAAATGCTCCTCAAACAATGGGGTTCAGAAATAAACCGACATTTAAGGCTGTTAATATCCGTAAAGAAGTACTCGGTGTTGGATTAAATGGGCAAAATGTAATACTACTAATTACACAGTTCTCTTTCAAAATACGTATTAAAGCCAGAAAACAATGCCTATCAAAATATAGCTACAGTACTTACTCAAGTAATCTGTATACAAATAATACAAGGACACAACTTCAATGTATGATATAAGTTTAATACATCAACACTACAAATTAAGCATTAACCGAAAGAAGAAAATTTGCAAAACACACACAAGATCCTACTCCTAGCCTGTCTTATCAAAGAATTGATTGAGTCATAATACATCTGATCAACACAACAGAGCAAGAGTCAGAAATTTGCTAAGTGAATTCTAAAATAAATAAATATTGTATACATATGGACTGATAATGTTTGTATTGATTGCTATCAGTTCGAAGTCGAGCCTTTTTCTCACACGTGGGTACCATAATAAATTAGTGTATGAAATCGTATTAAATGTCTTATTGAAGCCCTTGGTTTGTTGTACCCTTTCATGAGCCTGATAGAGCACTAAGCAAAAACTGTGTTGCTCATGTCAATGTTAATAAAATATTGTACTTTTATGGGCTGCATGTGCAAAACACCAGTGTTTTAATGTGTACAGTCACAGTTGTGTAAAAAGATATATTTGCACCAAATACAACCTGTCATTATTTTTATTAATTCTCCCTCGCTCTCCTCCTCTCTGCTCCTCCTCTGAAGTGAATGGGGAGATGTGGTGCTACCAAAAACCGGGGTTTGAAGCCCTCCTCATCGCTGAGCTGCAGAAACAGCAACAGTGCAGCCAGTTCTGTGACACTCTGCTCAAGACAGAAGGTATCAATACTCTAATAATAACAGCTAAATTACACACACATTAAACAAACATCCTTTATCCTTTATTCTAGTTTCATGTAGTTGTGGGGGCTATTATCATTACTGACATCTTTCCTCTCCTCCAGGCATATCCGTACCAGCACACAGTTGCGTTCTCTCAGCTGTCAGCCCCCACATCTCCTCCGCTCTGTCCTCCGCGCCCCCGCCCCCTGCAGGACAGAGCCGTCTCTTGGAGTTTCGGGCTCTCGGCGCCTGCACACTGCTCCACATGGTCAGACTGCTGTACTGTGGGGAGATGGCAGGAGAGGGGGAGAATGAAAAGCAAGAGGCTATTTCTGCTGCAGCCAAGCTGGGCATCCATGGGCTTGTGGAGGTCACAAAAAGAGATCGTAAGAGCAGAAAAGAGGAAGGAGAAGGCTGCCATACGGAGGTAGGAGTGCAGACGGAGCCACTGATCTCTGAAGAGAATGAAGGGAGCAGGTGGAGGAGAGAAGTGAGGGATGGGAGCACCTTCCTGTGGAAAGAGACACTGTCAGATGGTGAAAAAGAAACATGGACTCAGACAGAGGAGCAGCAGGTAAACACGGGTCCCCCTTCTCACCCAGCAGCCTCCTTTGAGACCATTGATATTGCTGCTCTTCAGAGTTTTGGAATGACGGACTCCCATCTTTTTCCCCCTGAAATTCCCTACATTCCCATATCCCTCGTCTACCCACCAGATGAAAACCAAACACACCAACCCCTATCTGCTTTCGTAGACTCTATTCAAGAATCCACAGCAGCTGAACACACATCTGTTCCTGTTGTGGCACCGCCGCATGCCTTTGTCCCCCCACCCCTCTTTCCTTTTACCAGCCAAGCGACCTCGTGTGGTGCTGCCTCTCAGAGCTGGTGGGCTGCCCCTAAGGGAGCGTCCAGAAATGTTGCAGCAGCGGAAGACTTGGAGGATGAGCAGTTAGAGCAGTTTCAAGGCAACATCCCAGGATACATCAGCTACTTCCTGAAACCGGACAAGGAGGAGGGCTCCCGCAGGGGGCGAGCAAGGAGTAGGCGGGGAGCAGGGGTGGGAGGAGCCAGGAGAGCCGGGACAGGCGAGAGAAGAGCCAGGAGACCACGAGGAAGAACAGGAGGGAGGGGAAGAGGAGGGTTAACTCAGACAGTGGATGTGCAGGAGGTGGGGGTGAGCAGGCTGCAGAAGTTGTTCCTGCACAGGTGGGGTCTGAGGGCATCCATGCCGGGTCAGGGTGGAGGAGCTGCAGGCAGGAAGTTGTACCTGAAGACCAGAGAGCTTCTGAAGCCAGCCAAGGGGAGAAGAGGGCGCGGCAAAGTGCTGGAGTTCAGCCAGAGTGGAGATGTGCCGGCGTACGGTGAGGGAGGAGGTAACACGCAGCGTGAGGGGAGGAGTACAACGCAGCAGTTTAACCAGGTGAGACGTAACGCAGCGGTTTTAACTTGCATATGATATAATATCTACAAAGTGGCCTCTGCAACCGACCTGTTGGTTAGAAAATATCTTGGGTCCAGCTGTGATTGGTTAATTAAGATGTACCAGCAGTGTTCTGACCAATCATTTAGTTTAAAGAGGATCACAACTCTACTCAGTGATTTGTGAATTGACTCAGATTCAGTCAGAAGTCAGTTTAGCACTATGACACATTTTTATTTCCTTGTACATCTGCACTTTGTATTGTAATTAACCTACTTTTCTCCCCGGTTACAGGATGGTCTTCCTGTTGGCAGAGGTCGGAGGGCGAGGGCCAAACCAACAACATCGGTTTCCTTTTCTTCCCCTCACTTCACATGCTCCAGCGCTCAAACCTCATCCGCATTCAGCCCCGCCCTACAGCCTTCTCCGTCACCTGGCCTGCAGTCTGCAGCCTCTTCATCCCTCCTCCACAGCACCTCCCTCCCTCCTCCACCTCATGAGGATCACCCCGAACACTTTGATCGTCTGCTGGAGGAAGTGATGATGGGCCTCGACATTTTACCAAACAACGGCGACGGTGCTCCGCATTCTCAGCCTCCTCTTCCAACCAGAAGCAGCCATTATGCCTATGGCTCCTGTGGCAATACTTTGGCCCAAAACAAACAACAAGGCTGTACCAGTGGCTTCCTGGAGGCAAATACAGGTTTTCACGGGTCCACACATGTTGTTGCTGTAGCAAGAGGAGCTGGCAGCTCCAGCTCTGCAGTCAGTGAGATGCCCGTTTTGCAGCAGCAGGGAGAGGGAGAGCTGAACAAGATGCTGGACCACTTCCTCCAGTCCTTTGAGCAGCACGTTGACAGCTGTACTGTCAGGGACGAGGTGGAGATGTGTGGTCAAAGCTGCACAGAGACTAGCCAGCCTCACACTGTCCATCGCAAATACAGAAAAACCAAGACCCCTCACACCCCTCATCTACAGAATACACACACGCTGCATCCAGCCAGACACTCTGAAATAACTGAACTGCAACAGAGTGATGAAACTGAAAGACTGCGGAGATGTTCACAGCCATGCAAGGCTTCTGCTTGCGGTGCCGCTCCCCCGAAACATACAGCATCACCGGGGAAAGTCAGAGCGCCAGCCAAACGACGGAAAAGGGCGCGGAAACCAGCGTCATCAAGTGACGCAAAGACCAAAAGTATTCATGACCGAGGAAACAAGCAGCTGAAGCAGATGCCTGTGGTGAAACTGGAGAGGAGTGGCCCGCTGCCAGCCCAAGTTAAACTGCACCAACCCAGCTGTCCGGAAGTCCAGGTGATAAACTTTTCTAACTACTCAAATGATGCTTCTGGTGATGTCGGCTGTCACGATCATTCGTGTCAAAGTCGGATAGCTGATATTAAACGAAGAGTGTAATTGGATTGTGACAGCCACAGAATGAGAAAGAAAATGTATCAAATGGTTTGTCTGTCCGTATACATTTTTCAGAAACTGGCAAAAACAAAGACCGGTGCATCATCCCGGAAATACCCACGTGAAATGGTTCAGCCATTCTCATGGAGCACAAAGGTGTACCCAATCAGGAGTAGGTTTAGAGAAGCACATATCATGGTGAGCATTGACCTTTCCTTCTAAGACCTTAGGCAAATGTGTATTCCAAACATCTTTTCTTTTAAGAAAGAGGCACCATGTTTTGAGCCACACTGGCAGCGAGGTTCTCAAGATGGCAGTGACTGAAATATGTCAACAACCATTGGATGGATTGCCATGAGAAATTTTGTACAGACATTGACACTAACCCTTACTTTTCCTCTAACACATCCAGCAAGCCAAAGTGTTCACTTATCCTGAGAAATATGAGATCTTTCTCTAAATAGATTGGCACAAACTTTGTACCGACATCTCAGGATGAGACGGCTCCCAGGCCAAGAAGCCTGCTTAACTGTTGAGATCCTTTATCTTTTGGTGTAGCGCAATCATCAGGTCAAAACTTCGACCAATACTCTGGTTTATGACCACATACCTGTAAAATTAAAGACATTCCCAGCAATTTTAGCAGCATTTTATGTTTTGTGCTAATTAACAAACGTTAGCATGCTAACTCGATAAACTAAGATGGGGAACATGTTAAGCGTTATACCTGCTGAAAAATCAGCATGTTAGTATAATGACGTTAGCGTTTAGCTTTAAAGCACCACTGTGCATAATTACAGCCTTGCAGAGCTGCTAGCATTGCTAGCAATTGACTATTGGTCTTGTTTTTGTATAAGTACAGTGGGGGAAATAAGTATTTGACCCCTTGCTGATTTTGCAGGTTTGCCCACTTACAAAGAATGCAAAAATCTACAATTTTAATCATATGTACATTCTAACAGTGAAAGACAGAATCCCAAAGAAAATTCCAGAAAATCACATCATATGAATTTATTAAAATTGATAACCATCTGATGAGGAAAAACAAGTGTTTGACCCCCTGGACAAACAGCATGTTAATATTTTGTAGAAAAGCCATTATTGGCCAGCACAGATGTCAAACGGTTTTTATAGTTGGTGACAAGGTTTGTGCACATTTCGGCAGGGATGTTGGCCCACTCCTCCCTGCAGACAGCCTCCAAATCATTCAGGTTCCGAGGTTGTCGCCTGGCAACTCAAATTTTAAGCTCCCTCCAAAGATTTTCAATCGGATTCAGGTCTGGAGACTGGCTAGGCCACTCCAGAACCTTGATGTGCTTCTTCTTCAGCCACTCTTTTGTTGCTTTGGCGGTGTGCTTAGGGTCGTTGTCGTGCTGAAACACCCATCCTCGACCCATCTTCAGCTCTCTCACTGAGGGAAGGAGATGTCGGTCCAGAATTCCACGATACATGGCCCCGTCCCATCCTCCCCTCAATACGATGGAGTTGTCCCGTCCCCTTGGCTGAAAAGCACCCCAAAGCATGATGTTGCCACCACCATGCTTGACGGTGGGGATGGTGTTCTTTGGGTTGTACTCGGTGTTCTTTGCCCTCCAAACACGACGAGTTGAGTTGAGGCCAAAAAGTTCTATTTTGGTCTCATCTGACCACATCACCTTCTTCCAGGCCTCTTCTGAGTCGTCCAGGTGGTGAATGGTGAACTTCATGCGGGCCTGTACATGTTTCTTCTTGAGCAGGGG
The DNA here is from genome assembly GCF_004354835.1 of Perca flavescens. Lineage (NCBI taxonomy): Eukaryota > Metazoa > Chordata > Actinopteri > Perciformes > Percidae > Perca > Perca flavescens. The sequence continues at coordinate 18,505,244 of NC_041340.1, forward strand.
GACCTTGCGTGCGCTGCAGGATTTCAATCCATGACGGGCGTAGTGTGTTACCAACCGTTTCTTTTGTAACTGTGGTCCCAGCTGCCTTCAGTTGATTCATCAGTTCCCCCCTGTAGTTTTGGGATGATTCCTCACCGTTCGCATGATCAGGGACACCCCACGAGGCAAGATCTTGTGTGGAGGCCCAGACCGAGGGAGGTTGGCGGTGGTGTGGTGCTTCTTCCATTTCCTGATAACTGCACCGACAGTTGATCTTTTCTCTCAAGTTGCTTTCCGATTCTCTTGTAGCCCATCCCAGCCTTGTGCAGATCAACAATCTTGTCCCTGATGTCCGTAGAAAGCTCTTTGGTCTTGCCCATGGTGGTGATGTTGGATGCTGGTTGTTTGGGTGTTGACAGGTGTCTTTTATACAGGTAACGAGGTGAGGCAGGTGTATTTCATGTAGACAATTGGTTCGGATTGGGGCTGTGTCTTAAAGAAAGACTAACTGGCTTGTAGGAGCCAGAATACTTGCTGTTTGTCCAGGGGGTCAAATACTTGTTTTTCCTCATCAGATGGTTATCAATTTTAATAAATTCATATGATGTGATTTTCTGGAATTTTCTTTGGGATTCTGTCTTTCACTGTTAGAATGTACATATGATTAAAATTGTAGATTTTTGCATTCTTTGTAAGTGGGCAAACCGGCAAAATCAGCAAGGGGTCAAATACTTATTTCCCCCACTGTATAATTATTAATTATATATTATTATATATATTAACGTTAATGTGTTTTAAAGGACAGCCTGCCCTTTCTTGAGGAGCCACCCTCAGCAGGCCTACCAAGACCAAGGCGAGGCAGGCCAAAGAAAAATGGACAAATTCTCAGTTTTTCTAGTGGTGGGAGTTCAGCACCACTTATTCAGCCACAGCCTGTGGAGCCCTGTTGCGTCGATGAACGACTAGAGAGAAACCAAGAGAGACATGAAGAAGAATTGAGCGTCCTGCCACAGGAAGAGGCAGAGGCACCTACAAGCAGGGGAGAGAAGAGGGGAGCAGAGTCCGAGAAGGAGACCAGTGACGTGGCCACTGTGGCCAAGAGGGTTTGCTTTGAGCGAATGGCCCAGCTGACCTCTGAAACGTGCACACTAAGCTCTGAATCTCCAGACTTTGTCTCTGAACCAGCAACCAGAGAGCCACAGGACGTTTCCAGTGTAGGGCATCGCATACAAAGAGAACAACGGGAGGAAGAACCAGCGCGGAGAAAAATCCAACTCAGGGAAACCGTGGGAAGTTTGATGGGTGAAGAGATACAGAGCAGCGATGACGAGATCATCGACGTGGATGGACCGACTCTGTCGCCTTTTGTCAAAGTGAAGCCTTCTGTTTCACCCTCCTCACACTCAGCCAGAGAGCTGAGTCTGGGGTCGACGGGCAGCTGGGAAGAGGACGACGACGAGGACATTGATGTGATTGGCGGTGCCAGTCCCGCTCCTGATCCGGTGATCATCAGCTGGACAGAGTCTTCAGAAGAGGAAGGAGATGAGGATGTTGATGTTGTCGGTGAAAAGACAGACTACGCTTCATCGGCGGTGTTGTCCACTGTGAGTAAAGGTGAGCTTGTTGACAGAAAATATCAGACTGAGGTGCTCTTACGTTAGCTTCTGTGACGTGCAGTTTTCTTTTCTACCCGTCTTCCTTAGTTTGTGTTATTTCCAACATTTCCCAGAAGACATTCACTGAATTTCTTTCATTTAGTGAGTTGCACGGCGGGGAGAGAGATAGAGATCAAGACAAAATGTGGTTTCATCATACATGTCTTCTGTTTTTATTGCGTCCACCTCCATGTGCAAACACACTGACAATCACGTGAAGGATTTTTGTTTTCCTATTCTACCAATGTTTAGGAAAAGAAGAGTTGTGAGCAACATGTTAGCTATTTGTTTGGATTGAACGAAAGGAAAGTTTGTTTGTTTTTTAAAATCTTGAACGTGCATCATGATGCATAAACACACTTTAATCAGTAACAGTTTATATGCAGCTATTCAGTTTCAGCTCTTGAGTTGAGTATACAGATTTAACCATTGTCAAACTGTTAAAGGTGACTGGAATCGTTCATTCTTTTTGCACTTTAAAGATATTTAGCCACTGACTACGTAGAGTTACAGAGTAGTTACTGCTATGTTCAATAATTTGTGATTGTTAAGCAGACATGTTCAGCAAAGTTTGTTTTAACTGTTAAGTGTTGAAAACAAGACTAACCAAGCAGTTTAGAAAGAGGTTCGCTGCAAAGAAAATCAGGTTTATGTACCGTCAAAGGAATTAAGAGTGTTTTATTAGTTGTGAATATGACTATGACTGTATTAGTTGTAAATATGATTGATAATGTCAGCCTCTGTTTTGCCACTGTTTGTTTTAAATGTTCCAGGAAAACTTGTGTCTTATCTCTCAGGTTATGTTTGATAATGTTCCCTGTGGCACTTTTGAGTCTCGGACTCTGATTTCTAGAATAAAAACGTTGTCTCTAGTTCCTGCAGCCGCTCTATTCTGTGACTCCAAATGCAAATGAGGCTCATCTTCAGGGTGTAGATTTCATTTTAAAATGTACAAAGAATTTAAAATACCAACACAACATGTATTTAAGTCAAAATGTCCAATAATCCTGGAATCACACAGTCGGAGGGTTACAACTAAAATGCGCATTGTTAGCTCATATTTGGTTTCAGTTTGAGTGTCCCCCAGGACATTTCTGCTGCGTTGGATTGGACATGTTTGTGTTGTCTGTGTGTAGCACATTCCTTTATGTTGCATATTGTCAAAATGGCAAATGTCTCAACATGTTTCTCAATTTTTTTTACTTGCAACCTTTTTGTTTTGTCAGAGTGGTGAAGCTATTTTATTCATTTAGTTGTGTTTTGTCCGTTTGCATGTTGTTGCGTTCAGCTCTCTCAGCCACCATACTAGACCGTGTCAGTAACAAACTGTATGTCTTTGAGAGGAATAACTGAAGATGTTCCTCCTATGCTGTCCTCTTCCCATTAGTCCTCCCCTTCCTTTACATCATGCTGTCTGCCTAATTTAGCACCTTAGATTGGCAGGTAACCCTTTAAATGCCGATAATCTGTGTGGTTGCAAGTACCACTTAACCCCTGAGTTGAAATGCGGCTGTAAATCTTGTTGGACTTAGTTTCAGTAGCAAGACATCAATACAAACTTCTGAAACTACTCCTGCAACATGTCACTTTTTCCGCCACTGTGAAAACTTTCACAATGAAAACCCATTGCAACCACAACCCCTGTTCTCTGTGAAGAGAAAAACTACGTTTACAGGCACCTTTTAAACCCTGCATATGTTATATAGACTAATGAAACAAGATTAGATGAAGTGAAAATTAGTTTATTAGTTATCAACCTCCTACATAACAACAAAACACATCTGAGCTGCACTGAGGAGACCTGGCCGGACGCCATGCTGTAGCTTCATCTTCCCCTCTGTTTGGATCCAGCTCACTGAAGAATTGCTCTAGTCGTCGCCCAGCTCAGGTGAGGAGTACAGCGCAGGTGTGTGTGAGTGTGTAGGGACCTCCAAACCAAATAAAAAGACACTGTGTGAGTGTCAGTTATGTCAGCAATGTGTTTGTGTGGAGCGTGTGTTTCCCTGTGCTTTAATAGTGCGATATTGTCTTTTATCACACTCTGGCTGCGGCTGTAAATCAGTAGTGGTGTTGGGGCGGCTCTTGCGGCTCAAGTCAAGAGGAAGGAAAGGATTGAAGAGAGAAGGAAAGAAAGAGGAAGGGGGTTTAGGGTGAAGGGAGTGGGGTCGAGGGGGAGCTGCTGTCTCAGTCTCAGCCTGTTGTTCTCTCAGTGCTGGATGCGCCTGATGGACTGGATCTGGGGGGTCTGGCAGTGGGAGCCCCAGTTCCTCCAGTGCTGGTAGTCTCCACTGTGTCTCTCACACTCCATGATGTACTGCTGGCCCCTGTAGCCAGGGTGCTGGTAGCACACAAAGCTGTGGGAGAAGGAAACGAGGGTTAGTGGGACTATTTCAAGAGCTGCTGTGACAAACGTGGGAATTTAGTACACACTTGGAGCTTTCAGTTGGAATGTCTGTTGCGTGTAATACAAGCTAATGAGGAACTGTTAGTGACAAACAATGTACATGTTTGTTTGTCAAGCGATAGTGGGACATAGAACAGAAACTAAGGTGGATTTTAATTGGATGCTTCAGTGTAAACCACCTGGAAAGTGGAGGAGCATTTGGAAAAGTGTGTCCTGATAAAATGCATCTTATCAGCGCTGTTCACACCATCCGATTCACTGTAACTTACGCGCCGCACTGCACGTGCATGGAGCCAACTTCAGGCATCATCCAGCCCATGGCCTGCAGAGAGGGGTAGTCGTCACAGATCTCCACATTGCGGCCCATGAAGTTCTCCCTCTCAAAGATGATCATGCGGCTGCTCTGGTGGGACTGCGGGAGATAAAAGAAACTGTTGGATTCTGGGCTCCTGAGGTTAATTGTTGATTGTCACCTGAAGACTTGAGAGACAGGATGTACTCACGGCGCAGTAGATGGGGCGCAGAGACATGAGGCGCTCCACATGGTAGGAGAGGGAACCGCTGTAAGCGTCCCAGTGGGGGTACTCTCCTCTCTCCAGGATGAACTGCTGCCCCTGGAAGTCATGGTGCTCAAAACCCACCCAGCTTTTCAGAGAGAGAGAGAGAGAGAGAGAGAGAGAGAAAGAGCTGTGAACATCCCTTTGCTGTATGTCCATCTGAAGACGTTTGTTTCTGTAACTTAACAGTGTGCGTCTTTGATATTTTGAAGACAAAAAAAAAATGACGTTACCAAAATGGATTTTGGAGAATTAACCCATCTCTTTTTCTACCAGGCTTAAGAGCTACAGTACAAAACCACGCAGCTCCTTTTGCATAGGTAGCAACTCAATTGTCTCATTGCTTAAAGCTTCCCACATGACTCCTCTTGTTTGGGGGGTGGGTGTATTAGGGGAAACAAACGGGACTAATGGTTTTCCTTGATTCATCCGATCAGTGGATTTCATTAACGTTTTGTACAATCGGAATACTGAGTCTCATTTTTGTCCTGTTTTTACCAAAGTGAAAGTTTGAGAGACTTACGCTCCGCTCTCCACCCTGATGGAGCGGATGTTGTCCAGTCCGCAATCCTGAATGTTGCAGCACTCAGAGGTGAACTCCAGGCACTTGCCCTGGAAATGCTCCTGCTCGAACACAGTCACCTGAAGGCGAGGAGCAGGGGATGGTAAGTATTAGTTGGCAATAAGGTTGTTCGGTTCATCGTCCTTTACCTCTCAGTATCGAGCAGAAGCTGTGCTCAAGAGTGTTTACCTTGAAGAAAGGAGCCATGCCCATTCCTGAGTTGACCAGCGGCTGCATCATTGGGGACCTTGTAGTTCTGTACATCTTTACTCCTGAGGTTCGAATGAGAACAGAGAAAATGACAGCGAATTAAGGTAGCGTTATAAGCAACGAGATATGGGTGAAACAGTGTCGGAGAAGGAATGTCTATTAGAAACACTGTTTGGCATGTTTTTCTTAGTGTAAAATATGTTGGTGTTCAATTTCCACTTACAGGAACACCACAGAAATCATTTGGCTGATAGGCAGCTACAACTCATCTGAACTCAAAAATCTGGAGGCCAAAAACAGTAAATGTACTCACTTTTTAGGCTTTAAAAAAAAATCAGAAATATGAAATACAATTCTGATAACAGTTAAATGTGTTGTACAGGTGTTTCAGAAAGTGCTTTTGGTTTTCGGTGTCTGCGTGAAGCAGCTGGAGTGCACCTGTCTGTCTGATCCTGAGCTGTGTTGAGAGCAGAGATGCATCCTTACCTAGATTGGCACTTTATTGGAAGAGTTCGATAGTGGTACGCGCCTACGGCCTGCCTCGCGTAGAGCTTTGAGAGAACCTGGCGCTTCAGTTTTATACCGACGGTCGGGGAGCGCGCCTGCTGGTGCGCGTCCACGGTTCTGATTCGGCCCATGCACACCGCCCATTTGGAACAGCGGTAGCGCCAGCAGCGAGGCGCGTCCCCTGATTGGCTGCGTGGCTGCTGGATGCTGTTGTCCTGCTCCAGCGGGGCCAGCTCAGCAGATCCCATAGTGCTGCTGGGGCTCCGAAACAAAAGCGCTCCGGTATGTTCGGATCCCGGTCAGCAGTCCAGCGCGTGCCCAGGCACAAAGGGCCGGGGTCGGGGAGGAGAATATGGGGATTAACGGCGGAGCAGAGAGGCACCGCGGGGGGACAGAAGGAGATAACCGGGTGGCTCTGTATTTATGTATAGAAAGGCCAGAGAGCGATAAGTTTCATTTTAGTGCTGTTCACACAATGGCATGTCACCAAACGATCTTGCGTGCGGTCCTTGAAGGGTGCAGGTTATACACACACACACACACACACACACACACACACCTGTGTACACACACAGATGTGTGGTTTAGCTAGATTAATGGTTTCCAAAGTGGAGTCCATCACTCCCATTACACGTTTGTGCACTGAATGCAACAGTTTCTGATGAAAGTTTCCCTGCATTCACATCCCACAAATTAAATCAAACATACCAAAATAAATCACCTCAGATTATGTTTGGCTGAAGAAATCCTAACCTATCAAACGGGGGTCTGTGGTTTTATGCCCAAATGTGGTGGTCTGTCTTCCAGATGAAAGGTTTGGGAACCTCAGACCTTCAAGTGAAGAATTTCATTCAGATGTATGTATCACACATGCATTTTACTCACTGACATTATCATGTAGCCTGGAACATTTCTATTAAATTACATTTAACTAACGTCCGTTTATGTGCATGCAGTTTTAAAGCCACACACTCATGTAGCCACGAATGTAATCAAGCCTGTCCAAGTATACTGGTTTATAATTTGAACAAGTGGATTGGTGTGTTGACAGGAGAATGAAGAATATGAAACATGAAACTAAATTACTATGATTTAGGGTACATTATTTACCCTCTAAAAGTTGATGTCAGGAACATCAGCTTGTATTTCATTAGTTCTGTTAGTAACTGGTCCTCTAAACTGGTCTGTTCTCCTCCTCTGCGTCCGCCCATCCCCTCTGTCCGTCCCTCTCTGATGATGTGGGGTTTCTTTTGTCTCGCGTCTCTGACCTCAGCAGGTTTGTTTCTCTCTCCATAATCCCTCTCCCATGGGCGCCAGAGTATAAAAGGGACGGGCGCACTCCGAGCCGCACACACTTTGAGTGAGGCTCGTCGTAGGCATCGCACACACAGACAGGTAAGGTACACGCACATACTGTGAACCTGTGGAGATACAAATCCGGAGGAGGAGGCATAGATGAGACCAAAATATACAGATTATTCTGTATACCTTTTAAAATCTCAATACTCTTACGCCAGTGAAAACAGGTTAGATTTGTCGCATAAGTGTATCCTCTCTCAGTGTTTTTCCCTCTCTTTCCACCCAGCAATCATGTCCAGTGGAGATAAGTCCAAGACTTCTTCCCAGACCGACGGAAAGGCTGCTCAGAGCAAGAAGTCTGAGATGGGAATGATGGCCTACAAGGTGGGTGGCTCTCACACTGAGATACTGTAAATTCAGTTTATCATATCGCAGACCCTTGCTGTTGTGTTACTGACTCATCTGTGTGCATCTGCCCCCTCTAGATGTACGTGTTCGACCAGGAGAACTTCCAGGGTCGCATGATCGAGATCAGCAACGAGTGCATGAATGTGTGTGAGATGGGCATGGACCGTGTGCGCTCCCTGCGCGTTGAGTGTGGACCGTAAGTTTAAAAATATATATATTTATACATATATATATTTAAAACACTTGTCTTTGCATGGATACTTCATAATATTGTCTCCGTTACAGCTTTGTGGGCTACGAGCAGATGAACTTCTGCGGTGAGATGTACATCCTGGAGAAGGGAGAGTATCCTCGCTGGGACTCCTGGAGCAACTGCCAGAAGAACGACTACCTGCTGTCCTTCAGGCCCGTCAGAATGGTAAAAAGAAAGAGAAAAAAAAACAAAAAACACACTTGGTTTGATACTCTCAAGTTTCCCTTTTCTCTTTTGCTTTCAACTGCTCCCTGAACTAGTGTATCTCCCTGTTTTTCTCTCTTCCAGGACCCTGAGAAGCACAAGATCTGCCTGTACGAGGTGGGAGAGTTCAAGGGCCGCAAGATGGAGATCATGGATGATGACGTTCCCAGCCTGTTCTCCTACGGCTTCACCGACAGAGTGGGCAGCATCATTGTCAGCTGTGGAACGTGAGTACACGGTGGCTGCAGGTGTCACTGATAGAGCTCGAAGACAGGGCTGAAATGAGATCCACTTAAAATCAATCCTATACTGACATGTTTCCTCTTTTTTTCCTCCAGCTGGGTGGGATACCAGTTCCCTGGATACCGTGGCAGCCAGTACCTGCTGGAGAAGGGCGACTTCAGGCACTTCAACGAGTATGGCGCCCGCCATCCTCAGTTCCAGTCCGTGAGGCGTATCCGCGACATGCAGTGGCACCAACAGGGCTGCTACACCATGGCCAGCAAGTGAGGCTCAGGGAAGGAGAGAAAGAGAAAGAGTGGAAGTGAGGGAGAGGGGCGGAGGAAGAGGGAAAGGGGGAGAGATGTCTGAGGCCTTACCTCAGTACCTTAAACGGTCTTTGATCTAACACAGTGAGGGGAAGAGTGAGGATCTAGATCTGTCCCTGATTGGACACCTCAGTGGAAGGTCCAGCTGGACCACCCTCCATTCCTCCCTGTCTCTTCTTTTCTCTTTCTCCCCTATGGGCTGAGCTTTGCTTTCCCCCCTTTTCTCCCTTTTTTAATCCCTCACTTCATTCCCCTCCACAGTCCTCTGAGACACCAAAGAGGGAACACGACACCTCTTGCTGTTTTACACACTTGATTCTCGGCTCAGGGTATGATGCACCATGGGAAACTGAGTCCCTAGAGCCCCCTGCCCCCCGACTTCTTGCCCCTGTGCATTGCACACCCTCTCTGCTGTACAGAATCCTGGCCAAGTTTTCAATAAAAAGGAAAATCTTGATTTCAAAGATGTTGTTGTTGTTACTTACTACTTAAAAATCCCCTAAATCAAAATGTTAATGAACCAAACATAAATAAAATAATAAGATGAATACAAATGTGAGATGAATCCTTTCTGATTTTTCATTAATCAATCACTACTTTTCTGAAGCTCTGTATTTTGGTTGCTAGCTGGACACCAAATATTGTGTCATGCTTGTCGTCAAACTTTTGTTAAATGTATTTTTGGGATTTAAAGTGAGTAAACACTATTGTATCATGCTGAATGGGGGTTTGAAAGCTTTGCCTAGTCAGCTACAAAAAACACACACACACAAAAGTTACACAATGCTTTGTAAAAAAAAAAGTGCAGTGTATAGAAAAAAGAGAAAGTTGTCCAACAGGCCAGTTTCCATATTGGTGTGGAGCCTGCTGCATTGTGTAACACAGGCTTTGTTATAACAACAGGACACACCCACATTTCTGCTGATGTTCAGCCTCTTATCTACTGGTATTTTCAGTTAAAAAAGATACACTCCTACTGTCACTAGAGCCAAAAGCAGCTGACCTGGGGGAAAAGATGCAGTATGATAAATAATTCCGTCATGGGTTAAGGATAGCATTAGGCCTATTCCTTGGCATACAGTAGGTAAAAAGAATCTGCCTTACTTAATCACTAATTTAACGCTCCACTCAGCAAGCAGCTAAGAGACCCAAATTAAACACACCCATGATGTTGACGAACAGGTGCATGCTGGGTGTAGCTAACATGCTAAATGCTAAAATGCTCATGGTGGATCCTCCAGCAGTGAGGGTGTGTGAGGACTTTCTGCTGTGTGTGTGCCTGTTAATCCCTGCAGAGCCTCCTTCATCTTAAAATGTTTGAACACTTCGAGGAGCGTAGTGGGACCAGAGAGGCTCAGTGGACGGGTTCTATTATCACTGAGAGTAAACGAGCAGAGAAGTTGAACTTAGAGCAGACTAAGGAGGACTTCGTGGTGCACAAGAAGTTCAGACAGGTGAGTACAACAACACACTTTTCTAGTGTTTATCAATGTAGCGTTGTGTGTGTGTGTGTGTGTGTGTGTGTGTGTGTGTGTGTGTGTGTGTGTGTGTGTGTGTGTGTAGGGGAGACCGGGGTTGGTTGGCACACAGCTATTTTCTGGTCCTTTAGACCACAAACAAAAATGTAACATCAAAATGTTTGCTTTCTTGACTTGCACTTATCTAATGTTACTATGTTGAAAACATCTGAAAGTCACTAACTTTTTTTGGTGAGGGTAACATTAACATTTAAAAGGAAAACGTGTTCTAGTTAATAGACATTGGAATCAGCTACATTTTGACATAATATTTGAAAGTCTGGGAAGAGTGATGGCAGCTGGCTAATGCCATCACAACGTTGGGTCAAATGTGAGTGGGGTTGGTTGTGCCAACGATAGTTTTCTTGTTCATTAACTTGTAACTGTTACTGTATATTTAGTCTGGGTATTTTAAGAGGTTAATTAATTATTAATTTTTATTATTATCTTGAATGGTCAGTGGTGGCAAAAGTAATTAGACATTCCTACTGATAAATTGCTTAAATGTTGTTTGGTTTTAAAAAGGGGCAGATATTCTATTAAATGTTAATGTTTTCTGGTTCTTCTTTGGATTAAATGTTCTACCAAACTGTTTCTATTGGTTGCTTAATTTTTTGTAATTATAGTATTTCAACATTGTGCCAACCAACCCTGTGATGATGCTACCTTAACTAGCTTAGCACGACAGCGGCATAACCATAGGGCAGGGGTCTTCAACGTTTTTCAAGCCAAGGACCCCTTAACTGAAAGAAAGACGGAACAGGGACCCCCTGCTACATATATTGTAGAAAATTAAGTTGCATATTAAACTGGGCCTACAATAACCTGTGGGGCCGCCTAAAACCTTTATACATATATTTTTGCATAGAATACTAAGATATTAAAGTAGCCTGTTCATTTTTAACATGATTTTATATATCATGTTTTAATGTTAAACATACATGTTGCATTGTGAATCCTTGTACTGTATCTGGGGATGGCCTCAGTGACCTCCTTACCCATAGGCCAGTAAACCTATCATTACATTACATGTCATTTAGCTGACGCATTTATCCAAAGCGACTCACAATTGCTATATATGTCAGAGGTCGCACACCTCTGGAGCAACTAGGGGTTTAAGTGTCTTGCTCAGGGACACATTGGTTGATGCATCGCAGTGGGAATTGAACCCAGATCTCCCACACCAAAGGCATGTGTCATATCCACTGCACCATCACCACCCTATCCTCAGTGGGGATTCATATTTGATAATATGTTGGATTAATTTTTAGGACTTTTGAATTTTTGAAAAAAACTTAAAAAACATAATAATTTGGAGGCTCCCCTTCATTGACTCTGAGGACCCCCTAGGGGTCACGGACCCCCTGGTGAAGATCCCTGCCATAGGGCATAACACATCCAATTTTCTGACCGAACTGTTGGCAGTCTATTTGCATTGTGGGTAATGTGTGCACCAGATTTGGACAAGGAAGATGAATGTATGGATGGCTGTGTAATATCTCTGGTTCTGCTGTATCGATTTTAATCCTCTTTTTTTTTTTAACTGTCCATCGTGAGTCAGACGGTGTTATAAGCGCTAAATCATTGGAGACCTCTTTTAACCAAAATTTAATTTTGATAAGCAGCTCCTTATACTCATGCTACATATTAGTTATTGTTTGCAGCAAATAAAAGGCATTAAAGGTAACATAAACATTTCAACAACATTTTTTCAAAACTTTCAAGTTTACATTTGACTTAAATGATGCAAATTATGCATGCCATCTGAGTTGTTTGGATCAGTTGGTCCTTTTGATATTTTCCTACACACTATGTTTACCTCGCCACAAACAGTGCATGTTCTTCCCCTGAATCTCCTTTTATGCCTCGAAGCCTCTCTCTTGCCAAGTCACAATTCAACAAATCATTTCACCCTCAATGTACTGTATGCAGTTCACGTTATAAAATCCATATTTAAGGACTGGTTATTTAATGATAGGATTGTATGTCACATCCTGCACAAGTTTACCTGGTTGGAATAAGATGACCATCAATATTTTTGTACATTTCTTTAATTAACAAAATATTTTTTTCACAGTTTAACAAACAAGATGTTACACTCAAAGCTCAAACATTGATATACAAAAGAATACATCTAAAAAACACAAAGTCATAAATGTTGTCTATGAAGCATTTGATATGTTAAAGTACTTTATCTTTGTGTTGCACCTGGAGTTCAGATGTGGATAGTCATTTTAGTTGTAGGCTGGATACTATTTGTCTATTCAAAGCATATTTTTCTTTTTTCAGTATTCAATATAAAAATACAATTTTAGATGTGTGCTCATAAGAGCAGATGAAGGATGTCCACTATGATGTAGTGTGTTCTCTAATCCAGCAGTTGCATAATGTCTGTCTGTCCATCCGACATGTGGGCGGCTCAGCGGGACATCATTCGAACAAACTCTTAAAAAAAAGACAAGAGAAAGGAGTGAAAGGGAGGAAGATGAGGATGAATGTAGTTGCCCAAACGATCCCATAAAGTCAAATAGAACTTCTCTCACCCTCAAAGTCCACCAGACCATCTCCGTTGAGGTCGACATCTCGGAGGATCTCGTTAATCTCTCTGTTGGTCACTTGTTCTCCCATCAGCTTCTTCATGGCTTCACGTAGCTCAGTTAAACTGATCTGGCCGTCACCATTAGAGTCAAACTGGAAACGAGAGAGACAGAAGGTAAGGGTCACATGTATATCAAACTGAATACACAGGGACATTTTTAAGAAATACAGTACAGTACAGTAGTTTGCTTTCAATGCAGCCTGCATTGCAATCTCTGACTGTGTCAGACCACCACTGGTTGGCACCAAAGTGAGACATTTTCAAAGCTTTCACATTGTGCCCTCTTGACCCACTTTGGAAGCTGAAAGAAATTCACATAAGTGGTTGATCAACCAGCGACAACACGAGGAAGCTACAGTACAAACAAAAGGAGTAAAATTTTTGATTAATTGAAATAACATTTTTTTTCTCCATTTATTTCTGTTGTACCACTTTAAATTGAAAGGTAAACTTTTCTTCGTTCTGAACATCTTGTACTTTCCATTTTGTTTTCTCTCTGAATAACGCTTTCTAAACATGAATCTTGTCAGATTTGCATTTGCCAGCATCAGAGAAGTCCAGTTCCTTTAAACATTCACAAAATGTGTGCAAATATCTGGACAGCACTTATTATCATCATGTCATAGCAGGAAAGGCACAGGTGGAACTAATCACACTAACGACGGCTAGCAACTATTGCAATGCAGCAACTAGTGACGTTATTAGTTACACCTGTGTTTGATGAGTTAAAATGTCTGCAGTGATAAATGAACAGCTCTAAGTAACACATGTATATGCTGACCTCTTTGAATGCATCTCGTAGTTCTTTGACTCCGATCATGTCTGCTGTCTCTGCCAGCAACTTGGGTCCCATCAGCTCCACAAAGTCCTCAAAGTCCACTTTACCTCCACCTACAACACACCAGTTATATAAACAGAAAAAGCCACGTCAGCCCCTGCTCTCTAATCTAATCATCAGCTCTCACAGTCATTTCCTCTGATGTCCATGTATCTCCATTAAATTACAACAGTAAAGAGCGTGTTCAATTATTGTTAACCAATTGCATTAACAGTAAACACAAGCTATCCTATTTTATTTTAATCATTTTAACAAAAATAACCAATGTATTTAAAACAACTTCCAAGATGTTTCTGCTACCAACTAGACAGTTCTCCTGTTTTATTTTATTCATAAAATCTTTTTTTTTTTTTTCTTATTGCATTTTGCCTTTATTTGATGGTCACTGTAGAGAAAGACACAAACAAACAGAAAGAGGGCTCTGACATGCAACAACATCTGACCAGGAGTCAAACCATGGACGTTTCATCCAGTCTTTACTTTTCTTCTTTTGTGTTTCTATTCTATTTTCTTCTGTCCTATTGCTGGTCTTGTTTCTGTTCCTCTTCTGATCTTTGGGTTCTACTCTGTTCTGTTCTTTTAAATGCTTCAGGTTGCTGTTCCACTCACAGATCTGCTGGCTCAGTTCGATGAGCTCCATCTCTGTCGGCATGTATCCCATGGTCCTCATACATTCCCCGAGGTCATTGTGACTGATGTAGCCTTTTTTTTTTCTATCAAACTCCACAAACGCCTCACGGAGCTCTGATAATTAAAAAAACAAACAAAAAACATATTTTTCAGTCAGTTGTTATATTAACATGTTGTAGAGCAGAAATCATGGAAGAGATGCTGTATGGTATTACAACAGACTGTAGTAAACAGTGACGATGTGTGTAAACAGGAGGACTCTATGCACTGGATGCACTTTATTAGCTCATTAGCACTGGTCTGTTAATTAGTTAAGTTTGTTATTGTTTTATTAATTATTATTTTTTTATTCTGGTATGATATGCAGCCTACTGTTTTTTCTAGTTATAACTTGTATTTTGTAAAACTTTAATAAAGCTCTATTTAAAAAAAACACTGAGGTTTGCTGCAGAGAATCACCTCACCGTCAAGCTCCTCTGGTCTCAGCTCTCTGTCCTGTTGGGGGAAGTAGAGACACACATTAGCTTCTCTTTTCATACTTCTCTTGCTGAAAATATTTACAGAGCTTGTTAGTACAGGCATAGTACAGAGATATAAACAGTCAAATTTAAAGCGACATCATTGCAAAAACACCCAGACAACCACTGAACAGGGAAGAGATGCTACACACACAGAAACCAAAATGAGAGTAATGATTAATGGAGTTTGGCTTTATGTGGTGAGGATGGTATAGAATATAAACTGTCCATTTACGTTGCTTCAAATCTGAGCCCATGTGTGTTATAGTCAGGATTTTAACATTATTTGCAAGTGATTAATATGCTTTAGTTGTTCAGTAAGCTGTATTACATACAAACCCAGTGCTCAGAGTCTAAATCTATTTGGATTAAATTGTACACAGCATTATGATATGTATGTATATATATATATATATATGTATAAATGTGTGTATATGTATATGTGTATATATATATATATATATATATATATATATATATATATATATATATATACACTGTCTTGTAGCCTACATAGCATTTAAGCTTGCATGCATGTACAAAAGCACACAATGGAAGTTGTGGTTCTGTGCGGAGGACATCAGGCTAAGAGCTGTTAAGAGAAAACAATATGGGACAAATCCTCTGTCATCATTTTATTTACTTTATAGTTGCCCTCAGTCTCATTTCACCACACAACAAACCAGACGCGTAACTATCGGTAAGCGGTGCTTACGGGCCCGGACCAATCAGGGGCCCGCATCACTGGAAGATATTGATTGACAGCCGGGCCCCCCTATCGCATTTTCATTACTCGCGACAATCCCAGCAGTTCCACGTGCAGCCACTGACCAAGAGAACAGGTCAAATGAATTTCCTTGTTTCTGTTATGAAGACGAGACGTGTGTGTGACTCGAACATCTTACATTGACCAACAAAACGTACAGCAAAACATTTCAGACTGTCCTGGCAACCTGTATACATTTTAAGATCAATGTAGGCCTACGGTAAAGTTTTTTCACTATAAAGTCACTGAAGCAGCTGCTGTTTGAATCCTGTCGGCTCTCTGCAGCGGGCGGGGCTGCTGCTCCATTCCCCCCGCGACTGACGCGCGCACGCACACACACACACAATCACACACGGTGGATACAGGAAAAAACGCAGATGAGACGACACAATGACCTAAATTGAGGACAGCTACGCTGTTATTGTAAGTGCAATGATAAGTTAAAGTCCAATAAGTACTTCATCAAACCGTATGAATGTGTGTGTGGCCAGGATAGGAAATTAACTAACAATGTAAAGATCAACAAGCCACTGACAGTGACATATATGTTCATATTTGATTCATTCAATAAATTATAATTTTTTGTCTTAATTCCACCAGCCATTTTCATATTATACCAACATTTGCAGTATCCTGAGCCTTTTTGGTAAGGTTCCTATGAAATCTCAGCCCAGAGTAATTCATTAATAGTAATAATTATTATTCTCCTTTTTATTTTTAAAGAACTATACAAAAAAAATTGCAACAAACCTACAAAAGACATTGCAACTTTTATCGCAATTTTTTACAAAAGCTCCCGTGAAATCAAGCTTTTTGGGCCACAACAATCTCAAAAAAAGGCCGCAAAATCCTGGAGGGACTGCCCTTGTGTGTTTTTTTCATGTATTATGGTGCACATTCACCAGTGTTTTTTTGTTGTTGTTGTTGTGGTGCGCGTAGGCTACTCCCCTGTCACATCATCTATTATATGCTGTGTCTCTATGATCCTATCCTGTCCTATTCATGGTAGCCTACTTGTGGACATTGCGCCGTCATCACGTGCTGTAGTAGGGGGGCCCGCCTTGATAATCTTGCATAGGGGCCCGGTGTTGGCTCGTTACGCAACTGCAACAAACTAAATGCACAATGCCTCAAATTCAAACCAAATTACAATATGAGTAGACATCCTCTTTACAATGGGACACACTACCAAAGTAACTGGAATGCATGTTGGTTAGTTTCATATTCATACAAACAGAAAGATCATGCTCAAGGTGTTGCAGCGATCTGCTATTAGCTGGCATAGCAGCAAGGCTTAGTGTTTATTAATTCCCCTAGACATAACAACAAACCTAGCCTAGAAATCTAGACGCACCCTAGCGGCAGCAAATGTAATTTGCAGCCAGGGTCTGTCTAGCAACTCTCCGTTGGCTTGGGAGCTGCAAAAACTCTAGTCAGGCCAATCAAATCGTGTATAGAGTCGGTGGGCAGGCTTAACATAATAACAGTAGAGTTTCGACGGTTCCGCGTGAATTCCCTGATACTTAACAAAGAAGATGGCTGCTGCTGCTGGCAAACAGCAGTCTTTCGAATCGGCTTTGGCCGCGACTCTGGAAGACTTGGAGTTAAGCTTTTCTTTGAGAAAAGAACAAAGAACGGCACTGAAGTCATTCTTAACCCTTGTGTTGTCTTCACCGTCGTCCATGAACTTGTCATTCTGGGTCAAAATTTAATAATGCGCTTTGTTTGGAACTATTTCTGACTTTTTTGACGCTTTTGTTTTATGCTTTTGGCGCTTTTTAAAACGTTTTTATCCCGCTTTTCAATGCTTTTTTTCATGGTCAATAAACCTGATAAAATTAATTATACCAAGTTTTTGAGTTTGAAAAAAAAGCAGAAATTATGAATTATTTTGACAAATACAATAGTTAAGATCAGAGAATTTTGAGTGAATCACAGACTGGTTTATGTCAAAGTTTGGTCAGGATGCTGTTTTGAAACCATTTAAACATTTTTTTTTTGAAAAGCCATAAAATTAAATAAAACTTCAATGGAAGTAATCAATAATTTTACCTGCAAAGAACATGGATGCATGGATGTTGTATGGGTTCCATACAAAGTACATGCATGCATCCATGTTATTTTGGGGCAATTTGGTTGTAAGAAACCCAAATCTCTGATATAAAAACTTTGAAAACGGGTCAAATTTGACCCAAGGACAACACAAGGGTTAAAAAAGGAAGATGTGTGCAAAAGTTTAAACTATCAACTAGCGTTGCTCTGCCTGGTTGTAGCGCTATCCTGTTGCGTGCAGAGGGAATTTGAAAGACAACCGTTTATCCCGCCCCTCGGATTGAGCCCTGCCAATGGTGAGTTCCCAGACCCAACATCTGGATGTGGGTCTGGCTTGTCAGGCTTCAACAAACCATTCCTCCGGTACTACCTGTGCCGTGACAATACTACCCACGTTGCCCAAGTTTTCTGTATATCAGTTGGTTTGTGCTAATTAAATTCAACATATTTTTATTTAGGAAACGGCAACATGTGTGCATCCTTTTCAAAAGAAATAGTAAAAGTATTTCCAACTAGATGTTGACACAGGGCCCATCTATAGGACAGGGCCTCAAGATAGGGTGAAAAAGGCAAGGGACACCTTAAGGTCCTTTTCATTTCAGTTTACATTGTCATTTAGTGTTGCATTACTTTTTATTACAAAAAAGAGCAAGCTAATTGGCATGCAGTGAACCTGAAGTCTTCAGGGGGGCTTTTCTGGAGCCCAGGGGCAGTCGCCAACTTCCACTGCCTGGTTGGAAATTCAGCCTTGACCTCCAATCATCCTGTGCCTCCACAAACCTCCACAAAGCCGGTCAATCATTTTCTATGGAAATGAATGATCGACCCCTCTGAGTATGTGTGGTGCCAGCAGATTTGATCGTCTGACCCGGATCAGTGATGGGATGACAGCTGGTGTGGTGGAGAGCAGGAGGGTTCAACCACGATGCAGGGATGAAAATGAATCGACACGAGCGGACAAAGTTGAACCGGGGGCTTGTGTGAGGACCACAGTGTATTCTGTTACATACGAGTGTCTGTGAAAAGCCATGTTTAAGGAAGATGCAGGCCGGGCCCACGATGTTGTGCAGCATGTTGCAGTTCTTCACCAGCGTACAGAAGGGATCGTTGAACGGCTTATCCTCCTCGTCCTGATTCTCCTCTCCCTCCTGGCCCACTGCCCTCACCTTACCCCTGAGGGACCCATCCATTACTCCCTTTAGAGGCAGACCAGGCTGTTATTTCACCATTGCAATCCTCAGTCAAGCAACTGTCTGCATTCACATTTAAAACATAGTAATACATTTCAAGGAACGCCCAGGTTAACACCCAGTGTTTTCTAGTCACACACAGTAAGTCTGGATTACATAAAATGATTATTGTTTTAAGGCAGTCCACTCACATCAGCTATTATCCTTACTTTAAAACACGTTTTGATCTCAACATTCTCCTTATGTCTCCATCCTGCTGACACTCACTGAGGTAATTCTGGTAACTGTCTGGTCTAACGACTGACATATTGTGTCAGTATGTAACACTGTTACAGTAAGAAATTGCACAATGTGTCCTGGATGAACATTTAGAATAATATGAGTTTTCTTGCAACTCCCCATCAAAGGAAACATGTATTACAACCAATGCTGCAATCACTGTTTCCTCCATTAAAAAAAAAATAAAAAAAAGTTTTACAATTATTAAAACTATTATCCAGGGATTCAATAATTAAAGCAAGTTGTGAAGAAAGTTTTGAAAGCTGGTAAGTGATCTTTTGAACTATTATTTCATTCTTGTCCCAGATGACAAGAATAAAGTTCTTTGCTTAAAGTTGCTGAGATGTTTTATAATCAATCACATCACTTAAAAACGTATACAGATGCAAAATAGTAAAAGTGAATTACTAAGTGCAAGAGACAAAGTGCTCTTACCTTCTTCATTTTGTCTTTCGGATTGGTGCAGTTGCCCATTACCCAACCTTCCCTGGTCAACAGCTGCCAAAAATCTTTTTTCTTTCTCTGATCTTATTTGTCTGTTTTTATCTCTTCTCTCTCTGGACTTCTCAGAGGTCCAGCTCAGGTTAGAGCTCTGACTTTGATGGAAACTTGTGTCCCATGCTGGTTATCAGTCTTCATATCTGATACCACAGAGACAAAAAGTAAACGGCTCTAATCCATGCATGAGCAATCCTGAACGACTGCACCCGTCTCTATACCATCCAAAGTCAAAAGACGTCACCAAACAAAAACAAACTAACCAAACCAAACTGAGCTCTCTACTGGAAGCAGCTTACTGGTGATTCTCTTCGCAGCAGCAGCATCGCTGTTGCTTTCTCTTCACACAGATCCACCCTTTTAATCCCCCTCTCTATTTCTTTTCAGTAGCTCTCTCTCTCTCTCTCTCTCTCTCTCTCTCTCTCTCTCTCTCTCTCTCTCTCTCTCTCAATCTCTCCTCCCTCTTGTTCACATGTTGCACCAGCAGCATTCAAATGACTTCATCTACAGTATGAGGAGTTTTAGATGGAGGATTAAGAGATGGATTAATCCCTTTCATTTGAGATTAAACAGGGAGATAGGGTAATGAAAAGAAAAAATTGAAAGTAACGTGATAGAAAAGAAGAAACAAAAAAAGAGTGTGTATTTGGTGTGAGTAAAATCTGAACCCAAACTGAAGCTATACTTCTTAATTGGTTGAAATAAGGTTCTTGCAGCAGCTTTGGTCTTTTAGTGAAAATGACCATATTGTCAAGGATAGATTTCTAAAACTAAAAGTGAATAAAAACTAATATCTATCATATTATCAAAAACATGATTTCCATGTTGATTAGATGATACTTAAATGAATAGATATTTGCCTTTTCTTTGCTAAAGATTGGACTGGACACGTTAAGTATTAAAGTGTGTATTTAAAACAAAAAAAATATATATGATTTTGCATGCCAAAACAAACACTTGTACAAAGCAAAAAAATAATTGGGAAATGTGCACTAATATAAATCACAAACCCTATAAAAAAACGGTTAATATGATGCAAAAGACTTGTCCGTGCAGTCCATGGTGGAAAAATCAATCACACTACATATAGCTTTAAACTAGAACAGAGGGGATTGATTTTCTTTGTGAGTTATTCTGATTAACTGGGTGATCAAACACTTTTATAATTCCTGACAGGTTTTGGAGATACAGAGTTCATCTATGTGCTGTGATCTTTACTGTAAGTGTTTTCCATGAAGAATTAGAAGTTCAAATCATGCTAAACTTTAAAAAACAAGTGAGCCGCTACACATTACATTTAGCTGACGCTTTTATCCAAAGTGACTTACAATTCTTACATATCGGAGGTCAGACACCTCTGGAGCAACTAGGGGTTAAGTGTCTTGCTCAGGGACACATTGGTTGATGTATCGCAGTGGGAATTGAACCCGGGTCTACTGCACCAAAGGCATGTGACATATCCACTGCGCATTACGCTTCAGCAAATGAGACCCACAGTATCTGTCACACTTGGCAGGATGCAACGGCTCAAAGTGCCAAAAAGTGCTGACGACATTGAAGTCACAATTTGATGTTATGAGTGCGATGCTAAGTGGTCAGCTGAGCGCGTACAAAGCATCTGTCAACAAATCTCTCCAAAAGCTTTGGCATGCTGCTTACTACAGAGCATCCATATGGAGAGCACAGCTTGTGTGTGTGTGTGTGTGTGTGTGTGTGTGTGTGTGTGTGTGTGTGTGTGTGTGTGTGTGTGTGTGTGTGTGTGTGTGTGTGTGTGTGTGTGTGTGTGTGTGTGTGTGTGTGTGTGTGTGTGTGTGTGTGTGTGTGTGTGTGTGTGGCGTTGCATGTTTTTTCTCTAAAATTGAAACACACTCTTGTACTAAGTAATATAGGATAATAGGTATATACTCTAATGTACACCATATCGAAACAGTAAGACAAGTAAATGCTTGGTGATGGGTGATGTTGTTATTGGTTATGTTAGAAAATGCTAGTTTACTACACAGTCTGTAATAAAACAGTTCACTCATAAGTCTTATTGTTGGTAAAATAAAAGTGTTTCTATAATTAAAAATCAGTTTTTATGATATGCAATCATTTAGTTTTTGATGACTCTATAATTCAGTGTTTTTGTTCACAAGTAATCAATTATACAACAAAAAGCATTTATTCTTCTTCGTAAATGCAAGAGGGGTATCATTTTTATTGCTGCAAATCAAGGGCGTAACTTTGGCTTCAACATTGTGGGGGTTGAGATCTCCACTTTTGAGCAAAATTAATATTTTTAACACACTTCAGTTTCTAGTGAATTTTTCTGCAACAATTTGTGACTTTTCTGCATCAATTTATGGTGCATATGTCTATTTATGTAAAGAAAATTATAATAGGGTTTTGGGGTGGGTTGCACTGGCCAGTTTTGATATACTCACACAGGTGTTTTCAATTACTCTGGCTGATTAGAGCTCGTTGCCGGTGCAACAGAAGTAAAAGGAGAGCGATACGGCCACACACGCCTGAGAACAGCTCTAATCAGGTGGTTTAAGAAAGAACATGCAGGACATTTAACAAAAAAATTATGTGATGGTGTGATTTTGTGAAAGCGCCAGTATTCTCGTCAAATAAGACAAGATGCGTGGTCTGAACTGATTTGCTCATAAGTTTGTTTTGGATTTAAATGTCAAATGATCTTCCTAAAACGAAACATAATGGTGACATCTCTTTCCGTTTGGTCAATATTCTGTTGCAATCATCAGCAGTCACCACTGGAGGCCACTTTAGGACAGTCAGGTCTAATGTAGTTGAGTGTTATCTGACAGCTGCTGCAGTGAAGATTTGAGACAGTAATAATACAACCCCTATTTTTTGCAGAACCTCCTGGCAGATTGTGCAGCTTAAGAGTAATGCCCACTGTAATTTAAAATGTACCCGGAAAAGGTTCTTAAGTAGAAACAGACCGTTTGGACTTTAACACTTCAATTCTGGGTGATCTGGTGGGCATGCAGACAGATATGAGTGCTGTTGGTGGGTATAATAAGACTACAGTATCTTTCACTAATCTGATCCTCATGTAAGAGATCAGAAATTACATTTGCTCCCAGCCTGCTACGATATGTTTTGCTGCTAATGACACTGACAAGGCACTAAGTCAGTTTTCTTTCAATAAAGCAGAACCACAAAGTCTTGGCTTAAGTGTAATGTAGATTTCATGGAAATATTTTTACGTAAGAAGACAAGACATAACAAATAAAGTACATGGACAGTGGACTAACTCAAACAAATCCTCATCACATACTTTGGCATCAAATAAATCATATTGTGCACCTTCAAACTTCTCCAGAAGACTCTGAATTAGAAAATTTGTATGCAAATTCATAGCAAAAGTTAGTTTAAAAACATATTTAAATATTTTATATACAAAAGTCCCATTGCGAGCTGCATGAGCATGTTTAATTATTTATCCTGTGTGAAACCGAAATACTGTCTAATGTAATGGAAGTCCTCCCATCTGAACTTCAAATGGCATCTGAAACATGAAGTGACACATGAGGTCAGACCATATTTAAAAACCTACCCGTGTTCTTTGACATCACCATTGTGTTTTCCCTGAGGTTCTGTGATGGGAAAAAGTTTCAAATGCTAGCAAGTTTTAGTCCAACTCCAAACAAAAATACTCTCATCAATCAATCCGTCTGCTCATATCCACCACCTATCAACGACTAAAACAAATTCAAACTGTAAACAACATAACTTTATCAACCAAATTAACTTTGTCTTTCTGTGAGGTCCTTCATAATATAACAAAACTGACACCAGCAGCTGCATGAATAACCTGAGACACAACCAATACCATTAAGCCTGATTAATTACCAGGCTGATTCTCCCTTACTGATGGTTCCAGTTAATCACGCCAATGAGATGTTGTTGGGTGTCTGCGTGTGTGTGTGCATGTTTGTGTGTGTTTGCATGATGCATGCACACAAACACACTCAGGCTTATTTATGTTACTCGGTTTCCGTTTTGATTACTTTACATTTGCTTGTATCCAAGTATCAGCATTGGATTACTAGTAGTTGTAGGATTTTAGCACCACACACTAACTGTGTGTGTGTGTGTGTGTGTGTGTGTGTGTGTGTGTGTGTGAGAGAGAGATACTCTGGTAATGTGACTCTGTCCTTTCTTTTGAACTCAGTGTACTCTCCTGCAACTGTCCCAAATCTAGGGGGTGTGTGTGTGCGTGTGTGAGAGAGTCTGTGTGAGCAGATAGACATACTGTATCATGTACTGATCTGGTGTCAGATGTGCATCAGCTGGTGTCTAGTGACACGAGCTGTCAATCAAAGAAAGACTAGAAGAGACGGAATAGATGGAACATGAAAGGAGTAGATGAAGAAGTATTCAAATAGAAATACAGCGATGTAAAAATACTCCATTACAAGTTAAAGTCCTACATAAAAGTACAGGTACTAAAGAAAGTATTATCAGCAACACTGTCTGTGTCATATGTCAGATTATTGAATTATCAGTACTGATGCATTAATGTGGAAGAAGCATGTTAATGTAGTTGATCAAGGTGGAGTGAGTTTTAACTACTAAAATTGATCATATTTTATATGTTGATCATATGTTTGGATTTTAAATATTTTTGTTGAAAATAATATAGTCAAATGTATTGGAGGAAAAAGTGCACATTTCCCTGTGAAATATAGTAGAGTAGGAGTAGCATAAAATAGAAATACTCAAGTAAACTACAAGTCAAAATTGTACGTAAGTACTACTTTCCACCTCTGCAGATATCGTTTGCAGTGGTGAAAATAATAAATAAATAATGAATGGATGTGGGTTTAACGTTATTTGGAAGTATGAGCTCAACCAACAACTTAAAGTTTGTCTTTATATCCCTACAATTAGTACCACATTATGTTGATTTTTAGTTGATTTCATTTTTAAGTTAGGTACTTGCCTGGGTGAGCTCATAGTGCAGAGCAGTCCTGTCTGCTTTGCATTTATCAAAACATACTAATAATAAAACTATCATATAAATAAGCACATATTTAAATAACTCAAGTATGTCATGAGCAAAAACAATACATCTTGAAGTGTAAAAGGTCTACAGTTCAGAAGTGAAATAACCTAAACACATTCAAATGTGCAAAATGGTGACCAGACACTAAATGTACCTTAAAGTGCCAAAAGTCTACCAATCAATAGTCAAATCTTTTAAACAGTCAGATTTGAAACAGTTGTCTTGAAGTCACATTCTGATGTAATTTGTGTAACTGAGCTTGTGTTATGAAACATAATTTTAAGATGATGAGGCTGTGCGAGCCTCTTCCAGCTCCGTCTGTTTGATTTCAGTTCAGCACTATGTGGGGGCTGAGGGTCTCGCTGTCTGTGGCCTGCTGCCTGTTACACACAAGCTTCCTCCTCTCATACACCGGTTGTCAAAGTGAGGTTCAGGGACCCCGAGGCACCCTCCAGTGAAACAAGGTAAATTTTCTCTTCTTCAGACTTTGCAAACATGCTCCTCTCACCCACTCAATTAGCCAGTCTCTCTAATTTTGGCTCACTTGCATCACCACTGACATCACATTTCTATTTTTTTTCCTTTTTCTATATTGATTTGTCTCCTTCTAACCTCAGCCACGCTCATCATCATCAACCCCCCCTTCAGAGTTTGCTGACGTGATCAGGTGCACTTTTTCTTCATGTCGAAAAAAAACCCAAACAAGAATGACTCACAAGCTGAGATCAGAAACATGAAGCAGGTGGGGGTTTAACTTTGGTTTAATCTCTTTTGATTTTATTGTCATACACAAAGCCACCACTTTCTCACACCATGATCCCACATGTCTGACCACAGGGTGACAGATGCTGTGATGGCGTAGCCTATCATGCCGTGTCGTGTTTCACTGCTTACCGTGTGAGTGATGGGATGTGATGCGATACTGAGATAAGGTGTTCATCAGATCTCCGGCTGACTATGGCCGTATCTGTTACGGATTACTCTGTCGTAATGTTTCCCAAAGTAAAGGAGCTTAAACCTCTCAAACACACGCTAGCTCCATCCTTAGCTTAGCCCTCGTGCTTTGCTGCCCCGGCCATCTCCAGAAGAATTTAGGGTTAAACGGGAAGGCAGAATGGTTAATGTTGTTGTTGCAGCTTTTTTGCCCTTCTGCCATGCGAGATCAAAGAGGTCAGGGTTGTGAGAAAGACAGATATTTACAAAAACTGGACCACAGCCAGGCTTAGGGTTTTAAATCAAGCCGGTAACCTGATGCACATGAACCCACAAAAGCGTCGGACACACAAAGGTGAACTTATGAGTCACACACACACACTGCACCAGATGGTTCCTACCTGTCCAAACATAGAGTCCACGATGGGCAGCAGGTCGACAGGCTCCCCGTCCTCCTCGTTCTGCCTCTCTCTCCCCTGTGGTCCCTCCATCATCTCCTCCAGCTCCTCCTCCAGGGTCTTTCTGTCCTCAGCGGCCGCCGCTGTCGTCTGGGTCAACTGACCGAATTTCTGGTGGCGAGGAAGCTGAGGTGTAGCAGTTTGAACCTCTCCAACGCCACCTCCCTGCTCGTTGGTTCGCTTCTTCTGCTTCTCCATCTTCTTCTTGATGGCGGCCTGTACCTGAGGGAGAAGGTGGGGGGGGACGACAGAGAAACTGAGTACAGACTAATGAAATCTGTGTTCAAACTGACACTCTTCATGGTAACCATAGGACTGATGGGCATGTTTATTTTTGACATATTTAGTGGTGTACATAAATGTAAAATATGGTTACAAGTAGTTCCAGTGTCTTGACATAAATACCATTGTCTTTTATTGTGAAGCACTTTTTTACGTCTGCTCTAAAAAGGTGCTCTATAAATATACTTAACTTACTTTAATTACCTATGAACAAAACAATGCACCGTGTTATTCTAATAATGTTTCACCAACATTTCAACTTGTCATGGAATACATTACAGAAATAATCTAACAGGGTTAGACAGAGGAGAATTTTCTCAACCAACAAAAGGTCATTTACAGTAATTTAGTTTATCGGAAAACATTTCCCCAATAATGGAGACACATGTTTTTCACTAGACAGAAATCCTTCATCAGTTACATCAATAACTTTAAGTTACCATATCTTGGAATTGATTTTGGTGGAAAACTATCGTATATCCATGCAAAATTAAATGAATATAAATGTCTTTTTCTGCATACTGTACAGTTGCATATTTGCACACAGAAAAGCATCAGAAGGTGTGTTATGAAGAGAGGACAGCTTGACACATAAATACCTTGACCACATATACATATTTCCATACATTTAGACACCCGTGTTCACGCACCTGTTTTGCACTCCTCTCCTGTGGCGCGCTCATCGCTCCACCGCCTCCTCCGGCGGACGACTCTCGAATGATCATGAACATCTCGGTGTCACAGGCTCACATACACTCACTCTCTCTCTCCCTCACTCGCACTCACCCTCCCCCTCCCTCACCCTCTCTCTTGCCTCTTCCCTGCTCTCCTCTCTTCTGCAGAAGCTCTTGTTGTATTTTATGTGCTAAAATTTCCCACAAAGTCCGCTATAAAAGATTTTAAAAAATGGTTTAGAATTTGGCTGTGTTGATAAAGTGAAAGTCTTTCCTTTGTTCCAGGTAAATGAAAGGAGAACGAATAAAGAAGTTCAAGGAAAAACAATAACTCAAATGTTCTTCTACTTCCTCCTCTCTGTCCTTGTATATTTTTTACTCAGTGTTTCACCATGCTCCTGTCCATATCTCTCTCTTGGTGCGTTCAGGTGAGGAGGTTTTTATCTTCAGCTGTTGTCTTGGCTTCTGGGATTGAGTTCCTGCACCTCTGCCCCCGCTCGCTATCTCTTGGTCCTTTAGGTGACACTCTATACCTCCTGCGCTTTACCTCTCTCACGTTATCTACCTGTAACACATCAACCTCTCTCTCTCCTTTTCTTCCTCCCCTTCTTCCACCTTTCCCCCCCTTCATCACAGGTGAACACTCCTCCTTCTGTCATGTATTTCTGGTCTTGTATGTATTTATTTTTCGTCCTCCCATTGTCCCCCATTGTCTCTTTCTATCTTTCTTTATTTCCCACCAACAGTAATCCTCATTGCTCTACATGCTTTCTCCTTGTCCCAGTCTCTCTAAATCTATCCGCCCTCAATCCACTGTCACATTTGGAGCCTTTTTGTAATACAAATTGGATTCTTTTGGAGGTTCCCAGGTCAGCTATTTATTAAATGTCAGGGAGCGATAGAAAGAGAACAAGGGGTACAACAAACTCAGCAGCTATGTAATGATAAGGATGAAAGACTAGCCTATAACACATCCCCTCAATGCTGTCCTGCATGTATAATCCGATCCAGCAAGCATGGCTGAGCGCGCACACATGAACACACAGGTGAGCATGTCACCACTGACCTCTATTTTTAGACATGAATGATCACACAAGCATGAAAGCATGTCACTGTGGTTTTCAGCTTTCTGAATCAGCTGTATAGCTTTGTAGCTTTTGTGTTAAGCACCTGATTCCACTAAAAGCTTCTACAAAAAAACATGAATTTGTTTCCCTTACTTCCAGTCAAAAACAGGGACATTGGCAGGCGATCATAATCAGAAAGGGCTTTATTGCCAAGTAAGTTTTTTTTTTTACACATACAAGGAATTTGTCTTGGTGTTGTTGGTGCATGTCACACATTCTCTAAATATAAGAAGGATAAGAAGAATATAAAGATAAAGGCTCTCACTTTCCCCCCCCGTTTCGCCTCCCCTGAAATCTGCCTCAATCTCTGCCTCTCCTGCTTTCTCTCTCTGCATCTCCTGTTTTAACCTGCATTAAACATTGCAAACTGAAACAGACAGTGTACATGTCCAAGACTTAGAGATAATGTACAGCTTGACGTCTCTCCAGTTTCTAATGAGGTTTCCATTATTCACTTCAACCCCATCTTTCACCCTCTCTGTCTTTCTTCAGCATGTCTCGTCATCCCTCTCCTCATCGATTATTGATGGAGGGAAGGGGCAAATTCTCGAGCGGGAGGCAGAAAAGAGATTCATTACAGAAAAAGCTAAGAAACACTGCACTGAGGGTTAAATAGAGGGGTGTATTTTGGGAAATGATCAGTCATGTGAGAGAGGAAAGATAAAGGATGGATGAACAAGATGAAAAAAGACATGAGGGGGTGGAATAAATCACAGAATTTTCATGGAGAAAGATTTAAAAAAAGAGAAAACTTTTAAGAACTTTTTTTTTTTTATCTCCAACTTCTCTTTCAACTTGACCCTCACTGAAACCGATCAAAGACAGGGATGAATGACAGAGGGAGTGGCAGCAGAGCGTCTTGTGTTACTGCATGTTGATCGGCCTGCAATAATATCTAATTACAGATCAGGACAGTCAGAGGAAAGAACTGGACATAATCCTGACAGGTATATGCTTAATTTAGCCTAGCAGTCCATGGTTAATGTATAAGCAGATGACGCACAGAGATTAAATTGATATTGATAAAAGATACGTTTTATTTGGGTCGGACTAATTATTCATTATTACTCATTATTTATTTGTTGGTAATAGTAGTCACAGATCACTGCCCAATTGGCACAAGGGATCTCATTAACCTTGCCTAACTGGACATTGAAAAAAACACCTTTGTGCGTATCCGTGTCACGTAAACACAAACTCAAACACAGACGACAGGTAGCCTAATCAAATGATTTTCTTGAGAAATCAGGTTCTTGCCTGTGGTGTGAGGTGCTGTGTGTTGAGTTGCATTATATTGTAAAATGTTATCAGAACTCTCCATAGTGAGTGGTGTCTCCATGCATCTCTCTCTCTCTCTCTCTCTCTCTCTCTCTCTCTCTCTCTCGCACAAGCTCTCTTAGCTGGGACTCATTCCAGATGTTTGGGATCTGGATCTTTGTCCTCCAGGAGATTCACCCCTTGTCTTTCTTGCCCTGTGTCTATGGTTTCATTGTCTCTTCTTTTCGTCTACCTGTATTTTTTTACATTGTAGCATTTTTACTTTTACTTACAGTTTTTTCCAACTGCTTACACACAAAATCTTTTCAAGTCACACGATTTTTGAAATCTCTCACTCAAAATGCAAAACTACACAGCAAATCTCCAAAACCATAAGCTATTTCTCAGCCTTTCACTCAGTTTTCAATTGCATAAAACACTTTTTTCAAAACATTACACACAATTCTCTACCTAAAACACAAAAATCTAACAGGAAGTGAATTGCTATCCATTTCTAAACATAACCAATCAAAATGCTACACTTATTTACTAGGGCACACACACACTCCTCACATTTGCAAACACATTATGTCATAACTGAACACTAACCAATCATTGCTTTAGTATAGGCCTATACAAAGGTCAAAGGTCAGATTACCTGTTTTGAACAATGGATGCCAACAATAAACAGAGAGTAAGAGGAGTAGAAGTAAAAGACAGGGGATAACAACGAGGAGGAGGAGGAGGAGGGAAGAAGAGTATGAAGGAGAGCCATCTCTGATGAGATCAGGGAGAGAAGCCCATCTTGAGTAGCTTTAAGGTGGCGTCCATACTGCATGCAACTATCTAATGACTATTTCAGCATTACTAATCAATCAGACTTTGCATACAATTCTGTCCCCGCCCCCCCCAGACCCCCCCACACAAGCATGCACAAACACTCACAACACACACACGCACAACACACACATGCACACACACAAACACACACACACACACACACACATATTCTTTATTCTAAAACTGATATCTTTGTTTTACATGTTTATACTTTTGTTTTCTTGTTTCATGCTACTGTAACAACACTCTGCTACTCTTACTAACGTGATGTTTGCCCAATAAATATTTTCTGTTTCACTGTAACATTACATTGTTTTTTCCAGTGCACTTTTCAACCACTTTCAGCAGATTTACTTTCTCTCTAGAACATTGTAAATGTAGATATAAACCTATGAAAGACAAAAGAGCCTTAGATTTAGAACAACATGGTGTGTACATGGTATATCCAAAAATTTACTATTATGAAAAAAGTGTTTGCCATTTGATGCAAATGCTTCATTTTGAGATGTGTTTATGGTATTTTGAATGCAGTGTTTCATTTTGAAGGAGATGTGAGGCATTTAGCATTTTGTGTGTGCAGTTTTAGGAATTGTGTGTAGAGTTTTGAAAAAAGGAGACATAGTTTTGAAAACGTGTGTAAGCAGTTGGAAAAAACTGTAAAGGACTTGTTACAACCCCCTGTATGGGATTTAGGGGCTCTATTGACAGAAATGGTATTTAGTTTTCCTTTCAATCAGGAGAGACTTTGTTGCAGATATGCAAAGATGTATTGTACATATGCATAATATTAAGTGTACAGAGTCTTTGGGGATTAGACTCCATCTTAAATTTTTTTTTAAAGGGGTAGAAAAGCCGAGACATACCCTCCCCCCCCCTCCCCATGGAGCCTAGACACTGGTGATGGTGGAGAAGGAACCCGGAGACCGAACGAAGGAGCCGTCTGCCAGAAAGGAACTCAGGTTGCCGTGGTTGACGATGGCCAGATGTGGAAGGGGAGGAGGAGGGTTGTGCGTTTGCCTGAAAAGACATCTGATAGCAAGGAGAGAAGACATTTAAAGCAGGATGTCATGCTGTGATTGGATCATGGATTTCGTGGCCAATTCTGGTGGCTTCTTAACAGCTGAATAGTTTTAGATAGTGGTGATTGAAGTTATTTAGAAGTCTTCCTGAAAGAATTTGCACTGAGCTCCATTAGTGTTTAATCACCTAAAACTATGAATAGTTGCGTTTTCGTTATTTTACAATGAACTCTTCATTAGAGGTCTCCACGGGTCTACCCGAACACTAGAACACAAGACCTGAACCAGGACCCGTAAGGGTTCGGATCCACTGTTTATATGGTCAACTGGGTCCGGGTTGGGTCCCAGGTCTGTTTAACATTATGTGTGATACCGGAGTGGAGATCAGACAGGCTGATCATCATAGAAGTTGATTCCAAACGAGCTGCGTTTGTCATGATCCATCACCATGACAGCAAGTGACTTGGAGCTGAAATAACGAGTGAATTACCAATGCTGTTTCAATCATGTTTTTTACCAACTTTCTTGGCAACAAGAGTGGATTACATGCATCATGGCCAGGCACAGGGGAGAAAGCTACTAATGTTACATTAGGTAGGACGGAAAGTTTTGTTTTGACAACTTGTAAATTAACATGAACTTGTTAATACCAATCCGCTGTGAAATTATTTTTTTGGGGTGGGGGGTTTATTATCAGAATGGATCAGAATTGTAAACATAAATCTGTAGACTTAACTTTGTGATTTGTGAAAACGGGCTGTATAAATCAAACCGATTTGACTGGAAAATAACGTTTAATCACTTTTTGAGTCTACCCTAAAAGCTTTGAGGCTGAGGAGGCAGGCTTCTGTATGGTTCATAGAAACTCAGAGTTGTATTATTATAAAGACCACTGAGGAGCAGAGTGATGCTGCATTCAAAGTTACTGTTAGGCACCCTCTGGTGGAATCAAATATATCAACAACAACCTTGTTGTAATGTAATCATTGAAATCTAATGCCAAATATCTAGCCAGTGTTTTCTCTAGTCAAAACTTTCAAAGGCACATTTTTGCAGGGTTGTGTTGTGGTGGGACATTTAAAGGCAAGTGTGCCTTGTAAAGGAAAGGCATATAGAAGTCCTCATTACTTAATTTATTTAGAAAAACTGTCATTAGAATAGCGGGATTGGATACATAACGGCTTAACACAGTAAGACATTGCAGAAAAATTATTTAATAAGATTATGAAGCCTTTTTGCAGAGACCAGTTAAAGTTCTATGGAGTTTTCTTTTTAAACAATGCAATACATTCAGTGTTACTCACTAAAATGCTATGTGTGTACCCTTGAGCTCTAACAAATGTATTGAATGCATTTTTTTCTAAATATTTGCAAAGGCATTGTCAACATTTATGTTTACTAGCAAGTAAATTCCTAGCGCTATTAGGTCATAAACACCACAGGGAACTTTTTGTAATGAATTTAAAATCCAGTAGAAAATCTTATAGAAATGTCTATTCTTTGTTTTTTCTTGGTTTGAAAAGACTAAAACCTACAATGAGTTAGTGTGTCTCTCAGTACTTTTTAATAATACTTAGCCCCAAAGCCCATTCATGTCTATTTGATGTGTAAATCCTTAAATGCATTTTCCCCTCAATCTATAATCAATTACCCCATACAAACAAAGCCAAAACAGGAGTTCAGATGTTTTTGCAAATGTATTAAAAAAAAAAAAAAGTTATATCATAAGACCCCATTTCATGTGATCACCCTTCAGATGTTTCTACAACTTGATTGGAGTCCACCTGTGATAACTTCAATTGATTGGACAAGATTTAAAAAAGGCACACACCTGTCTATATAGAAGGTCTCACAGCTGGCTATGCATGTCAGACCAAAAACTGAGCCATGAGGTCGAAGGAACAGCCTGAATACACTATTCTTTGCAATATAATTGAGGAATAAGATATACTGTATCAGACGTTGGCTACACAGGCAGTTGTAAGTATCATCAATTCACTGTTGGGTTTGGTCTTTTCATAGGATTTGTTGACAATGGCAACAATGTAGAATATCAACAGCCTTGAAAGTGTCATCTGTCTTCTTATTTCAAGTCTTACACGAATGTTTCAGGGTTACCTGCATGTTCATCCCACCACATCATTAACACAGCAAAGTCTTTATGACAAGGCAGATGTGTGAAAGCTCACAAGATGAGTCCATCTAAGTTTATCATCGGCTGAATCCTCTTCTGCAGTTTCATTCAGACTCCTCTGATGAAGAGGACATCTCTCCCCAGTGTGGGGTTACTATGGTGAGCGGCTCCCGGTTGTGTCCGTTGATTATCGGCCAGGGATTAAAGTACGGCAAAACAGGTTCTTTGAATTTGGCATTATAGAAGGTGAAGAGGTGGCTCATGTTTCCTGCATCATAAAACCCTACGTCACCACGATTATAGTCCAGGTAGATCCCAACTCTCCTGGGGGGTTTAGAGGGATATATCAAGCTCTCCTCTGAGTCAGTGCATGCTTCATACTCCCTGGTGCCGTCGCCGTGATCCCTCAGCACCAGGGTCCAGAAACCATCATCTGGGCAGAGGCTGATCTCCTCCTTTCTGTTGACGGAGGCTTTGGCCACACCCAGACCCCATGCTGTCTTGGAGCCCACCTCCACCTCCCAGTAGTGTCTACCAGAGGAGAAGGCTACAGAGCCCAGGACAATGTTGTAGAGAGTGAAGCGCTCTGGGTTGTTGGGCAGGTTGGGCTGGATTTTTCCTACCTGGACGCTGGTGCAACACGGGGATACCCACAGGCAGGGGTAGGCTGTGTCCGGGTCGAGGGTCACTGCTGTGACAGCTAAAGAGGGCCAAAAATAAATAAAAGTTAGAAACGCAACAACAAACGTGTTTACAGAGAATGACCCGAGAAAGGATACTTGGCAGTGACCTTCAACAAGATACTGAATGCCTACCTGCTCAATTAGTGTAAGACGAGCTAGATAAGCGCATCAGCTCCATGGATACAAATAAAATATAAATGATACTGCGTCAAGATGTAACTCCATAGATTAATTCAATCCTTTATTACAGTCTACTGTTACAAAATCAGCAATAATGTATGATTACATGTCATTGGCAAATTACCCAAAATAAGTCTTTGCACACTTGACTTTGACAAAAAACATTTTGAAAGCAGATAGTCATGTTTGAAACTCCTTCTGACAGAGCGGGGGTTATGGCACAGAAGTAGAATTTATAAATCCAGGATAACCAATAAAGCGAGCCTTGACCTAGTCTAATCTGTGCGTGCTGGCTTTGTGCGTTTCACGAAGGCCAAACCAGGCTGAGGAGGAGCAACTAGATCAGTTTGTATAATTGTACAATCCTCCCAAATTGCAATTCACTGGAGAGAACACACATTGTGTGCTAATAATGCCAAATTAAATGCACACGGAAGAGGAAAATACTGTACATGATCCTTTGTTAAAGAATACAAAAATAAATAAATCAACTAAAATAATTAAAAAGGTGTATTGGTCTCTGACCAGTCTGCCATTGTTAGAACCACTAACATGTAAAATAGGGGTGTGCAAAAAAAAACGATTCACATTTGTACCACGATTCAAGCTCTACTGATTCAAAATCGATTCATAGAATTCCAAAAATTGATTCATATTTTTTAATAAAAAAAAAAAATTGTAAGTCTACTGCAATCACATGGCAAAAGTGACTACATAACTACATTTACAAACTGTGAATAGTTTTTTTTTTTTTTTTTTTTTTTTTAAATCAAGAATCGTTTTTTGAATCAAATCTTGAGCCTAAAAATCGATATTGAATCGTGACATTTTCTGAATCGTGCACCCTAATGTAAAATTAAGTCAGTGATGAATAATAATATATAAAGTATTTAAAACACATTTGCAACTGTTTCAGCCTTTTCTAATCATCTCAACAACTGCCACAAAATATTCACCAAACTTCTAACAATATGAACAGCAGTTTTCATACAGCAATATAACCGTAACAATGACTGAATGATGAATAATTATAAAAAATAATGGTCAAAACTTTTAATAATAACAGTGCTTAACTGAACAGCAATATGTACCTGTTGTATTTTAATGCAGGCTAATAAAAATTAGGTAAACTCACTGCTGAGTAAGCAGGAAAGGCTCCAGGATTGATAAATCCTGGCTGTTAGCTGCATAGACTAAATCTCCATGGTTACGTAGGTGCCTCTGCTTTTGTGCAACCAAGTCGAGGCTAAATATCCCGGTTTAATCCCTTACCCTGGTTTTGTGCAATACCCATTGGGTTGATATGAGATGGAACATAAAATGCAAATCACAAAAATGTCTTTTGTACTATAACCAACTTTTTTATTTTTATTTTTTGAAGGAGCACTCCACCAAGTGTACATGTCAACGTCAATGCGCTAGTAATGGGCAGAACTATTACTCAGCCTGTGAAAACAATTATACCAAGTCTTCTGGGATTTTGGAGGAGCTTTGAAGTCTTAGAAACTGATTCAAGTGACTCCAAGTGTGTGTGTGTACCTGGCTGAAAAATTGAGCTCATTTTCCTCCAGGTCCTATACTGCAGAGGTCCCAGGAACTCTCCTGACTGCAGATCCACATCCAGCTCTGGGGGGCGCTCAAAAACGCTCTCAGCCCTGAGAGAGAGAGAGAGAGAGAGAGAGAGAGAGAGAGAGAGAGAGAGAGAGAGAGAGAGAGAGAGAGAGAGAGAGAGAGAGAGAGAGAGAGAGAGAGAGATCCTGTTATAGCAACACTTACAGTTCATTACAAAACAATCCGCCATTACCTTGTGACTTTAGGACAACGGTCACGTAGAGATAAAGAAGGAGAGGAACTCAACAAGAAATCAGTGCTGTGGAATGATCTTGATGATACTCACCCTCCAATGAAATCTTTGATTCCCTGAAACAGAGCAGATCAGAACAAGCCTATGATTACACAATACTTCTGTCTCTGCTATAACATGCAGATAACATTTCTGACTAACTTCTAGAAGAGAGTAACAAAATTATTTGGTAGTTGCCGGCTGGGGTTTTTTCATGCAACTGCTACTTTTTTTTTTTTTTTTTTTTTTATCTATCTAGGTACAGAAATGTGCTATATTAACATGATAACCATCATTCATTCATTCTTCTCGCTCTTCTCCTATACCTTGAGTTGCTTTGGGTTTTCTTCCTCTATCAGTTTGAGGCGAAGCTGGTCAGCCATACTTTCCATTTTGCTGATTTGCTCTGTGGTCTGAGTGAGCGCCTTCTCCAGCTGGTCGAGCTTCTCCTCCTTCTGCTTCTGCAGTTTCTCCTTTATGCGTTCCTCCTCCTCGAGCAGGAACTCCCTCAGAAGGCCAAACTCTGCAGTGACCATCTCCTCCAGATCTCCTGCTCGCTCCTGGAACACAGGGAGGACTCCCATCAGCAAAAACATAGAGAAGATTTTGTTACATTTTTACTCAAGGCTAAAGTGATGGCTCACTATTTAAATATGTAACTTAAACTGAAAGAATGTTGCTTGTGTACATTTATCCACTTCTCTTATTTCATTACAGGCCAAATCACTGAACCACATGGGGGAGGAAACTGCTTTGTTGCTCTTCTGGAAACCAGATGAATGGAGAATGTTGAATTTTAGCAAATAGCCTTGTTTGACTATAAGGAACTGACACTAGTTTTTTCCAATCCTAACGCTTGAATGCTACACAGGGCATATTTTGCAAAGCAGTGGGATTCATAATAACGCAGTTCGGTTTGCAATTCGGGTGGGTTATTCTAGTAGCTAATGTAGGCTTGTACTACAGAGGTCTGGTAAGCTCTCTTCTTCTCCACAACTCAATTTGTTTTACTTTCAAACTTTTCGTCTTGTTGAGGACACTTATCAGACTTTGTGCAGCTCTTTCTGGAGCCACAAAAAGGTGTATACGAGTTGTATCACATATGCTGTAGTATTCCCCTAGACCTGTAAACCAAAATTGATGTTGTTGGAGTTTCCCTTTAATAGAATCAATGCAGCACTTTCTTTTTTTACATTGTTGTATTGGTACTTTAAGGATACTAAAGTACACTGTAGAAATACTTTATTCATTCATAAGAAAGGTAGATAGACCGGTAGAATAATAGGCACTTACAGACACAAACACACAAAAAATACTTAGCAGAAAGACAGATTGGCAAACTTCTTCTCAAACTTGTTGACCCACATCCTGTCATACCGACAGAGAAACAGAGAAGTGAAAATCTGTGAATGTGCACATAAACTGGGTCAAACAGACAGACAGGCACAAAGAAAAAGATACATGCTGAGGATAGAGAAAGACAGTTTGTAGTCTAACCTAGAGCAGAGATTTGTGAAGTTTATCTGCCAGAAACACACCTACACAGCAAACATCCTTCACTCAAATCTTTGTTTAACACACATATAAACACACAACACACCTATTGGGGTGCTGATCTTGTGGAAAAAGCAATCCAGCCTAAACTCAGCCAGCTGTAATATCTCTCGCTGTAAGGGTGTGTGTGTGTGTGTGTGTGTGTGTGTGGCCTGTTAAAGAAGAGATTGTGAAAAAGGCAAACATGACGTGCATGAAATGTTTATTAATCACCTGTTTTTCAGGAAGTAGGGTTGGGTACCGAACCCGGTACTGACCGAATCACATCGGTATTACCGAGTATTGGTTCACGTAAAAGGGAGGACAGAGGGAGGTGTTTAAATTTCTGTCAGTGTAAAATATTCTAAATAAATAACAGAATGTTCTAAGTAAATAGGATAAATAGGTTTGGAATTATTTTTACAACTGAAATATTTTTTTTGTAATTACAGAGGGAAAGTACCGTAAAAAGTATCGTTGGGTACCGGGAACCAAATTTCAGGTACTGATATTGGTTCAGATGCGAAAGCTACCCAACCCTATCAGGAAGGACCTCAGCATTTGCAAAACACGCTGAGTAAAAACCTGTTGTGTCACCACCACCAGTCATAATTAGGACAAGTCATCTGTCATACCTGTCTGTCAGACAGGTAAAGGTGGAGGAATGCAGGTGAATGTTGCTTTTTGACCAGAATTTCTGTTTCTATCTATCTATCTATCTATCTATCTATCTATCTCACACACACACCTTGACGAGAAGGATCTTTTCATTGGTCTGTCTTTGGAAGAGCGTGGCCTCCTCTGTCTGCAGCTGAACCCTCTCTAGAGCGACAGACAGCTTATCCTGCAGCAGAAATAGACAATCACATGTTAAACATTGTTAAAAAGTGGTGTTGCTAAACCAGATTATAGGCTACTTATACAAGTTCATAGGATTGGTGACTTTTCTCTGAACAACGTCATCTTTAATGAGAGTCATATGTCCACCCTTTCCTAAACTGACTGTTTGAATTTATGACCTACAAATTCAAACAAAATGGGAACCAGCAGCAGAAAAACATGAGAGGCCTCTCAGAGGGAGTCTCCAAACAAACTGCTGATGGTCAGCTGCAGGGTTAAAAGTGTAGGGCAGTTACAGGAGCTCACACTGTTCTGCTGAATTCCTGTAAAAAACAAAATTCCTACTTTAAGGCTGCCAGGGGCAAACAGGGAGTCTGCTTATAAAAAAAAGAAAAAGAAAAAAAAAACTTCTATTCATAGCATCTGCTCTGTTAAAGCCCTGTTCGTTTGTTTTTAAATGCTGGAGCAAATGTGTTCATTTAATAAATACAATCTCAATAAACCTGCTTTGATTTAACATTTAGGAATGTTTTTCAAACGAGATAGGCCTAACTTTCTTTCCAAGATCAGGGGGAGGAGTGTTAGATGAGGATGAGCATGGCACTCCCTGAAACTTAAAGTTTAGTGATCGAGAATTAAGTTGATCAAATAATGATGTCAAGAAAGTCATAACCAAGTCTACTTTATCTCAGGAAGAGGTCCGTGTGAACTTGGTTTTAAGATGAGATTCTGCCACCTTCGGCCTAAACAGACAGAGCTGTATCGGAAGGGAACGTGTGTCTAAACTCAGCCAATGGGACAGTACCTTGTAGTTTTCAAAGGCCTCGGTAATGGGGATGACATTGTGGGTCTTGTGGTCCCGGGACATGCCGCACACCAGACAGATAGGGAGCTGGTCGTCCTCACAGTACAACTTCAGCTTCTCCTCGTGCTCCTCGCACATATCCATGCCCGTACCCAGGCGCGGCCAGTGGCCGACGGACGAGGCCAGGCTGCTCATGCTGGACCCGAGCTCCCGTTCCTCCGGCTCCTCCAGCTCACCCTCGTATTGCCATCCGGTTACCCCCGCGGCTGGGTCCATGGCCCGGGCTCTCCGCACACTGTCCACGACGTTGCACAGAAGCGAGTTGGGTCGCAGTTTACGGCCGCTCGACTTTCTACACTTTGGGCAACTCGACAACTCGTCCGCCTTGGCCTCCCAGCACTGGATGATGCACACCTGGCAGAAGTGGTGTCCGCACTCGAGGATCACCGGATCGTGGAACAGCTCCAAACACACCGGGCAGGTGAGCTCCGAGTGTAGTTCCTCAATCGCGTTGGCATCCGCCATTCTCGGCTGCGAACATAGCCCTAAAACAGAAACGTCCGATGGCAACAAAGTAACGAGAAAGACTAGACCGCTCTTCCGTTCACAGAGAGGGAGTGGTCTAGCTGACAGCAGAGCCAAGTTTTTTTTTTTTTTTTTCACGGAAGAGACCGGAGGCGTGCAGCAACAGGCTTTACAGCTACTTTACATGACAGGGCATAGCTTACGGTCTCTATAGCTTATTGCTTTAGAGAACAATTAGGCCTGTAAGCATTAAGAAGAACTTGGGTAGCCAGGATGTTAAAAATCTCTAAGAGATATTTTATTTAGTTTAGCATATCAGGTGCAGGAGGGATTTATTTCTGATAAACCGTATGAAGTGTCCCTTATGTGTCGATGAAATTCTTTAAAAAGCCTCTTGTTTCAGCTACAAAATGCATCTTTTATAATATGATGCATTGCTGTAGATCAAACTACCCAACAGTAAATTAGTTAAAATTAGCACAACCCTGAACACCTTCAGGAGAGAGGTTACTCAGAGGAAACTTCTTGTCTGTTTGTCCGTGCGTAGCCTACCTGCTGCGTTGATTTTTATAGAGATAATAATATAATATATAAAATCAATGAATCAACATAAACCTCCAGCTGTGTTTCAATGTGCTCTAGAAATAAACTTTAGCCTACTAAATTACTTAACTTTACTTACTTACTATAAACAATTGACAATAAATGTTTATTTTATGTTTTTAATCTTCAGCGATTGTTCCCTGATCGATTTCTGATGGTTCTCTGTATGTCTTTAAAAAAAAAAAAAGTTAAAACTTCAGAGAACATCACAGAACGTTCTCTGGAGGTTCTCTGATTTTTTTTTTTATCTTCAGAGAATGTTCAGGGAACGTTCCCTGAAGGTTAACGGGTTCAACGTTAAGGATTGTTTTCAAACTGAAAAAAAAAT
The DNA here is from genome assembly GCF_004354835.1 of Perca flavescens. NCBI lineage: Eukaryota > Metazoa > Chordata > Actinopteri > Perciformes > Percidae > Perca > Perca flavescens. Next base: position 18,545,801 of record NC_041340.1, read on the forward strand.
CTTTAGGGAATGTTCTCTGATGGTTACGGTGTGTGTGTGTGTGTGTGTGTGTGTGTGTGTGTGTGTGTGTGTGTGTGTGTGTGTGTGTGTGTGTGTGTGTGTGTGTGATGTAGGGTTGGGTATTGTTTTTTTTTTTTTCGATTCCGGTGCTAAATCGATACTTTTAAAACGGTGCCGGTGCCTAAATGGTGCCTGAACCGGTACGTTTCAATAAAGTTAAAAAAAAGAAGAAAAACAACAGTCAGTGACTTGTTTATTGCTAAGGCCATGGTCAAAATTAAAGATTTAATAATAATGTAATAACTATAACAATAACTTATTTCACCAGTAAATTGCTGTTGAACCCCAGATGGGAAAAGGGTATTTTACAATTACTGTCAATGCACCACGAGGCTACCTGTTTTAAGTGAATCTGTGTTGTTTAATTCCGACAATGGCAGCTGCAAGTGAACGCACCGTCTGTGTTGTTTAATTCCGACAACGGCAGCTGCGAGTGAACGCACCGTCTGTGTTGTTTAATTCCGACAACGGCAGCTGCGAGTGAACGCACCGTCTGTGTTGTTTAATTCCGACCATATAAACATACTGTATATCTATGAATTGCGACAACGGCAGCTGCTGCGCTGCAGAGCAGACTGTTACATCCCGCTGTTGAAGTCCTCCACAGTGAAATACAGTCACACTTTACACTGTTTAACGTTAGCTGTCAGCATTTTAACCGTGATTAATCCAGCTGCTAGCTAAAGGTAGGCTAACGTTACATGCTGTCAGGTGTAGTGTAAAGTCGAGCACCGAAATGAAGCACCGAAACTTTCGTTCTTATTCGGTCTCGTTACTACCGTTTACGTCAGCACCGGTTCCCTATTGGCACCGAGTTTCGGTACCCAACCCTAGTGTCATGGGAATAGAACCAGAAATGCTGGTCAAAAAGCAGCATTCACCTGCATACCTCATCTTTACCTGTCTGACAGACAGGAATGACGGATGACTTGTCCCTTGTGTGTGTGTGTGTGTGTGTGCGTGTGCGTGTGTGTGTGTGTGTTTGCGTGCGCGTGTGCTTGTGCGTCACTTTGCTGTCACTTAGATACGTAGGCCTACTGGTTAAACAAACTGTTTTGCAGCTTTGTGTATACATTTGTATTACTTCTCATGTATGCATATACATTTACCACATACCTGTTTACATTCCGGTTGAATTCAGTTTATTCATTTGCAAAAACTGTCTACACAAACTTCTATTGGCATATATATTACTTTAATAATATTATGCTTATATTTTATTTTACTTTTACTGCTACTTAATGAATATCATTGGAATGAGCCCAAGATCCAAGATTTCATTGTCAACGACTGCTTCTTGTAATTGTTGTTCACATGACAATAAATAACTTAAGAAATTTAAAATATAAGAATCAGCCCCCACTCCCCACATATTTCCGTAATGTAGGGCTCAGCAGCTCTCCAATGTGAGGAAACCGAAACTATGGTAATTCCTGTCACCACCGGCTGCAAATGCAGTGTTATTATTCACAAACCAGTTTCACTGACCTGCCCATAGCTTCTGTGTCCTAGTCAGCCTGCTGCCCGGTGTCATGTCTCTGAGTGCTCACTAGATGGCCATAATAAACAGTCAAGTCAAGTTTATTTCATCCATAAAAATGGAAATGACAGCGCTCATACTCGCCTTAATGCCCATAAAAAGCATAAATACAATACATAAATACAGTACAGAAATGATAAAAATGTACGTTTAAAGTGCTTGTTGTGCTGTCTGATAGTCTGAGGTATAAAAGAGAGAGCATACTGCTTAGTTCATGTCACAGGAGGCCTTAGCCTACCACTACGTTTCATAACCCTGCCAATCAAATTACCATGAAGAGGGAGACCCGGGTCGCAATAAGTGTCTTCCAACACTCAAAGATACATGATTCATACAATCATGTATCTCCTTTTTATCAATGATCATATCCTGGAATTTCTCCTCAGGCAACCTATTTATGACCAAATGTTCAAGCACTGTTCATAATTTCTGCATTGTTATATGCTATGCATTTTTAAATGTGCCACCATTAGTTGTGGCCACCTGCAATAGAAACCAAATTCATGTTTAAATGTTATTTTTGAGAAGTGAATTTGGTGTTGAGGAGAGTTGTTCTTTCTAGAGAATCGTTAAAAAATTAACAATAAAGTGTGTTCAGAATTTTATCTTGAAAGTAACAAAAAAGGGTCGCACCCTCTGGCCCCATATGCATTTCTTTTATTTCTTTTTCTTCTTTTTTTATGTAGATAACATTTCAGCCTTCTGCAAAATCATTGATTGAGTCATTGATTTTGAAGAAGGCCTGGACAGAGTGTGTAGCACTTTTTTCTTACTTCCAAATCTACTTCCAGTGATCAGCACTCACTACAACCCTTGGTGTGCGATAGTTTTCTATATTATATCCAGAACAGGATCTAACATGATCTAACACAAAAACCTTTTTAATCAATCCTATTGCTGCTATGATACTCATAATAAGACTCTGTAGTATTAGTACTTTAAGTATAGTTCTGCCCACCCTGATGTACATTATGGTCTCAAATCTACCTACTGGCCTTTATTTGTAGTGTACATCACTCTGGTTCCCACTATATTTACATCCTCTCTACAAACTAACTATTCCTGAATACAGCAAGAAATATAACAAATTGGAGCAGAACAACAGAAACCGAGGATTTTCCCACAAACCGATCAAGCACACAACGAAATAAAGAAGGCACAACCTTTGGTAAAATAACAGTTGAGAAATAACGGAAGTACTTTATGAATCGTTTTTATCTTCCAGAAAAAATTTCTGGTTCCCACAATGCAATGAGGGGACTTTTGGTGAGAGAATAGAGACCACACAGAAACTAGAGGGAGACAGAAAAGGAAACTTGCTGACTTGCCCAGAGGAGTGTTTGTGTATAATGATACCGATTAACAAAAGACTGCCAATAAACATCTCAGGATGCATTTAACAACTCCCAGAGACCGTTTAGGACAGTACCATATAAATGCAAGAATCAAAACGAGTGTTCACCTCGAGCAACACCGCAATCCATAAAGAGCTCTGCGTCATGCAAGGTACTCATGGTTTTTCCACACCTTTAAGTCTCCTATGATACTTCATCTTTTTAGACAAAGTGTGGGAAAGCTGGGGACAGACGCTCTGCAGGGAAATGCTGCAACATCTCAAAAGGTCTGTAAGTCCCTCCAGCTATAAAAACCTTGTCATGGAGGGGACATATACAAGACAAGACAACAACAACAACGTCTACAACAGTCATCTACCAGACACTGCACTGCCCATTCCTGTAGTTTTTTTATTTTTTTTTTTTATCCCTAACATTAGACCTGGAAGATATCGAACTAAGATATAAGCTATTCTAGTCAAGAATAAATACAGTCAGTCTTGATGGTCAGTTTATGTTATGCAGTGCATCTTCTTTTTCTCCACCTGGCCACTACCACCGAATGATTAAACCCTAGAAACAAGATGATCTCCACCTCAGCTGACTAATGAAAAAATGATATGCAGTGATTGCTTCCCAGAAGGCATCCTGACTAATTGTTAACAGGGGAAGTTTGACACCCACTGGGTTCCTGCTGTCAGTAGGCCTATATATAACAGGAAACCTTGATAGCCCTCAACCGCCTTCACTCCAGATGTTGAAGTCACATATAGGAAATTTAGGTTTTATTTAACTCTGGACTTGTGTTTGAGAGGATTTCTGTCAGCAAAGTCTGTGTTCGCCGGCATCTCTTTTCAGCAGGCTTACAGCTGACCACGATGTCTCAAAGGAAGATGCTGCAATTCTCCACAGGAGCTCTGCTTCTTCTCCTTCCCTGGTTTGGTGGCCTGGTCCTTGGAGAGATCAGCGATGACTTCTCCCAGTGCCTTGATTTCTTCTATAATGAAACTCCACCAAAGGGTATCAATGCAGCAGGATACCAGCCAATATGCCAGCGCTACAAAAACCAGTACCACTTTGCCAGTTTGTATCACCGCCAGCATCGTGCACCATTGTACTCTGCGTACATACTCAGTCCTGCAGATGGCAAACGGCCATCACCCATTTGGAAGTACGAACCACAGGTGAGTAAGAAAACGCTTTAAAGACTAACTGTACTCTGTTGAGCATTACTTTGTTCAGTATCATTTGTTTAGCTATGCTGAGATTAACACCCAGTTGCCAGTTTATTCGTTTTATAGTCATTATTATCTTGTCCCCCTACTACGCCATTTATATCAACGAGGATAGGCTAACAACATCACCAACTACATGTGCCAAAAGTCGAATCAACACCTCTTTAAAAAAGTTTCAACTTTATCATTAACCTTCAAGAAGATAGGATTTTGCTGGACTGTTGTTCTGCATTGGTTTTTAGATATCTGTACCTAATAAACTGGAAACTGAGTGTACACTGTGATTATATAGATTAGCAGGAAAAAATTGTGTCCTGACAGTAAAGTAAAGCAAAGCTTCTCTTTGGTTATTGTTATTTTGCAACAGAGCATTACTTCCTTTTGGTTGGTAAACTCACAGGTGTTTTTCTATCATGGCATTAATGTGTCGAAATAATTTAGATTTCACACATATCAGCATTCCCATGTAGACCTAGTTGGAATTTGTGTTGACATTTTAAGGCTATAAAAGAAAATGTGACAGAACAGTCAAAGTTTCTATTTGTCATTGTGGTCTATGTGTGATTGGCACAATGACGTTTTTACCATTATCTTAAAACAGACGCAGCCTCTTTCAAACTGTAAATACAAAAATGCTGCCACACATTATCTTTTCTCTGGTGAGGTGAAAAAGAAAGGAAAGTGGAATTTCACAACTTCTGTTTTCATTATCGTTTCTCTACAGGAGTGATTCAGTCGCACACCAAATATGATAAGATATGATAAACGTTATTGTCTGTGACAAAGCAACATAAACTTCTCCTTTTGTCAAGGCTCAACATCAAACAAACAATGCATATTTAAAACCCATTTAAATAGGTCAAATAGGACTAAAACTGTTAAAACTACCGTTGACAACAATAGCGTCAATAGATCAGGGTACAGAGCCTATTTTAATTTGTTCAGGGTGATTAACATAAAGGAAAGAGGATTTTTTTGTAGATGTTTTTCCAGGCCAGTGGGACTTATAGCGTCAACCTGATGGCAGTAACTGAAAGGGTTGGTGAAGGGGGTGAAAGGGGTCTTTTGTGTACACAGACTTATATTCACATCACTATTCAAATCAATAAGTAACAAAATACTCTTTTGTAGCTTCTGAACAGTGACATGTGTGTCTCTCTCTCTCTCTCTGTCATTAAGTTGGTGTTTTCCGGTGCCAGCTCAGAGATGGATCACTTCCATACCCCTGTAGATCAGAATGTGGTTGAGAGTCAGGCGGTGCTTGACGACTACAGGAACTCCAACTTCAGCAAGGGTCATCTCAATCCCAGCATGCACGAGAAGACAAAAGAAGGCCGTGAGGCCACCTTCACCCTGACAAACATTGTCCCTCAGCGAGCGGGCTCCAACTCTGGCCCATGGAACGTTCTGGAGAATGAGGTGTTGAACAAATTCAATCGCTTCTGCAAGGGGTCGATGTATGTGATCACCGGAGCCATGCCTTATGAGTCTGAATCCCGCTGGATCAATAACAGGGTGTCTGTTCCTGAGTACATGTGGTCTGCCTACTGCTGTCCGTCCTACAGATCTGACCTCCCTGACTCGGTGAAGCCCTTTTTCCCCACATATGCTGCTGTGGGAAGGAATGACCGGAACAGTGGAGAGGAGATTGTGCCAGTTAATGTCAAAGCAAGGGCCTCAATCAGGGGCTATGATGTGAGGCGAATGTCTTTAGAGACTCTGGAGGGCATCCTGGCACAAAGGCTGGCCATGCCCATCAGTCTGTTTGATGGGCAGTGTGAGTAGCAAAGGGGAAAAGCTTAAGTTCCTTGTTGAAATCAAAGGCTTCCTGCTATGGGTGTTTACTGCAGTAGTCATGTACAGCACATCTCTTAATTTTTAATTACTGAATGAGTGATTTACCAGGACATGATTATAATCTCCTGGTGGGTTGATTTTAATTCATCTGATGATTAGTCTTTTTTAAAATACATATTTTTCCCTTTGTCAAAGTCATCTTGTAACATGTTCAACTAATCATGATTTTACTAATAAAACCAGATTGAAATGGATAAAGAGCCTTCTGATGGGACAAATCATGTTCATTTTATTGTAGATGCTTACATTCTTCACACAAATGCAAACACCTTCGAATAAAATGGTTGCACATTTTGTAATAATGTGTACATAAATAGTCCTGCAGCAGGCCAACTGGATGTATGAACCACAAAAATACTGTGTGGCATGCAAAAGCAGCCATTTACTGTGGTGTGTTAAAGAAACTTTGTCAGTTTTTTTTAGCTCAGCAACAACTACCCTCTCATGTATTGCCAGATGAACCTAATGGGGGGGCCCTGAGGCAAAATTAGCTAATGGGCATCTATTCATTCCCTCCGAATGTACCCCACTCTCTATGCAATGTGTAAATTTTTTCTGCGGTGGAAAACTACATGGCTCCAGGCTGGATGTGTGGTATTTTAAATAAACACAAACATATTCAGGAATATGCTACATTTAGGCACAAAACCAAAAAAAAAATTAAGGTTAACAAACAATTTTGACACAGGGACCCTTTAGGCAGTATGTTGTGTTTTAGAGGTGTATCTTTCCCAAACACATTTTTAATTAAATCAACACAAAACAGCAGATACACTGTGAGACTGGAGCTGTTGGGACACCTGGTATATATACTGAAAATAATATTTCACTCCTCTGTTTTCCCTACAAAAATCAATTTGAGACGGGTGCTTTCTTCACAGCCATATTAATTATAAAATGTCTCAAAAAGAGAATATTAACTTTGTTTTTTCAGCCACCAGTGGTTTGTTAGTAAGGTGGATGGCAGTGGTGGAGGTATAAGTCAGTGTAGCCATTTTGTGATAAGCAGGGAGTGAAAAATTCAATTGAAGAAATCCAATGTAAATTAACATATGTAAACCATGTGTTATATACTTGGTACTTGGTGTACTTGGTGTTAGTTTTAGCTTGACTTTGAGAAGGGGTGTGACATCCTTAACCAAGAGAGGAAGTGATGAGCGAAGCTGTAACATGGTTACATCATGTCGTGCTTTTTTGGGCTGATAGTATCCCACCAACCTCAGAGGCTGAACGGAGAGTTTTTAACTAAAGAGCTGCAAGGAGGTTTGGAGTTGGTGTTCTACTCAGCTTGTAGGAAAACATCTTGGTAAGTTTGAGTTTGAGAAGGTATCTGGAGCAAACTGTGTGTTCGTTGCCTGCTGATAAGCATCTCTTTCTCCAGCCAGGTTCCTGCTCAAGCTGTTCCAAAGAAAGATGCTGCAAATGTCAACAGGAGCTCTGCTTCTTCTCCTTCCCTGGTTTGGTGGCCTGGTACTTGGAGAGATCAGCAATGACTTCTCCCAGTGCCTCAATTTCTTCTATAAAAAAACTCCTCCAGAGGGTATCAATGCAGCAGGATACCAGCCAATATGCCAGCGCTACAAAAACCAGTACCACTTTGCCAGTTTGTATCACCGTCAGCATCGTGCCCCATTGTACTCTGCGTACATACTCAGTCCTGCTGATGGCAAACGGCCATCACCCATTTGGAAGTACGAACCACAGGTAAGCAACAAAACTCTGTGTGATATGTAAGAGCAGCCATTTTCTTTGAAGACTAACTGTACTGTGAGATTTCACAAAACATCCTTTATACTAGTGCAAATGAATTCACATTTGTTCTATTGAAGTGTTGTAGAGTTAAGAGTATCTACTGTATATTAATCATAAATGGTTGGAAGTGCTGCCTTAGCATGTCGATCTAATGGCAATTTAGTATTGGGCTGTAAGATGGTGATGGTAAATGTGTGAGAGAGAACGAGCACTTCCTGTTAAATACTCAAAGTGCCATTGTGGTCAATGTGTGACTTGTGCAAATTCAAAAACTGCATTGCAATTCTCTCTTTCTCTCTCGAACTGTTTTATAGAGAAATTACTCTATGTCTTATTTAAGACGAAATTAAGTAGCATTGTATCCATTTTGTTTTAATTTAATTTTCCAATAGCTGACTGACTCAATAACACACCTGTTTACACAACAGAAGTATACACACACGCACACACACACTGACTAAACTCAACAACAAGCAGCAAGACACTCTACACATCCTCTTAAACATGGTATCTCTGTCTTCCTTTGTTTTTAAGCTAGTGTCTTACAAAGCCAGCCCAGAAATGCAGCCTTTCACAACCCCAAATACAGTCTACTCGGATGTGATGAAGAGCCAGGCAGTGGGTCAGGACTACGCACACTCTGGCTTCACCAAGGGCCATCTCAATCCTAGCATGCACCAGAAGACAATTGTGGACCGTGAGGCCACCTTCACCCTGACAAACATTGTCCCTCAGCAGAGAGGCTCCAACGAAGGCACCTGGGCCCCACTAGAAAAGGAGGTGTTGGAAAGATCCAAGGCTTTCTGCAAGAGGTCGATGTATGTGATCAGCGGAGCCATGCCTTATGAGTCTGAATCCCGCTGGATCAATAACAGGGTGTCTGTTCCTGAGTACATGTGGTCTGCCTACTGCTGTCCGTCCTACAGATCTGACCTCCCTGACTCGGTGAAGCCCTTTTTCCCCACATATGCTGCTGTGGGAAGGAATGACCGCAACAGTGGAGAGGAGATTGTGCCGCTGGATCCCAAAGCGGACACCCGCGTTCGAGGCTATGATGTGAGGCAGATGTCCTTAGAGACCTTAGAGGGCATCTTGAAAACAAGGCTGAAAATGCCAGTCAGTCTGTTTAAAGGGCACTGTAAGTAACAAAGGGTGAGGACATCTAGTAAACTTAGCCAGGGTTCTTATGGGTCACTAAGTACAACATACCCCCAAAAAAAAAAAAAGACTAAAAAAGTCTTAAAGAGACTCCCTCACTAGTTAATTAATGAATACATGTTTAATTAAAATGTCTGGCTGTCTCTGGTCGAGAATGAATATATTCTTGAATGTTTACTAACTTCATGATTTTCCAATAAAACAACAAAGAAGAACCTTATGATGAATTTAAATATTTATTTATTTATGATATGACCAAAACACAAATGTACAAAATACCATGTATAATGTCAATTATATTGTCCGGCTAAAAATAGGGGCATCGGCTGCAACATTAGTGACTTATTGATAAAAACACAAACAATTTATTGATCATCATAAATAAGTACAAGCTTTATACAAATGAGAGAATAGCTGAATGTCTTAAATTTATTTCTATTTCTCCTCCTATGGAGAAACGCCATCTGCAATCGACTTCCTGTCAACTTAATTAACTTTTACTCAACAAAAATCATCCACACATGTAGTTTCTTTATCTTTAAGTAAATTTAAAGCTAGAGTGCGGAACCTTTACATATAAAAGTGCCGTCAACCAACCTTGCTCCCTCACCTACAGGTCTTCACAGTGTAGCTGCTCAATGTGGCTCTCTGATTGGTTACGTGATACGTCAATTTACTTGTATTACCCAATATCTTGACAGACAGGAAGGGGGGAGAGACCACGGCGACCCGGCGTTATGAATCCTGTAGCTTTCTTGTCGACAGTGTTTGTGTAATTGCTCTCACTGCCAGAGGGGGGAGACAGAGGTTCTGCAATCCAGCTTTAACCCCTTCATCCTGGCAGAGCGTGTAACAAAGTCAAGTCACTGAGAATTAACCACCGGGCACATTCATCACCCGGATTCTAGATAATTTAAAAACCTGCTTTTTCTTTCCAGTTCTATCAGAGATTTGAAGGAGCGGCTCTAAAAACACTTGCGGTTAAAGCCACTTCTCCAGTCGGAGCACTAGAGTGTCGGCTTTCACTGTGTATGAGTTGGTGTCTCTTTAAGTACTCCACACGACTGAACCGTTTTCCGCATGCTTCACACCCGTATGGACGTTCACCTGTGTGAATCCGCTGGTGCCGTTCCAAATTGCCTAGACGACTGAAGCTGCGTCCACATTGAGGGCACCGGTGCGGCCTCTCGCCCGTGTGCACCAGATGATGCCGTTCCAGTGAGCGCGAGTGTGTGAAGCGCTTCCCGCAGATCTCACAGCAGTGCGGCCTCTCGGCGGCACAGGCGCACTCGTGGTTCTTGAGAGCCCAGGCGTGGCTGAAAGTGTTGCCACAGTGGGCACAGGGGAAAAGAATGTCCTCTCCACTATTCTGTAAGTGAGAGGCTCCGAGTGGACAAGGGTGCTCCTCCAGCTCAGCATCTGAGGTGAAGCCTCCTCCACACTGTGGGCAGAAGTGGAGCAGGTCCACGCCACCCTCCTCTTCCCCTCCGCTCTCCCCGACACTCCCTGGAGCAGACAGGTGGGGCAGGTGCTCGGACTCTCCCTGCTCCGCCATTCTATGCTCTCCAGTCATGACCGCAGCCGAGTCGCCCTCTCTCAACTTCTTCGGCCAGGCTGACCTCAGCTCCACGCCGGCCCTCACAGCGTCCTTCATCCTGCCTTGCCCTGTCTGCTCCTCTCTCTGCAGGGTGGGTGGCTCCAGCTCTTCATCCTGCTCCATTCCATCAAGACCAATGTATTTGGGGGCCAGGCTGCTCTTGCAGTCGGGGCTGACAGGCTGGGAGGCCGTCATGGCAGCCTGTTCGCGGCCTCTCTCAGCCCTCAGTGCAGACTCCAGACCCCTCAGCTCATCCATGGTCATGCCGCCCTCCGACTGCTCTGCAGACTCCACCTTCCAGTCCTCCTCCTCCTCTCTTTTTCCCGAATGAAGGGTCGGGGGATGACCCGACAGATCTCCTGAGTAGAGACAAAGGGAGGAAGAGAGAGAGAGAGTGATGGCGTGAGCAATCATTTCACCGTTCTTTCAAACTATTGGTCTCTGACCATTTCACTAACTTCCCCTCCCTCAATCAGTGTGTCCTGGGCTCATTACCTTCGCTTTGGGCTCTGGAGCCAGTGTGGAGGTTCTGGTTGGACGGGTCCATCTTCAAAGCCTCCTTGATTAGCTGGAGAGAGGCGGGTTGATAGCCCTCTGTTTGTGTAAACTGCATTGAGAAGCACAGAGAGCATAGTAACTTAAGTGGGTAACTCAAACCAGAATAGAAAATGTATTGTACTTTATGCTTTTTTTTAAATAGCTTGTTAACCTAGATGCAACACTCATCGTAGCCATATGTTCTGACCCCACCAAGTCATGTTTACAAAAAGCTAATTGATTGGGTGCATTTACTTAAAGTTATTTTATCAGCCATCAAAAACACTTCGTAATGACTTCACACATTCTGCATGCTTTGAATATTTAAATGCAGAAGACAAGTGAAGAGTGGATCTGCGCCCTGCCATGTGGTGGAATAGCAAACAGCTTTTCACCTCTATCAGTAGTATTTCTACCTATAAGCTTGCCACACTTGAGATGTGGAGAGCCCTCCTCAACGGGCTCTTCTGGAAGCTAAATATCCAATCAATAGCCTTCCCTTCATCCACTACATCTCTGCAGTGATTTGATGACTGAAAAACATGAGCACAACTCTCTCTTTCTCTGTCTGCGTTCTTTCTCATTCTATATGAAGCTGCTGAGCAGTGCAGAGAATCTGTGCCACTTTCTCCTCCTACTCCTCCTCTGAGAAAGCCTGTCTCCCTCACCTCCTCTTTGATGTTGGCCGTCTCCTCCCCCTCACCGCTGATGCTGCCCTCCCCTTCCTCGTCCTCCGTCATCCCTCCCTCATCCTCTTCATCCCTGGGGAACTGGATGAGGTACATCTCCCTGGCCTCCTTCCCCCCTCTTCCTCCTGCTCCTGCTACTATCCCCACAGCTCCTGCACTTCCTCCTCCTCCTCCTCCACCACCGCCACCTCCACCACCTCCTCCTTCCTCCCACACACCTACAGGCCAGCCTTTGCCATAGGCTGCTGCTGGGCCCTTCTTTGACTTGCCTCCTGTGGAGAAGAGAGGAAGACGAGGGAAGGGTGGGAGGGAGGTGAGACAGTAAGGAGAAAGTGAGGAGGGGAACAGGAGAGAGGGAGGGCACAGTGAGACAGGAAGGAGAGCGAATGATATATGAGGGGGAGAGAGGTAAGTGGGAGGAGATGATTGGAAGGCCAGGAGAGAGAGATGGAAGAGAGACAAGGGTGGAGAAGTGGAAGATAAAAAGGTGGAGGAGGAGGTAGAGGAGGAGGGGATTGGAGAGGCAGATGGGGATAGGAGTAGAGAGGAGGTTGGGGGAAGGTAGAGAGGAAAAGGAGCAGGGGGAGGAGGAGTGAGCATGATGAATGAGTGAGGAGAGAGGGGGCGTAGAAGGACAGACAAGAGAGTGGGAAGGAGAGAAAAACGTGAAAGGGAGGAGAATAGCGAGAGAGGCAGAGTCAAGAGGGAGAAGTGGAGTTGGTGGGGGAGAGGAGGAAGAGGAGAGGGAGGACATGTTGAAGGAGAAAGAGGAGGGGTGAGGATGAAAATGTGAAAAGAAGAGAGAGAGAGACAGAGCAGAGCAGGGAGAGGAGTGGAAGTGGAGAGGGAGTGTGTAATTATGGTGGTGGTGGAGAGTAGCGGGAGAGGAGTGGAGGAGGTGCGGGAGGGAAGGAGGGGAGCGTGTGTGTTTGTGTGCAACGTGATGAAGGAGAGAACAAGGCAGGGGGAGGTGGGGGGCGGGGAGAGAGGAAGGAGGCGAGGGCGTGAAGGAGAGAGGAGCGGTGAGGGGAGGAGGAAGAGTTGGAGAGAGACAGAGAGAAGTGAAGGAGGTGGGGGAGGGAGAGGAGCAAGGCAGGAAGGGAGGGAGGGATAGAGTGTGCAGAAGCACAGAGGAGTGGGAGGGACAGAATGCAGCGGAGGGAGAGAGAGAGAGAGAGAGAGAGAGGAGAGGGGGAGGTGAAGGACAGAGGGAGTGAAAATGAAGAGGAGGCGGAGGAGGAAGGGAGAGAGGGAGGGAGGGAGGGAGGGAGGGAGAGAGAGGGAAGGAGGGAGGGAGGGAGGGAGGGAGGGAGAGATCAGCTCTTGCCAGATGGTTTCCAACAAAACAAGTGCGTCTTCACATAGGCCCTGAGTGCATAGCAAGAAGCCTGTTACTCACATTAACAGACACAACCTCACATAACAACATATGTAAGATGTTTTAGCAAGGTAACATTTAAGATGTAAAGGCAGCTTTATATATGACACAAACTACATGGACTGTAAGCCACCTCGTTTGGGAGGGAAAGCCATCCTCTAGCAATACTTACGAGCCACCTCAACTTTTCGTTTCTTCCGCCCTCCGGCTCCTTCCTCCGCCGCCGCCGCCGCCGCCGCCAGTCCGGCGTTGCGGCGGTTGGCAGCCCAGCCCATCCCGTACTTGCGCTCGGTTCTTAGTTTGTTCTCGGTGAGCCTCAGCCGCTGTTTGAGGGAGTCGTTCTCCTTCCTGTTGAGGGACAGCTCCACCAGGTAGTCGTTCACCATATCCTGGAAGAGTTTGGTGATCTCACAGACCGAGGCTCGGATCAGACTGTCCATGACAGACGTCAGATGCGTCTCAAACGTGGACACCGATTCCTCCATCATCGTGGCCACACAGGATCGGACCTGACGATGGTTCAATCATATGTTATCACGCCAGCAAGTCATCACCATGAGTTTCCACAGAGATCACAAAAGTTTCACACTGTTTCATCTAATACGCTAAAACGTTAGCATATACCCAATCGTATCCATATTGCCAATGTCTATGTATATAAAAAAAAATTATTGTAGCTAAACACAATCTTTATAATATCGGCAGTACAGTGGTACAGTGAATAACGTTATACACAGTAACACTATGGTTATTCCACCTCTGTTATCATTGAATTAAAGACTATACTGCCGCTTTAATTAGCTAAGCAGTTTAAAACCAAATACACGACCTGCGTCAGGTTGGCTTAGTAAACTTGTAATGTAATCGACACACAATAACGTTAAAGTAACGTAAGAAGAGGAGCAGCAACCTCTCCAACGTTACGTCTGGAAAGTGATCGTGCTAGCAGACGGGCTAATATAGCTTTGCATACGCACCGTTTCTTGGATGAAATCCGGAGGAGTGATTTAGACGTGAAACGGCTGCGACAGACGGTATGATTTCACGGATCGCGGATAAGCTTGGTCGATGTTCATAAGCACAGAGACACGGTGACAAAGGAAGGCGCCATCCAACTTCTGCCCTCTCTCTCTCTCTCTCTCTCTCTCTCTCTCTCTCTCTCTCTCCTCTGTTTTCCTCTAGCCTCCTTCAGCACTGATGACACTGCGCATGCCCAGTACCGTAATTACCCTACAAGAACGGCCGCACCCTGGGAAAAAAAAACATGCATAAACAAAATTAAGATTTCATACTTCACCTTGTACTTAATTTGGTCTATATATACTGTCTATGGTCTCAACAGTAATGTTAAGCGGTTGTGAAAAAATTTAATAATAACAAAAAAAATCTTTTCACTTGGTTGACAGCACGTGTCAACATCTCTTAATACATCCATGGTTTCAACAGAAGTGTAGTCTTCCAGGATGGTAGGCGGTGCTGTGGTCATATAGCTAGTCTATTGCTACAAGAGAAGAAGAGACATCTTTTCTTCCGTCTTAACAATCACTGTTCTGGTGGCAGAGTCGCAGCATCCGCAGTTTGTTAAGAGGAGACAGACACAACTCAAAAGGAGTAATCATGCCGATGTTCACGGTGAACACCAACGTAGCCAAAAGCGATGTACCGGCGGCTATGCTGTCCGAGGCCACTGAGGAGCTGGCCAAAGCTATGGGCAAACCTGCACAGGTAGGCCATTCATGCAGAATCTACGCTCACTATGAAACTAAAACTAACGGGCTGCCTGCCCTCATTCTTTTAAAGACGAGGATTAGGACCACATGCAGTGACTGCAGACCACTGAAATGGCCAATGTGAAAAAATGTATTGAGTTTTTTTTAGACATAAAAAAAGTCAGATTTCTGTCTTTAAACCATAGACTGCTCAAATACATTTTCACATATTGCCCTAATACTCCGTATTCTTTCCCATATGGATCAGCTTGCTAGATTTAACATTTCTGCTGAGTGCAAAACAGCTGTAGCCTGATTTCAATTTAACTTCAGCCAGTAGCCTAAAGATTATATGCCTCTCTATCCAGTTTTAACAATATGCTGTCTACTGAATAAATAAGGCTATAGCTTCTTGTGCAATTATGCAAACATAGTTTTTACCATTATTTGTGGAGTGAGTAAGCATGGGTAAATGATTGATCAGCGGCATCAGATCATTAAACCTACAGTTTGTCCTACAAACTGAATTAATACTTAAAAAAAAAATAGTACTCAGAATAACATCCTTAACATCTCATATGCGTATATATATTCCCATCAAGATGCACAGTTTCTATCTGTGTTCCTTATGTCACTTCATAACATTGATAGGCCTAGGTTAAACTAGCATGTACATATACTTTTTATACAAGAAATGTTAAGAAAAACTTAAAATGTTAAAGGGATTCCGTATTTCTTTACAAGAATAATATTAATATATAATATATAGGTATAAGGTATTGTTGGTTACTTGGCAAGCATTTCTTCAGGGTGGGGTTGTAGTGGGGTAGTTTGGATTCATGACTTCACTATTTCAAAAACCTCACCACAACATTCACTGTATTCTAAAATGTAATATGTGCTCATCCACCTTTTTTATAATGCTGAAACTACAATGTCACATTTAGGCTCAATTGGGGCGAAGATCCTCAAAAACTGACACCAGTCACTCACGGTTGATCCAGAGCTGACTGAGCTGACCTCAGTTTTGTGTCTCTGTATTGCATATAACAGTACATCGCTGTGCATATCAACCCTGACCAAATGATGATGTTTGGCGGAAAGGGAGACCCCTGCGCACTCTGCTCCCTCCACAGTATTGGCAAGATCAGCGGTGCTCACAACAAGCAATACTCTAAACTCCTGTGTGGACTGCTCAACAAACACCTGGGCATCTCTCCTGACAGGTAGCGCACACACACACACACACACGGCAGTACAGTTATTTACTACACATAATGTGATAAGTAGCCTAAAGGTAGCATGGTGACAGAAACACACAGTCTCAAATAACCCTGGATCTTGCTCACTGTTCATGTCCAATCTTATAAACATATTTCTCTTTGTGTCTATTTCAGGATTTACATTAACTTTGTAGACATGGATGCAGCCAATGTGGCCTGGAACAACACTACCTTTGGCTGAGATGGAGGCCAACAAAATGAAATAGAAGAGCATTCCAGTATTGTCCTATATGTACGAACATAGTTAAAACTGAAACAAATCAAGAGGAAAAGACACCTGGTAATTCAATGGCCAATATTCTGTAGGACTCTTGAAAGCACTTAGCTGGACCCTTTAGATTTGCACTGATCCCTTATCCAGTATAATGCTATAAAACAAACCCTGCCTACCATATCTGTTTTCCTTGATTTTCTAGACTGACAAAGACACACTACATTTCCCACAAGCTCTGTTTAAAAAAAAAAAAAAAAAAAAAAAAAAAAAATGAAATTCAATTCTGGAGAACACCCAGTAAAAAATAATAGACCTTTTTCAATGCAGACAAGGACCCTGAAACTGAAGCAGTAAATGGAATTCAGCCATCATTAATTTTAGTATTTACACCTGGGCTTTCGCTACTGTGACATGTCAAAATGTCTTCCATGAATGGAATAATAGCCAAAATGACAATTTGTCCTAACAAGAATGTATTTTATTTTTTACTAGACAATGAGTCGAATGCTGTGCACCACACACTTATGTCGTACACAATACTTGTGTATAGCTGAAGACGAAGAAAGCAATGTTGTGTTGGAAAAGAAAGGTATGATGTCATGTTGTATATAAACAGTCATAGGAGCACTAAAGGGCAAGGCAAGAGTTATTAAATTAAATGAGCAAGGATTTAGGCACATTAGAATAAAGTTTTCTAGCTGTTCTATTACTTTTTTCCATACATTATAGTGACTTAAAATATTTGACAAAATAACAAATAAAAAAAGGAAAAGAGGGGTGGATGCTTTTACAAGTATGAAAATAATATTTACCCAAAATAATAAGGTTGATTACATTGGTAATGTTAGCATTCAGTGTATCCATGTACTAAATAACATTGTATGTAAATGAGGGAAGATTGTCAATTTTCAAAGACAACCAGCTGTGGACGTCGGACCAAAAAAATAAATGTTCAGGTTTCCACCTCTAAGGAATTTGAGCGACTTTTAAACATGGTAAGAAGAGTATGAACATAGAATATAATATATTGTTTTGGATCATTTTGAGTACGTGTGATGGTATTGCTTTACAGATTTTTCCATATTCTATTCTTGCCGTAGATACTTTGTACTTTGTGTTAAATTCTTCAAATGTTAACAGGCTAACCTGTATTCAGTAAACAAACAAAAGTTAGGCCATCATCATACCAGTCGGCTATGGTAATACACATAGATTGTTCTATATCTATGGTAATACATCTGTTCCATAAAATGGTGTTATTATATATATATATATATATATATATATATATATATATATATATATATATATATATATATATATATATATATAATTATAATTATATTGGATATTCACGGAGTAAATAAAGAGTAAGAGTCCACTTCAGGATATCTACCTTTAGGCCTGAAGGGGAGCATAAACAGGGTCAGTTTATCAGATTCTGTGACATGAAAAGATATTGCTGATGTACATTGACAGATTATATAAACATTCTTTACATAAATCACAACGTCTTGATTAATTAACAACATAGTCGTACCAGATTGGTTGCTATAGTAACCGCCGCTTGTTTTAGCATACATATGGAGCGCATGCGCTAAGGAAAATGTCTACCTCAGGTTGTATCCTTGGGTTTTATAATACATCCATGACCTAGCCAGAACCATTTCTCTATCCCTCTCTGGACCTAGCTAGCTAATCCAACTATTTGGACCATATATGTAAATATATATATATTTTTTTTTTTTAAATATTGAACGATAAAACGAATACGTGCTAAGCAGTGACGTGCCCACGTAAGACCTTTCCCTCCTTCTGTTGAGTAAAAATGGCGTATGGACATCTTACGGTGTGATGGCTACACATTGATTAACTAACAAGAAACAAATGCATTTTAGATGTCAGATGTGGATGAGCCGGTTTACTGTTCACGTAGTACAGCATTTGCGGTCCAGACGAAGTTAGATAATTATCGTAGACGAATTACAGGAGTTGTCCTTGTGCCGAACGGTCAGTATTTCGTATAGACGATCAATTGCCTGCCATGTGTAACGTTAATTTACACTAATGTTCAGCTAGCTCGTAACGCACTTGAGCAGTTTTTGTCACTGCAACGCCTGCTAGTGTTTAAAATAACGTCACGTGTGCGTATCATGAACCGAATATGTGGTCTGCTGTTCTTTCGTCGAAAGCTAACGTTAAATATATTGATGCTAGCTAGTCCTTAATGAACATAGCTACCGTTAACTGTAACGTTAATGTGGTTCAGAGAGATAAGTAACGTGAACATGTTATAGGAATACATAGTAACGTCAGGTTAATCATTCGGGTTTTTATTCTTAACCAGTGAGCCAGCATTACCGGATATTGTCATCATCCATAACGGCACCTCATAGCGTAAATTCCGGATGGTTTCCCCCACCGGCGTTTTTAGAACTTGAGGACATTCGGGGCTTTTTTTTTTTATCTGTATTTTACATTTTACATTGTACATATGTGTACCTCAAAAACGTTTTAGATTATGAATAGTGATGTTAAAAATAGCCCATTAGTAGTAACGTTAGTACTGCTATCATGAAACATGTATTGGAAAGACAGTATTGTGTATTATGTATTTATGTTAACTTTATTGAAATCTTAAATTTCCATTCACTCACATTGTTATGCTTGAAACATATCACCTCTACCCAGGGTACCGCATAGGCTATGAGGCAGTTAGGTGGATAAATAGGAAAGGAGAGCAGCATCCCTTTTACCCTGGGTTTAGAGCCCTGTGTCCGCAAACATCCACCCTGCTAAAGTGACCCTGTTGAAAGAATACCTGACCTGATCTCTTATCTCTTTGTTTAGGGAGTAAGTGATAGTGGGAAGTAAAAGGACCAGTACAGCATCACACAAGACTTTCCAATTGAGGACATCTGTACGCAGCTGCCAGCCATCTTCAAAGATGTCTGAATATCTGATGAGAGGGTTTAGGGCCCAGCTGACCACAAGCATGGACTCAGTCCTGAGGAGAGCTGTGTTTGAAATTATGATGATCTTTGAGAACAGCGTACATGACCATCAAAAGGAGCTGGCGCAGAAAGGAGAAGAGATTGCTCACCTCAAAATAAAGTTACAGAGAGCAGAGCTCAAGCTGAAAGAAAGTGAGTGTGGAGGTGACAGAGAGGTGGACAGGAGTACATTTACTATCAATGAAACACAAAGAGAGCCTGAAGATGTTCTGACCGCCCCTGGACAAATGTCTGATGTTCCTGAGATTGATTTTGAAGGTATAGTGGTCAAATGAGGTGAATAACTTGACAAAATATGCCGCTTTCTATCGTGGAAAACATTTTTATGAGTAAATATGTTTCTTAAGAGCTACCAGTATAGAGTATAGCAAAAAGAAAGCCTTTTAAGCTGTGTGCATGTGAATTTCTTTCTACAACATTCAGTCAAAGGAATCCCAATTTTAAACTCTGCATAGCTTAACCGTCTTTGTGTGTTGGTTTGTGCAGTACCTGACGACTGGTGTGCTCCCCTGGGCTGCGAGACTGTGGCCAAGCAAGAAGAAACTGTGTGTCCCAGCGTAAGACTGCGAAAGCTGTCCATTCCACTGTGGCCCATTCCAATCATCAAGCAGGAGGTGTGTAACTGAAAGGACAATCTGGATGTTGTGGTATTGGAATTTAGCATTGTGAACCAGCAGAGACGACCTGAATTATGTTTGAAGAGGCAAAAAAAAATAGGACAGGATAATTGGTGAGATGGGCTGTTGAAAATTTGATAACCCCACCAATAAAGGCCATGTGCTTTGTGACTGGATCAAATACGGTGCATCCTTGATTGATACACTTGGTGTGTGTGTGTGTGTGTGTGTGTGTGTGTGTGTGTGTGTGTGTGTGTGTGTGTGTGTGTGTGTGTGTGTGTGTAAACATAATAATTTGTTTATACTCCATGACCAATATTTCCACAAAGAATTGTGCAAAATCACAGTGAAAATATTACTCAAGAACTCCTAATTAGGAGCATATAGTTGTTGATATGATTCAGAATCTTACAGACCAACACAGTCAGTCCTTTCATTGGGGGAGCTTGATTTTGTTTTTAGTTTTAGGGGGTTGTGCTTTTAAAAAAGCACATCTCTGCAGAGCCTCCAATCCAATCAGTATATTGCATTTTCCTAATCGGTATTGTTATAAAGAGCTGCCATACCCATTTCTTCACATTTAGGCAAACTAATTGAAAGTCTCAGAACATCAAGGAAGTTCATCCCATGTATTGCTTCCTTTGCAGACACAGCTCTGTATGCACCTATTTTCTTTGTACTTTGCATTGTTAATCAGTGGAGACATAACAAAACATCTGTATTTAAGGTGGTTAACTGTGACATTGATGACTCTCATCAGCAAACAGAGGGTCTCAGACGATCCAGGAGAGGTGAGTTTCATTCTTATGAATTCTTTCATTTATTTTTTGTGCTGTAAATGATAAATAATGTCAGAATGATTATTGTAATTCACTAATTTACATACTTGCATTCACCGATAGCTATTTTATGATTTCCAGGGCCCCCTTTAAATACTAAATCACTTTTATTTATCAACTTGTCAGGTAAAATCCTAAATTTACTGTCATCCATATAATAAAAAGGGTTGGTTTGCCCAGTTTTTAAGAACTGAGATTTCTGCCTCCCCCACTTAAAGAAGCAGAATTTAGTTTCCGGTGCTCACAGCAGTGAAACATTACGTTAAAAATGAAGCCGCATCATCTCTTTCCAGAAAATGTCTCTATTACTCAATCCACAGAAAACACTGTAAGAGTTTTTATAGGGACTGTCTCCTCACTAGAAACGTGTTCTTGTCAAAACCGCTCCGGGTGGTCTGTTGATTATCTTGCTCTTTACCAATATGTGGATTGGCGGACAAGCACCTGCATACATAGTGTGTACCTGGAGGATTAAAAGGAATATGCATTAGGGGTCAGATCTGAGCTGAATCCTGCCTGGCTGACACCACAATATTTTCCTCAAGAACGTTTTTGTTTTGTTTTGGTTTTACACAATGTACACATAGCTCAACGTTGATGATACTTCAGCTTATTTATTGTTAATGTTGAGATTATGGAAGGTAAAATGGCAGTGGCAACAAGCTCCATTAGTTTCACTTCAGCATCCCACCATTGTTATGTGTCAGTAGCTGGCCTTACATCACTTCCTGAGATAAGACCACCACCATTTATGTGCCTAATAACATCTTTCAGACGCAAAACAAAACTGTCAGTATTGTAGGTATCTTATTAAATCAGTTTGTTACACAATAGACCGTTTGTTTGTTTTTTCATATTCACATCATTTTTTTTCTCTTTACTGGGTCCCAATTATTTATATTTTATGTTTTTCTTTCACAGGTTCCTCATTAAACGAGGGGCACAAACGCATGGACAGAACCTTACCAATGCGCGGCCGAGGAACTCGACGTCCACCAATGAGAAACGACATGAGACAATTGCTCGAAGATATAAAACAGGAATATACTGACCTGACAGGCAATGCAGGTCTTAGAGGAAAAGGGAGAAATTTAACAGGAAAAGAGCAAGAAAATACAACGAAGAGCAAAAAAGAGAAAAGAAAGACCGCAGCAACTGAGTCTCAAGAAAAGGAGACGGTGAAAAATGATGGTGAAAAGAGCTACTCCTGCAAGTTTTGTAAGAAGGTATTTGATACACAGTTTGGCCGAAGTGTGCATGTACGATCGCACAAGAAGTGTCGAGGTTGCAAAAAAGAATACCGTTTTCCGAGTGCCCTTCAGTTGCATAAACAAACTTGCAAAAAACTCAAGCAATTGTTGGCAAAACAAGCTCAGTCCACTAACCCTCCAAAACTTGAGTTCTGTGATGAAGAAAACCTGACTGCACCAAGCAAAAAACAGCTGATCGATGGGAGGGAAAGCCCACCTTTCTCTAGCAACATCAGTGAATCATCTATCCAGAAAGACGGGTCCACCAAAAAACACTCCTGTGTATACTGCAACAAGACGTTTCATAGACGTTCGAAGCTGAAAGAGCATGTGCGTGTTCATACTGGCGAGAGGCCGTTCCCTTGCGACATGTGCTCAAAGAAATTCCGCGTTAACCAGGCGCTCAAAAAGCACATCCTGAGAATCCACAAAGACCAAATGAATTCCAGCGAGACCAATGAAAACGTTGCATCGACCGAGCCTTTAGAGGAGACTGAAGACGATCAAGAGGATTTGAAGTCTCCAAAGAAAGACACAAGTCTAGCAATCAACCATAACAATGTTCAGAGAGATTGCAGTTCAGACACGAGGCCGAGTTCGGGATGGCAAACCATGGGCAGACGCTGCCCTGATGGTTTCATCTGCTTATTGTGTCAGAAGGTCTCGAAAAGCAAATACCGGATGATTGAACACTTTCGCACCCACACAGGAGAGAAGCCCATCAAATGTGAGCGGTGTCCTGCAGTGTTTCGCTTTCGTGGACAGCTAAGCTTACACAAGAAAAAGTGCCGTCAGCCTACGGAAGGCACCCAGTGTGCGAAGTGTGAGAAGATATTCCGCTCACAAGCAAAGTACAATAAGCATGTGTCTAAGTGTCGCCAGGACTTGCCTATTCTCTGCAAGGTTTGCGGAAAAGGCTTCTTCTATAAGGGACGCCTTGAGAACCATATGGAGCGTTACCATAAGTAAGCCAGTATACAGTTAGCATTGCCTATCTGTGGACATTGAAGCACTGGATGTTGTCATTTATGCTCTTACTGATTGATGGTGGGGGTTTTCCTTGCAGTTAACCTTCTTAGATTCTGTTGTTTTCTATTTTGAGATTATATAATATAATTATATGAATCACATAAGTATTCCCCATCTGACAAATTCTAAAACTGTACTGTAAAACAAGTAATACAAAATCCGGTGTAGTTGGCATTGTCATTTCAATTTAAAAGAAGAGCCCAAATGTAAAACATCAGTGTCTCTATCCATTTAATGAGGGGTCAGGTCCACCACCAAGCACCCTTTTTCTACTATTATCATTTATTTGTTTTAATGTAATTTTATATTGAGAAAGTGACACTGATATAAAGGGTGTTTTGGCTGATTCAGTCAGTTGAAGGTAAATGCAATATTGCCTTAAAGCAGACCTGCTCTCTGACTACAGTATTAGCTGCAATGGTCTAATAGACCCTAAAAGAGTGGCCTCGGTAGAAGCTGTATAATAAAATCTCCACCTGTTGAAAATCTGTTATCTTACATTACACAATATATCAAAACCACCAACCCTGTTTTTGTATTTACTGAAGGTAAATGTTCAGTTATCTGCACGTATTTGTCTACTGTTTGCCTTAATTACAGATTGTGCTGTTTAGTATCAAGTCTGTCATTCAAACAATGTTTCAGATCACCCTGGAGTGTCTCAATAGTCAACTCTTGAGGACTTCTTACTTTCAAAGTTATATTGTTATTTCATCTGATGCTTGAGTCCTGAAACAAGCCTGAACAAAAGTGAACATATTTTACAGTTTAAACTGTTCCAACATTTGTTTTTTATTCTGTAGGGGTAGTATTCAATGATCCACATGGAGATAATGATTTAGATGGTTTACAAGCCTACTCTTCTGTATTTTTCTTTAATAAAGTATTATAGTGTAGCTAGACTTGTACATTATCAACATTTCCCCAATAAAATCCATACTTTATACATTGTCTTTCATTTTTTTATGTTAATTTACTTGCAGTAAACTATAGTATCTCCTCGTCATTGAAAATAACCGATTAATCTTATTTTTCTTTTTTTTTTGTCTGCTGTACCTTCCCCTTTCTTATCGCGAGACTTGCAATCACATCACAGGCATCAACCTGCTTCTAGCTTATATATATATATGTCAATGGCTTCTAGTCCTGGACGACGAGTCGCCGTATCTTTGAAAGTTACTAAAGGGTTTTCATGGGTTTAATGCTAGCCAGTGAAGAGATTTGCCCACCGAGAGTCAAGAACCATTGCCCATCTGCGTATTTGTTTTTTTTCCATTGCATGAACACAGTTAAGTGCTAGCAGGCTAGCACTGGCTACGCTTCGTTGGCTTCCATGTTTACACGTTAGCTAGCGAGCTAACGTTAAAGCTAATTAATCTAATGTCAGCTAACATCGTCCCTGACTGCACTGCCTGTTTAACGGCAACCTGTTTTCTTATAGCTAGCTAGAAGTTGATTATGTCTATGTTCTCGTAATATGCAAACTGGGTCCTTGCAATATAAATTACCGCATTGTTTTTCAACACTGCAACGTTAAGTAAAGGTAACGCAAGCTTAAGGTAACGTACAATAAAAGTCTTGACACCATAGCTCTATTGAAATATCTAAAAACGCCACACAGGATATTTAATCGCAAGGAGATTGGGTTATAAAAGCAAATCGCTGCGATAGATGGCTATTGGAAGTGGCGTAGCTACTTAGCATGGAAACATCTCATGGCAGTCCGTAAATGTCAGGGCAGAGGAGGGTTTACAGTGGTAACGTTAGCCACGTCGCCCCTCAACTGTCTCCGGAGGCCAACAATAGAACTAAACATCAATCAGTTGTTAACATTAAACCGTTATCCCTGAAACAAAGGGCAATGGAGTCTGTTAGGAGTGCTTTCCACGCTCAGCTGGCCACCGTCATGGACTCGCTTCTGGCAGCCGCTGTGTGCGAAATCGCCAAGATCTTTGAGAGCAGCCTGTGTGAACAGCAGGCGGAGCTAGCGCAGAAAACAGAGGAGATCTCCATCCTCCGAGGCAAGCTGGAGAAAGCGGAGAGGAGGCAGAAGGCGAAGGTTGGAGGGTGCGAGGAAGGAGAGATGTCATCAGGAGACAGAGAAGGAAGCTTAAGGCAGCAGACCCTCACAGGATCAGGTAATACAGGATATTTCATGGACAACTCAGTTTGGTCATTAGAGTAAAAAGACGTAATAAAAGTGGGCATAAAGTATGCTAATAGTCTAGGATCAGCTGGTATTCTAGGCTGCATCTCAAACCAATCCATCTTTTATAACTTTAATGCATAGGGATCAGCCCCATTTTGTATTAAGATCAACCTTTTTTTGTCATCACTCTTCACTATTGAACTTGCACCAGAGGCTTTACTGACCACCTACACTTTTTTTTTTCTCCACAGGACTGAATGTGGGGAAGGATATTTCTTCTCATTCAGACCCAGCAGAAAGACTCAGTCAGAGCCTCAGCAGCCTGAAAGAAGAGGTCACAGGCCAGGATGGAGCTTCAGTAAAACATGAGGTTAACCCTGTCCCCCTGCTACAAAAGTTGGCTGTTTTAATAAACTGAAGTATTTAAACTTTACTGATTTCTAAAACAGCCAGCACAAGGTGACATTTGCAACATGCCTTGCTGTTGGCTTTTCCGAGCCTTACAGACCAGTTTTACTTGTTCTCCGTAGCGTGCTGGATCACACCCTACCCTGGGGTCTGTGGCAGTCCAAGTCCCAGAGGGAAACATTGCTGCTGGGGACCAGAGGCAGAGAGATACCCTGTCTGCCACACAAGCCAAGGCCAAATGTAAGAAGTCACTATATTCTTCTCCCACTATTGACTATTTAGCCTTTTAATACTAGAGTTACACTACCGGTCAAAAGTTTAGGTTCACTTAGAAATTTCCATTCCACTCCATTACAGACAGAATACCATTTTTTTAATCAGGGCAGCAGTTTTCAGATAACATTATGTGCTTGCATAATTGCAAAAGAAGTGGCTGATCTTTAATGCAATATCTACATTGCCCGTTATCAGCATTCATCCAGTGTTACAAAGGCATATTCTGTTTACTAATCTGATATCATTTTAAAAGGCTAACTGAGAAAACATTGGAGAACCCTTTTGGAATTATGTAAGCACATAATGTAATCTGAAAACTGCTGCCCTGGTTAAAAAAAACAATGCAACTGATCTCAGCTGGTATTCTGTCTATAATGGAGTGGAATGGAAATTTCTAAGTGACCCCAAACTTTTGACCGGTAATGTGACCTTGAAATTCTTTTGAGTGTAAAGGTGTTAAATTACAGGTGGTGAGATGAAAATGCATTCATTGTCCTTTTCCTTCTTAATTTATCTGCAGTGTCTCATTGGGATCAGGGCAGTGTAGACCACAGATCCCTCCAGAATCCAGCCTCCACCCCTTTTCTTTCCATCTCACAGAGCGGGCGTTGCTCCCCCAGGCCCGACCCAAGCCTAGCTCAACCAGGGGAGTGGTTACCGGGGTTGGACACCACCCGGGGTAGGGTGTCCGGTCTGGAGAACCTGCAGGCAGACGGCACCAGCTGCTCTGATCCAGCTAGCAGCAGCACTGGCACAGACACACCCTGCTTTCGACCAGGTTTTGGCTCTGACGAAACCAGCAACGAAGATGACGATAGCTCTTTTCCTTTCCTGGACCAGGAGCCTGAGAACCACAACTCCAATCAGAACTCAGTGCAGAGCCAAGGTGTGGGGCATAGGGGGGCTCGGCAGGTTCAGCCCCCCCAAGCCCCCTCTGGCGAATCACCATGGAGACCCCGAGATGACAGGGGAGGGAGAGGCCCCATCAATCACACACGGCGGGTCACAACGTTTGTCAATAGAGACCCTCTCCGACCACAGTCCAATTCACAGTCGCTCACGCTGCGACACACAAACACCCTCAGCCCCCCTCCAGCTCCCGGCGGAGGGAATGGACGACCTTACACCTGTCCATACTGTACCAAGTGTTTCACCTACCCCTCCCACCAGCGCAGACACCTTTTACGCCACACAGGAGTCAGACTGCATCCATGTCAGTTTTGTGACAAGAGCTTCCTCACTCCCTCTGAGCTTACTGTGCACACTCGCACACATACAGGGGAACGCCCTTTTGGCTGCGCTCAGTGTGGTAAACGATTCGCCCGCAGCGGGAACTTAAGAGCCCACCAACGTGATGTTCACATGGGGAAGAGGCCCTTTGCTTGCACAGAGTGCGGGAAAAGATTTGCCCACAGGGGGAACCTGAGAGTGCACAATCACAGAGTCCATCAAGGAGATCCCTACTACATGGATGATCAGCAGGAGCCTGACATAGGTCCCAATCCCATTTGAAAAGATTTAAAAAGTGATGGCGCTGCACTTTAATTTTGTTTGCAAAATAAACCTTAGGAACTTCGGTGGGTCCCACCTAAACTTATTTCTAAACACTAAAAAGAGTATATAAGTATTGAAAGTGCTGTACTCAAAAATATGATATATAAAAGAAAATTGCCTCTACATGGCAATCACAGACCATTCCCCCAATAGCCTACATGAAATACCTACGATCTTTGGCGGCCACATGCACTAACATGCACGTGTGGCCGGACTGGCTATCAAAACAAAGAACAGAGCAGCTTGAATTACACACCAGTGGTTGTTTTAGACTTTCTTGATTTCTTGAAAATGTACACAATCATTAATATCCTCTGCTCTCCTGTTTCACCGTAAAACATATATGAAAAGAAGACTCAGCCTTTTCTTTACGTGAAGAGCGGATCTCTGTGGCACATACGCACCACTATCGTGCTGCTCTCACGCCTGGTGTAGCCAGAAGAAGAGGAGAGACTAGTGAAGTGAAGTCGTCGGTACCGGTTGCAAGCAGGCTCAAATTATTAAAGTTACCGTAGATCGCCCTCAGAGTTCTAATCTGTCGAAATGACGGATGGCCTTCAGAGTGTTCTGTCGCTGCTAAAAATATTCCATCAGTGACTGAAAATATCCGCCTACTGCGACCTCTGCAACACGCACGGAGGCAGTGTGACTTCATTCTCTGCTCAGGATGCCTTTACTCCACTGCATCTCTACATCATCAACATGTTGCAACATCAAATATTTGTTTGCTGCTATATTAATGTGACTACAGCCCCTTTAAGGTTTTGGTTTTATATGTGTTTTTCAAATTTGATATTGGGTAAACGTAAGATTAACCACCGTCAAATTTTGTTATATGTAATTAATACATGGTCAAAGTACATTTTATTTGAGTGACTTTTTTTTTTTCTCAAATATGATTCAATGTAAGAATTATAGGTTACACTGAAAAAGAAAACTTTGTATTAACTGTATTGTAAATGGCTGGATATAATCAACCATGAATAATCTGTCGTTGTAAAGAAAATAACTTTTCTCCAGGATGACACTATTCCAATGATGTTCTTCCCTTATAAGTGAAAAGTCACTGAACAGATCTGAGCACCTTTTAATGTCTTGAAGTGAAAGAACTACAAATACAGGTTTTTAATAAAGCCAATAAAGAAAGTCTAGTTGGTATTAGATTTAGATAGGGCTGGGTATTGTTAAAGGTCCCATGACATGGTGCTCTTTGGATGCTTTTATATAGACCTTAGTGGTCCCCTAATACTGTATCTGAAGTCTCTTTCCCGAAATTCAGCCTTGGTGCAGAATTACAGCCAATAGAGTCAGTCCCACAATGAGCTTTATTTAGTGTGTGCCATTTCTGAGGGGGGTGGGGGCAAGGTCGAGGGTGGGGGTGTGGCCTTGACCAACTGCCACTTTGCTCGTTTGAAAGCCATGATGTCTCTCTCTCATGGGTGGGCCAAATTCTCTGGGCGGGCAAAGCAGAGAAAGGAGAGGTAAACTTGCTCCTTATGACCTCATAAGGAGCAAGATTCCAGATCGGCCATCTGAGCTTTCATTTTCTCAAAGGCAGAGCAGGATACCCAGGGCCATTTCTAGCCACTGGGGGACCATAAGCAGGCTGGGGGAACGCATATTAATGTTAAAAAACCTCATCAAGTGAAATTTTCATGCCATGGGACCTTTAAAAATGTTTCGATACTGTGATTTTGATATCTTTTGCTGAACAATACTTTTTTCGATACCAATTTTATTAAAATCTTTACAGAGTAATCTTTTCATTTATTTTTCATTTATTTTTTCCTGCAGGACTCTATACGACGTGGCAGCCGAACATTAGGCAGCCAG
The DNA here is from genome assembly GCF_004354835.1 of Perca flavescens. Lineage (NCBI taxonomy): Eukaryota > Metazoa > Chordata > Actinopteri > Perciformes > Percidae > Perca > Perca flavescens. Next base: position 18,575,113 of record NC_041340.1, read on the forward strand.
TCAGTATCATTATTAGATCTTGGTAGAAGCATGCTGCATGCTTATTGGCTCACTGACGCTGATGAGATTTACTCCTTAGGTATTGAAATTTTGCATTGAATGACGAGGCATTTTTCAATACTCGATATTAAGGAGACAATTCGGTCGGCACCTAAAAAGTATTGAAATTGGTACCCAGCCCTAGATTTAGACCAGTGGCATGCAGAGGTTAGGTAGCACGTCTTGTCTTTCACAATTGTGCTTATGTACTGCCCATCTACTCAGACTTAAATTTTGACGGTGTTGTAAAATAGAAACATGTTATTGCAACGAGTACATCACCGTGTTGTTAAAGAACTGTACTTTTATTTTCCATCCTGTTTTTGCAAAGTGAAATTAAATAATATACGTCATTACAAAGTATTTTTTCTTGTCAGCCTAAAACATTAATGCATGGTTCAGTACAATCTAATATTGTTGCACCATTCTTTGCCAGACACCAGGGGGCAGTGTCAAAATACAAAAGATTTATAGAGAGCTTTGGACATCGTTGCTAAATAGATTTTTGATAAAAGTGTTGCTGTCAGCATGTTTTACCATGTGCCCTATATTTTCAAATATTTTTCCCTGATGTATGCACTTATGTCATCATGCCATCTCTCTCCTGGACATGGTCTGTAAACATTTCCTTATAAGGCAAAATCAAATTGTGAGTATATGAGTTTTTGGGTTACTGTTTTAATCGGCACAAAGAGAAGACCTCATTTCCCTCCTATAGTTTAGTGTGTGTTGTCCTCCTGGGTGAAAACTGTTTTTTTTATGTTTCTTTAATATTTTTTTCTTGCTTTATTCAACGTTTTCTACGCTTTTCCCCCAGTCCACCGCCAGTATATACACCCCTTAAACCAACTTATTACCACAAGTATTACAATTACAATTTACAATTTTTTCAAAATTCATGGTCAATAAACCTCATTTATATGATTTTATACCTAAATTTTGAGTTAAAAAGGAGAAATTATGAAATATTTTGACAATTTGTCAAAATCCAAAGAAGACTTTTGTCAGTTTAGTCAGGAAGGTTTTTTTTAAAATGCTGTAAAATATAATATAACATCCGGAATTCAATGATATTGCGAATAATGTTGTATTGAACCAACCGTGTTGTTGTTTTGGGGCAATTTGGTTAAAAGAAACCCATATTTTTCTACATTACATTACATGTCATTTAGCTGACGCTTTTATCCAAAGCGACTTACAATTAAGTTTTACAATTTAATTTTTTGTGTAGAAACTTTGAAAACGAGGACAACGGGAGGGTTAACAATACTAAGACATTTTTTCTCAGTCCCTTTTTATTAGAAAGAAAGAAAAAAACGTTATTCATCATATCACTGAGTTGCTGCCCCATTAAAGGATAGGTTTACATTTTTTCCAGCTTTTCATAAAACACTATTCTTATGCCCTCATGTATGATAGGTCATCAGTCCCTGCAATTGTTCCTCCTCTTCACATTGGCCCTGAAAACATTCCTCCTAATGTGGTTTTATTTAAGTGATGAGGGATATAACTGATATACTTCTGAAGCCACATTTAAGCTCCAGCTGTATTTCTACACAGAACGAAGACTGCGTTTTTGTGCCCGATTACTCACACCTACATAAAAATGCTTTGAGCGTGTGGGATGTGTGAAGGTTGATGAGACATTTGTCCCTGTCTCTCCCTTTCACACACACACACACACACACACACACACACACTCTCAATTGCTAAACAAGGCTTGGCCATGTGGCCATGTATTCCCTAGGCTGCTGAGTCCTTGGTTTGCATTGAGAGATTTCATTCAGTGACCCTCTCCGGTGACCTCCCCCAAAGGTCACCTGTGTCTGTCTCTCCCTCTGGGTTTTAGGCACACAGATATTAAAAATAAAACTTTTATGAGTGCACAACCAAAAGGCCTAACCTACATTGGCTCTAGGAATGGACCTGTCTTGCTTCTAAGGTGATTTATGGGTCAGAACAGGGCTGTGTGTGCGTGTGTGTGTGTGTGTGTGTATGTGTGTGTGTGTGCGTGCGTTACTGTTAGTGTGAGAGGATTGAATCCCCACCACGTAAAGCTGCAGGCTCTTACAGTACATTTAACTGAATATACTGTCTAAATACTGTATTTATGTGGGGATGAAAGCGTCAGGTCTGATAGAAACCCAAATCTATATGCAGATTTGGGTCTCAAAATAGGTGTGTGTGTGTGTGTGTGTGTGTGTGTGTGTGTGTTTATTCATAGGCAGGGGTCAAATAGGCTTTGCAATGTTTTCTGGTTGTATATTTGGTTATGTGTAATCTCCTTTCTGCTCTAAGCAGCTTTTCCCCGGGGGGTAGAGGCAACAAATAAACAGTTGACCAGGCTGGAAGGACTGCACACTATGGGTACTTTGATTTTATGTGATAAAAGGTACATGTATGTCGATATTTTATAGATACACCCACTCAAAACAATATTTCTGGTGATTTACCCACATTTTGCCTTCTGGCACTGGGTGAAATACTTTGATCCAAGTATAATGGCTCCACAGTAATTTGATTTGGTACAAATTTGACCTTTCTGTTTGTTTTCACAGTTGGCATGTAATAACACTATATCCCTGTCAGGAAACCATATCCTAGTTAGTGTTTATCACCAGGCCACACTTTTATCATGCGGTTTTCCAGCAGGGATCAGGCTTTAATGTGCTCTTTACCTTTTATGCTTCCATGTTTCAGTTTATTTCTCTTGCCCCTGAGGCTGCTGCTTTAATTTTCCAGAAAGAAAACACACTTTCAAACTCCTGCCATCTCCTTGCCCTCGGCCCAAAGAGTCATTCCATCACCATCCCATAATCCTCCAGGAGTAAAATTACCCCCCTGATACCCCAGTTTTTGCTCTCTCCTCCCCCAAACATGTCATTCAGATGTAATAAGAGGAAATATTTGCCCCTACTCAGCTCAAGATGTATGTGTATGTCCGTCAAATTATACTCCTGATATTGTTGGTGTTTATTTGTATGTTAGTATACCTCTGTCTTAATTTTTTACATTTTACAGCATGCTTAATGTTTGGGTTTTCATGCATGTTATGGTGTGTTTACATGTGTACACTTACCTGCTCCTTTCTGTGTGCCGGGGCTGTAAGAGGTTTAGCGATGCCCCAAGGCTGCTCATAATCTACCCAGTCCCACCACTCCCCAGGGGCTGCAGGGGCTTCATACTGGTTGCCATTGCTGTAGTAACCCCCCACCCCCCCTTAGAGGATTACAGTGCTGTCTCCTGCTCAAGGCACTGCGATGATCCATCGTCTGCTGACTGTATTTAAGCACTCGCTTAATGTGCTAATACTGTTAGACTGGGGAGAGGCTGTTGAGCTTTTAACTTTCATCTTTTAAAGCTCTTTGTCTGTTGGAAATGCTGATTTCATGGCTGTTGTCTTAAATCTATTAATAATCAGTCACAATCACAAAATATTAAGTGAGGTTCTGGATGTGCATATGACGTGATAACAAGGGGCTTTTTGTCAAAGACACTGATGGGATTGTTTCACTATATTATGTTGCATGTATGTGCAGTATGTTAGTTGAGTGCAGGGACAGCTTTCTACCAAGACAGTGGACTTCTTTGTGCATATTTTCATGTGTGTGTGTATCCAAGGCACTGAGGAGAAGTCACTGGGCAACGCTTACTGGGTTGAGTCTCCTCCAGGCAGTGGGGTTGGCTGTTTCTCTTCATATTTTGGGGGTCACAGAGCATGATGGAGGGGTGGAGTAGGAGTACATGATCATCCTTCTTCAGACTTCCTGAGTTTTCCAAGTGTGTGTGTGTGTGTGTGTGTGTGTGTGTGTGTGTGTGTGTGTGTGTGTGTGTCTGCAAGAATGTGTGTGTTCTCCATAGGCTGCCCTTGGGTTGCTAAGCAACCATGTGTCTGCACATTGGAGTGGGGGTGGGAAAGGAGAGAAGCACCAGGTCAACAGACACTGACAAGCATTGCTGCGTCTGATTGGAAACATTGGTAGTGATGAATTATGGTGATCATTATCATGTTGACTGGCTGTAGGCCTGAATTGTGTTGGAGTCTCAAAGTCCCCTCCCTCTCTCAGAAGTTCATTTATCTGTATCACAAGCTGGGTCTAAAATTCTACTTTTAATCTGCTAAGAGAATAGGCAGGGGATTTAGGATTTGTTATATTTATTTTTCATCGGTTTTCCAATGTACATAAAATACTAATACTATACTCCCTTATCACTTCCCTCTCATATAAAATCAGCTGTGATGACAGGAAATGTAGCCTACTTGCCAAAAGATCTGATTCTGGTGAGACTGGTGGAGGGTCACAAGAATTGATTTCTGTTATACATTTGGGAAAAGTCTACATGGGAAAACCCATGTACCTCTTGTGTATTATCTTGAGACAAAATTAATGTGGTTTGACTTATGGCTTTGGATACCTGTCTGAGGTGGCCTGCTTTTGTTAATCACTTTTGAGGTGATAGTTAAACATATTAGTTATAGTTCCTCCTGTGCACATATACCCATTTAATTTAAATTCTGGGATAAACAGTCATACATTTTTGTTCCCACAATCCTTTTGTTTGTGTTAAGGGTCAGAGCTATTTAATTTGTATTACTGATCTGTGAACTAAAATGTGTCATTAGTGATTCTACAGATCAGCTGTAGATCTCCTCTTTTTTCACGCCGTATTTAATCTTTTCTGTTATTCGTATTTATTTTCACTAAATCAAGACCCCAGCAAGGACAATACAGCCTTGCCTCAACTAAAGAGTGGTACGTGTGTCTTAAAACATAACATATAAAAACCTGGATGTTGTGGTTAAATGTAAAACCAAATTAAGATTATCCACCAGTGTCCCACCATCAGGAGATAATGTGAGGACACAATGCAGCTCAGATTCACTCCAGGGCATCGGGTCCATGTGATGTTGGGGATGGTGGGTGGTCACGGTCCACTGTCACCAAGGTATCAGGACCGGTCCAGAGGCCAAGCAATCATGGCTGAATGGCATGGTCACTGCGAGAGACAGACCGGAGACTGGTGCCACACAGAGCCAGGGTCAGGCACCGCAGGTTAACAAGGACAAGCTGAAGTGGATTTACAGAACTGTAGCTATATACCTGAAAAAAACCTCCCACATACTGCAGAGGTGATACATGGATTTATTAAGACAACGGGTTGATGACGTGAACTGTATTAAAGTGATAACTGAGATTATGAGGATTTACAGTGTGAGAGGGAGGACAGTTAGGTGTGAGCTTGTCTTTCTACCTAGGCCTAACTTCCAGTGCCTCCTTCACTAAAATCTTATTTTTTTCTACCATACAAATTGGATTTTAGGACAATGAAATATTAATGGATTTTTAAACTTGGTGCAATCTCTGAACAGCTGTTGATCACTTGTAGTTAATTTTATCTGTTGTGCAAACCTTTCTGGGAGCATTTTAATTTTTTACAATAAAAAAAAAAACTTACGAAAGAGTTGTTTCATCCCAAAAAAAATAATAATCTGATGCCACCCAAATACACTCGGGTAAATTTTTGTTTGTTTCATCTTATTGAGGAAATTGTTTAATTATTCAGTCTCACTTCCCTTATAAACCCCTTTATCCAGCATCAGCAGCAGGTGTTGTTTAGTAAACAAGCTTAAATTGGTGTAACGTTAATTTATACACTAGCTAGCTAGCTACATTACCTGCAAGCACAAAATGCAGATATCACGTTAGTTGCAGCTGGTAAAGAAAGTTGAACATTTAGAAAGCTAAAGCAGATATTTGTATTTTCGTGGGTTGGTGGAGGACAAGCGAGAGTTAAAAGATCGGTAAATACTGAACTTAACATATCCATAATTTGTCCAGAAGTAATGTGGCCAAACGTTAAAAGTTATCCTAGCTAGCTAGCTACAGTAAACCGAAAACCAGCTAGCTAGGCAACTGTTTGCTAGCACGTTAGCCATAGAATGCTATACGGCTAACGTTAACATGTTGTATATATATCACTATAATATGACATAACATATTGTAAGAAATGTTGTAGGACCTGGACTTGTATATATTTTTTTTTGTTATACTAGCTAGGTCACGACACTGGAACCTGTTCATTTAAGTGGTTTAACTAGCTAGCTAGCTAAATGAAAACCGTACAAAATGCAAATACATTGACACCATGAAGTGATATGACAGAAAAAACAAGTAAATATATATATATATATATATATATATATATATATATATATACAGTACAGGCCAAAAGTTTGGACACACCTTCTCATTCAATGCGTTTCCTTTTTATTTTCATGACTATTTACATTGTAGATTCTCACTGAAGGCATCACAACTATGAATGAACACATATGGAATTATGTACTTAACAAAAAAGTGTGAAATAACTGAAAACATGTCTTATATTTTAGATTCTTCAAAGTAGCCACCCTTTGCTTTTTTATTAATAAGGGAAAAAATTCCACTAATTAACCCTGACAAAGCACACCTGTGAAGTGAAAACCATTTCAGGTGACTACCTCATGAAGCTCATTGAGAGAACATCAAGGGTTTGCAGAGTTATCAAAAAAAGCAAAGGGTGGCTACTTTGAAGAATCTAAAATATAAGACATGTTTTCAGTTATTTCACACTTTTTTTGTTAAGTACGTAATTCCATATGTGTTCATTCATAGTTTTGATGCCTTCAGTGAGAATTCAATGCAAATATGTGTTGAATCATTCAAAGTTTTTTACTATATATATATGTATATAAAATGATCGATTAACCATTACAAATTAATTAATTAATTGAGTGAACAACAAATTGAACAGGAAAAATTGCAACAAGGAACAACTTTATATACTTTATGCAGCACTATAATAGGTCCTGATGATTGCAAATATTAGGGGTGGGGGAAAAAATCGATACAGCATAGTATATGCGATATTTTTCGTGGCAATACTGTATCGATACACAGACACCGAGTATCGATCTTTTATGATATATGTGTTGGTCAGTCTGTCTGCTTGACAATCCCATTTTGCAGCAATAAAATTGAAGTGAGATGAACAGACAGAGAAATTTATCTTTTTAGATAAAACAGACGTTGACAACATTTTCCTTTGGGGACATCATTTGAAACTGGGAAAAATTTGAAATTGGAAAAAAGGTAATAAATTATTAAATAAATAATTAATTATTAAATAAAATAAATATGCAATATCCATATGTCTTTATAGCTTTAGCCAATCATAGTTATACAAACAGATATGAAAGCATGTCCTTTCTTTCTGTTTTGTGTTTGACAAATGGGTCAGATCTAACACTGATGGGGCCTTCAGTAAGAGCTAAATACCAAACCTTCTGGGTTTAGAGATTTAACCACATGGGGATTTTGGTGGTATATGGTTGGGTTGAATAGATAGAGAGGTGCAGCTAGAACAGTAGCTATATGGAAACAGTGGGTGGGCTTTGGGGAGCTTTGTGGTGGATGTTAGGCTGGTGGGGGGCAGTTAGAAGGGCAGATATGGCGGTGGAGCATTGCCCATCATTGGTAAGTATTGGGTGGGGGAGGGCGATGCTGGCAGTCTTGGAGTAACTCCGATAAACAGCTCTTCTTGCTTGGGGGGTGAGGGGGTTGTTAAAGCCTGGTGGCAAACAGCCAGCATCAGTGATGGCACCAACTGTCACTGGCAGCCCCTCACTCTGCTGCCTCTGACTGAAGCCTGTGTGTGTGTTTGTGTGTGTGTGTGTGTGTGTGTGTGTGTGTGTGTGTGTGTGTGTGTGTGTGTGTGTGTGTGTGTGTGTGTGTCTGTGTGTGTGTTGGTGAGTGAATTGAAGTGCTCTTATAGCCAGTAATAATTTCTGATCCCTTCTTGTAGGGCTAGGCAATATGGTTGAACTATTTCATCCTAATATCAATAAGGATATTTTTCTAATGTTGATATACTTTATATTGCAATATAGCAAATTAATGCAAGATCACATATAGAATTATCAAACTGATGTGCAAAGTAGGGTAGATACTTAAAGTCTTTTTTTTGAGTATGGATACTACCAACTAGAGCAGAAATGATAAACAGATTGGTTGATTGAAAGAAAATGTCAGAAATTGAAATCCAAAAAAATTGCTTGTGAGAAATCAATTATCAAAAGATTTGCTAATTAATAGCAAAGTTAATTAATAGCAAATCTTGTAATAACTGTGAAAATTGCATGTGAAGTTTGTGAAATGTGAACATTTGCTAGTTTTCTTATCCTCTATGACAACAACACTGTCGGCACATCCACATGACGCAAGCCTTCGGTGATCGCGCAACACCTGCACCCCTCCTCAATGCAGTTGCTAGTAGCATAATTAATTAAAGGTAATTATCTTGTAATTTTTACTTCCTCTTTGTCTCCAAAGCTGAATGCCGCTGTTGACCTTTCTCAGCGGTGACGTAAAACACATCACTCAAGCTGCTGTGCGTGAATGTTGCCGGACGGCACCATTTTGTAAACATAGTAAGAAATACAGAGAGAGATTTTGTGTTGTGCAACAGTGTAGTAATCAGTGTTGCCACAGTAAAAAGTAACTTAGTTACTTTACAGATTACTTGATTTTAAAAGTAACTTAGTTACTTTACAGATTACTTGATTTTAAAAGTAACGAAGTTAGATTACAAGTTACTTTATCAGTTACATTCAGCAACTGCCGACAACACCCCTACAGCCTCAACATAAAAATGACAACCGGTTTACTATGAGGTAGCTCGGCATTGCCAGTAGTAAGGATCTGGTTTATTATGGCACGAAAGAGAGCGAGTCAACCGTGTTTAAGGGCAGCATTTCCGCTACAACGTAGGCCTACTGCCCAACCAACTTCTTCAACTCTCCCCCACTTACTGGTTTTGCACCGAAGTCCAGCTTTTGTTGTGGGGACCTTCTCTCTGCTTCGCTCCACCTGCTGGGACTTGCTCTGCAAGTTTGACTGCAGTGCTGCGACTCCAAATGGTTCTTCAGATTTGACGTAGTGTTTTTGTAGCTAGATAGCACTTTGTCGCCACCAGCACAGAGTGTACAACGAACCTTAATATTGCCGTCTTTAGCTGGCACAAACTCTAAATAGTGACTGTATTTCCAGCTAGAAGCGCGCATCTCTCTCCTCCCTCAATTGTTGTTTACGTTTGTGTCGCTGCGAGGTACACGTGAACTGTCCTCATGCTGAAAACGTGACTTGTTGCATACGTGACTTTACTCCCCGAGACGCAAGAAGAAAGCAAAAATATATATTTTTACTAAGGAAAATGACAAATAGTAACGCATAGTGACTTGGATAAGTAACTTTAATCTGATTACTGGTTTGGAAATAGTAACGCGTTAGATTACTCGTTACTGAAAAAAGTGGTCAGATTAGAGTAACGCGTTACTTGTAACGCGTTACGTGGCATCACTGGTAATTAGCTTTGTATCAACTCATTTTGCAATGACTTGAATGTAACGGACATTCATTAATATAAAATTATGACTATAGCTTTAAATGACTTAAATACTTTTGTTAGTTTTGTAATTATAGTATAGTTTATTACGAATCACTAAAGGAACAATTTGACATACGCTAATACATTTTTACCGAAAGTTAGTCAAGAAGATGTCTGTTCATTAACTATGAAGATGGAGCCAGAGGACCCTTAGCTTAGCTTAGCACAAAGACTGGAAACTTGGAAACAGCTACCATAGCTCCATCCAAAGGTAACATAATTTGCTGAACAGAACCTTTAAAGCGTAGTATTTAAAACGTTAGACTATATCTTGTTTTTTACTGTGCAAATACTAAAGTTGAGATTTTATGCTAAAAGAACTACAGAAATTCATAGAACGATAACTTGATCAGATCATATAATTATATAAAACTGCTCTAAGTTGATAAACAGTAATTAAATCCCTACCTTCTATGCAGACTTGCGTATAGATTCTGCTAATAAGATCTGTGTGTGTGTGTGTGTGTGTGTGTGTGTGTGTGTGTGTGTGTGTGTGTGTGTTTTAGTCATCTCTGTGCTAATTGAATTACGTCTCAGGGTGAATCCTCTAGTAGGCTGGTCACTGTAGTGGTTCATATTCAGCATTCAAGTGAAACAGTCCTACTGTACTCTCATCCTCTCTCTGGCTCTCTCTGCTTTCTCTCCCATTAGTCACAACCCTTTAAGACATTGCCACCCACTCTATCCCTCTCTGTTTCTTTATCATATTTAATCACCTGCAGTCAGTGGTCAGGCAGATCTCAGCTCTGATTGGCTGCTCCCAGGAGTGGGCGGGGCCTTCTCTGATGCATCCCACACACGTACGAGCGCAGCAGGGCAGATCATCTCCCTCTCGCTCTCTCTCTCTCTCTCTCACTCTCCCTCTCCCTCTCCCTCCCCATCTCTCTACCTCTCACTCTGCCTTTCATACATACGCCATAGCACAGACTGCAGCAGAAAAGGCCAGTAGGATTTTCCTCCTCATCCTGGAACAGCCGAGAAACCAGAGAGACAGTTCCCCGCTGAGGAGGAGAGAGACGTTATTCATGGAGGATCCACTGAGGAGTACCTGACCCACAAGCTGCCGAGTGTGTAGGTGAGTTTGTGTTTGTCCCACTGTATATGTGTGTCCATGAGTGTGATTTCACTGCAGAAGCAGCAGCACTGCAGATACACCGACCAGGGGCACTGCTCATCCCTCTCTCCCCTCCCCCCACTCTCCTCCTCTTCATCTCTTCTCTTCTCTTGTAGAATTAACAAGTAGGGGCTTTACCCATTTCTGAGAGCACAGAGATGTGTATGTTGTATGTGTTTGCGAGAGTAGAATTGGTCTGGCCACACCTGGACTCAGCAACTGCAGAGTGAACAATCTCACCCATGGTAGTTTTTGAACTGTTTTCAAATAATCCTCCTCCTGCAGGTTTGCATCTGGCTCTCAGAAGCAGTAGTGTGGACTCCTACACGCACCCATCCCTCGACGGGACCGGCCCACTCCCTCCTTAGTTAAGGATAGGATGCCCGGCTCTGCGCCCTTGTGCTGAGGAGGCGTCTGCGGGCGAAAGTATGGGCGCTGTGCTGACCGGAATCCCCACCACCCCCTCCACCACCGATCTGCCACCTCCACGCCGCCCCACCAAGACGGGCGCTTCCCCCAGCCCCGCCGATGGGCGAAGACACTGACGCCACCCCGACGCTCAACCACCGCGGCTTCCTCCCCGACCACAACTATGTGACTGAAGGTAAGAACATGAAAGAGGAAGCGGCATTTGCTTAAATGTTGCAAAGTGTATGTTGAAGTGTGCCCCCATGAGCGTGTTTCTATGTATCGCACTTCTGAAATGTGTGTGTGTGACAAAGTGTATATGTGTGACAATGTGTGTGGCAAAAACAAGCTCAGGACGGCTTCCCAAATCTTCTGTAAGCTCTGTGTTGTTCAGACAGAGTTGCAGACAGAGCAACAAGAACTAGGAAGCAAAACACTCTCCTCTTAACAATTAAGCCGTCTCTGGGCGAGTTTTCCTCCTCCTTCCCTCGTCTTTATTTCTTCAGACTCTTCTCAATTTGTTTTGTGTCCTGCACCTTTCATTTCTGTGTTTTTGTTTATTTATGCTTTGGGAACCACTTTCTTACCTTGTGTAACAGCTGTTTTGTCACACTGCAGGGAAGAATTGATCTGGCCTGTGTGTCTGAATGTGTGTGTATACCGCTGTTTCTGTGGAAGAATAGCTTTTTTTCTGCAAACAGCATAATTTCCAGAAAAAAACAAGCCAGAAATTCTCACGTCATGATGGAGTCACACACATGCATTGTGTCCAATTGAATATATAGAGTATCACCTTTCAGACAGGGGAGGGGGGTATTAAAAAGTCCGGCAGCACAAAAGCTGTGCAAACCAATTAATTCTTTTGGTTTGTTTCATAAAATGATGGATTATAACCTTGGATCACCCCCTTTCTGCTAATCTCAATTACACCACTAATCTCACCTGAACCCTAGCGTCCCTGACTGCCTTCCTGCCTGTCTGTCTGTCCTCAATCTGTTTCTTACACTCATCTTATTGTTAGACCAGAACAGAGGATTATCATTTGGGGGTCATGAACGTGTTGGGAGCTCATTTGTGATCCTCATATTACTGCAGAAAGGGAATTATGCTTCCTGTGTCTGTGCTGTAATATAATATCCCTCACACAGAAGCACATACTGTAGTCAGGGGGAGACCTGTAGTGTGGCCTGTTGATTGTGTAAATGGTTGTGTGTGTATTCAACATATTGTATTGCTGAGAAGATTGAAGAATATCTGTGTGTGTGTGTGTGTGTGTGTGTGTGTGTGTGTGTGTGTGTGTGTGTGTGTGTGTGTGTGTGTGTGTGTGTGTGTGTGCGCGCACATGCGTGCTTGTCTTTTCTATATACGTACAGTATTTCCATGGGCAATATGTGTTTCTGTCCATTTCAGAAAAGGATTTGGATGAATTAGTGGCAGAAAAATAACATCCATCACCACCATCCATTATTGCCATAGCAACAGTCCGTGATGACAAACATGCTGCTTTTCATGCTTGGCCGATATGATTGACAAGTTGTCTCCACCCACCAATAATGGCAGTATTAATTATTCCACACATCTCAGGCAGACAGACATTATTCAGGGTGAATTGCTGATGAGCTCACAGCAAGGTGGACACACCACTGAACATTATTGGTCTGAAAGGACTGTGCAACACATGGACAGCCTGAACATAGATAGTTGCAGTAATAAGTAGAAATCATGCTGTAAAATCAATCTCACAATTCCCCTAATGACCAAAAAAGATAATTTCCTGTCACAAAAACAAAATGATTCATTACCTGACTCCTCTTCTACATTCACTCCAACCCCCTCCACCTTTCCTCAATGTTCATCCCATCCCCCGTCCTCCTCCCCATTTCCATCCCCCACTGCCTCCCTCTTTCTCTCTTTCCCCATTGGTCCCCTAATGCAACTCGCAGCATTGCCCGGTGCTGAAGTAGCGTGTCTGCCAAATAATTATCCAACAGTGCTCTAAAGGCTGCTCAAACACAATGTGCCTCTGTATGTGTGTGTGTGTTAAAGAGAAAGACAGAGAGAGGTGGTGGTGCATGTGATTTTATGCTTGGGTGTATTTTGTAAGCACCTGTGTGTCTCCATTTTCTTTATTTTTTGCCTGTGTTGCATTAATATTCATGTCTGTGTCTTGGAGTGCATACTGTGTGTCTTTTTGTTTGCACAGGTCTATGTATGTCTGTCTGTCTGTCTGTCTGGGGTTTGTGTGTGTTTATATGTGTGCGCATACGTAACAGTGTGTCTGTAGATCTTCCCGTGGGGATTCCCCTGCCCTTTAACTCCTACAGGGGAGGGATGCTTAACCTCCCTCTACCATAACTTCCTTCCCCTTCCTTCTTCCCTCCATCTTTTACTCCCGTCCTCTCACTTCTTTTGCCCTCCCCAACATCTCCCTTTGCTAAACCCTCACCTTCGACTGGAGCGGCATTGGGTTCAAGGATGGATGAGGAAATAATAACAACAATTCTATATTGCACTAAAATTTTTTTTTTGTAAATGCATTATTTATTACTGATTCCATTTCATAAATAATGCAAGCACAATAACTCATAATTATTGTGCACCATTTACAGAAGTATCAATGCTGTTAAGTTAAAACAGCTAAATGGTAAACATTTTACATTGTATAAACAACAAATATGTGAAAATATAAATTGTATATGTAACTCTAAAAGTAAAAATTCCAAACATAATCATCTCCAACAATTATATTTACTTGAATGCCTTAATTTTATATAATTTTAAACTGTATTCCTTTGGGTTTTCACGCACACTTGACAGTGAATTTCTTTGAACTTTAGAAACCTGTGATGAGCAGATGTCATTATGTTTGACATTTTAACTGACAGATTAAAAAAATAAGACCCAACACGCTCAATTCACAATTAGACCTTGAAGACTGGGTGCTGGATCCTTAATATGGATATTAATATGTACAGCCAAAACTAGGACAGCACTCCACTTTGAGTTAAAGGAGAATTCCGACCAATTTTTACGTTAATCTTGATCGCTATAAATATGCGTGTACTTTTGTTTGAAAAACCCCCGACCCGAATCGGTGCAGGCAACATGGAGTAGCTGCAGCTACGTGTACAAGCTTCCACTGAGCTAAAACGGCAGTTGTCAGGGCAAGTTTTAGAGTGCCTTTGTGCCTCTTAACAGACACAAAATACAATTAAAATGTCTGTTCAACATGACAACAAGACACATTTTCAACTCAGACATTGTTTTAATTCACCTACCCTGTCTCAATTCTGCTGGTAGCTAGCTCGCCCTGTTAGCTGCTAGCTGCTAGCTGCCGTCCGTGATAAGTGTGTTGAGCCAAAATATCACACAGCAGTTCCGTGTGTATTTGTAGCTCATCCATTTTGTGTGTGATCAATCTTGTGTTGGTAAGTAGGAGGCTTGGCAGTGTCAATCGTTGTAGTAGTTCCCTTAGCCGCGCTAGCAGGCATGACCTTGCTTCTCAGAGCGATCTGCACACTGTTTACCTTTTCCTGCTACACTGGGACTTCAGCGCGAGACTACAGATTAAAACAACGGCTGAGTTGAAAACGCATCTTGTTGTCACGTGAGGTCCCTGTTCATGTTGCACAGACATTTTAATTGCATTTTGTGTCTTTTAAGAGGCACAAAGGCACTCTAAAACTTGCCCTGACAACTGCCGTTTTAGCTCAGTGGAGGCTTGTACACGTAGCTGCAGCTACTCCATGTTGCCTGCACCGATTCGGGTCGGGGTTTTTTCAAACGAAAGTACATGCATATTTATAGCGATCAAGATTAATGTAAAAATTGGCCGGAATTCTCCTTTAATATTGGTGTGACAGTATTAAAAAGTCAAATTGGAGTGCTGTCCTAGTCTTGCCTTTAACCCCTTGACGCCTGAATTTATTCACAATTATATAAACAAAATATTATGTGTGTTTCTGGCTCCAAGTTGATGCTAAATTAAGTTGAGATTGTTAATTTGTCTACAGCATATGGAATAGATATAAATTTAGGTATGATGCAAATTAGCGACAACAGGCATTATGGTAAAATTCTTTACAAAATGGTAAAATTAATAAAACACATAGTAGATTTCATTCATGTCACAAAGTTGTTAGAACTTCTAAACTGTAAATGACAAATACATGGATCTTGACAACGGCAAGAAAGAAAACACTCTCCTACTCCCTAACATTGACAGTAGTTTCTTTAGGGTTAGGGGTAGGGTTAGGTTTAGGGGTAGGATTAGGTGTAGGGTTAGGGTTAGGGGTAGGGTTAGGGTTAATTTTGCTTACGTGAAACGGATATATCTCCCACTCTGACCGGTCCTACAAGAAACCAGTGCATGCAAAAGGTTCCAAAGTATGTATCGCATGTAAACAATCCGGCATTGGGGGGAATACACACGCTATCTCGCCTGCAGTCGGAATGGAAGGGGTTTGATGCAAATTAGCGACAGTCGGCGTTAAGGGGTTAAAACTGACTGATTAATCAATAATGAAAGTAATTGTTAGTCATCATACCTGTATGTAAGTAAGTGAGCTTTCACCAGCTCTCACTGCTCTTTTCTAATTGTTAATCACCTCTGGGGAAATGTGAAAGCTATCTAAGCTTCTTGTTACATTCACCTGCAAAACTTCATTTCGGAAAAGAGGCTTACTAAAACATATTAAGACTCTGTCCCACAAGCTGTCAATCTATCTCCGTCCTGCATGTCTTGCAAGCCTTCCTGCCAAACCCAACATGTGAATACATCATGTTGTATGGATACCGAATAATCATAAATACGCCATCGGTATTTTTTTCTCTGGTGAGTACTCATGGCCGGATGTGGTGATGCAGTAACTCAGTCCCTACCCTTAACCCCATCCACCCTCCCTGGTCCTTCCCTCCTTACTCTCTGCTCCTCCCTGTTGCCCCTCTCCCTCCTTTCCCTTCCCTCCATACTTGCTCCTCTTGCAGGGCTGCTCCTGGCTATAGCCTGAAGAGCTCCGCCCATCCTGTCCACCCCTCTCCACCCTGGAGTCCTCCCCCAGGATGTTGAGCCCCATCCAGGTCCTGTGCTCCGACATCACTACCCTTTCTCTGGAGCCCGAGCCGTTTGCCTCTTACACTGAAGGTGTGTGCTCTATCCTCTTATATCCCGAAGGTCATATTTGTGTCGCACAGTTGTGCCACATGACCCCAGTGTGAGATATGAGAGTTTATATGTGTGTGTGTGTGTGTGTGTGTGTGTGTGGTTGAATGTGAGAGAGTGTATGTGTGTTCTGATGGAGTGTGCATTCCATTAAGCATGCCGGTAATTTGAGTAGGGTGAGTTCTCACCTGAGTCTGAGTGTTATTAATATCTTACACATCACTTTGTCTCTGTCTGTCTGCCTCATTCTTTTTGTGTCTCTATTTTTGTACCTGCCTCTTTATTTTTGTCTCAGTCTGCCTGCTTCAGTGTGGATTATGTGTGTGTGAGCTTTGATTTCCTAAAATAGTTTGGCGAGACAACACCATGTCTTCTTCAAAGCATCTATCTTACGTCTACCTCAATAAACACGGATGAAGACACACACACACACACAGACACACACACATCAATGCACACAAACATGCAAAGAAACTCTCTTAACCTCTTAACCCAAATACACTGTGCAGACATTCATATGCACACACACGTAGGGTACAGCTCACGATTTTTCATTATCAATTCATCTGTCGATTATTTTCTTACCTTATTGATTGATTGTGTGATCAATAACATGTCTGGAAATAGTAAAAAAAAATGCCAATCTCTCATAGCCTTCAAACTGCTTGTTTGGTCTGACAAGCAATCCAAAGGTATTTAGTTTGTAGGGCTGCCCCCTGAAAGTCGAATATTCAAATCATCAGTTGGTGACCCTTCAGTCAACAGATTCTTCAAGTCGAGCAGTCGTTTTATTTTTTTTTATTTTTTTTTTGTGAGTCAGCGTAAGCATCCCTTTCAAACTGCTCTCCAGGGTAAAATTCTACTATGTCAAATTGACCCGTCCACTCTGTGAACATGTCAGCAACTGGTACAGGCAGCTGTGGAACCAGACCCAGTGTGAGTCCAACTGAGACAGAGGCAGCTGTCAGAGGAAGAGAGGCCTCACAGCAACTTACTGGCTTTTGTTTGATATCTAGTGTTGGCAAAAATAACGTTAGCGTAGTAGTGATTTATTTTATTGGTTTGCCTCTTAGGGAAATGCTCTCAGTGAATTTAAGTTGGCCTTTTATTGTGAAGGGTCGAAATGGAAGAAGTAAACTTGTTGCATTATGTGCTGTTGTTGGTTCACACTGGTTCAGAATACGGAGCCTCCGTGTTTTTATTTTATTACCCTCAGCTACAGTATTTAGCACGCATTAGCTCGGAGGGCTGACTTGACTTGTTTACTGATTACTTGTTGATAATGTCACCCTGACTCCTAATTTCCACCATGTGCTGAACGGCTGCAGTACGGCTCCACTGCAGAACGGCTCCATGCTCTGCCGTCCGTCAATGCCCACCAGGTCTGGATTTGTTGCAGAATGGCTGCGGCCATGACTGACAGCTGAAGTCACGAGGACCCACAAGATCTCGCAATTCACTTAGAATAGAACCACAAAACCAACAACAGTTGTTTTTCCATCCAGAGGAGTAGAGGGGAAACAACTCTGTGCTGTGTTTTCAAGGTGTAGTGCAGGGAAATATGATCCGCCGTGAGCACGGTGTATTTTATTTTGAAAATGAACTGGATGTTTTATTTTGTTTCTCTGCTTGACTTCCTGTCCCGCACAATCTGAATTGTGCCGAATTGCTGCGGAGCTCTGCGTATCTGCTCCGGAGGGCTGCGGATCGCCGGAGCTGAGTCGGAATGCAGCCCTTCTGCAGTCAGTGGAAATACACACATTGACTTTAATGGAAACCAATTGACTCCGCTGCCATTCCGGAGCTGTTCCGCAGCCGTTCTGCAACCGGTGGAAATTGGGGGTGAACCCTTTCAAAAACCTGGAAGTTCAATAAAGCGTTGTTTTATACTGAATACCTGTCAAGACACCGTGGCGGTGGCCTCCGTAGATGGCGCGCAAGCTACGAGCATGCATAGAGATGTTTATGCTCAACACATTGATTGTTGCAGTATTCTTCAAAACTCCAGGGGGTGTACAAACAAAATAAGCAGGAAGTAGTAGAGAAGAAGTAGAAGTAAATGAAAGTAGACTGCCTGGCAACAGTTATAAACACATCCATGGTAAACCTCCCGCTAAACATTATTTACCTTAAAGTCAAAATAACTGTCCGCCTCTCGGCAAAGCGATACTGTTAAAACGCCCCATTGCTAACAGTAGTCATGTTTGTTTTAAACATTTGGTGTGATAATATACCGGTGACTGAGACATTAAGTAAAATTGCGGTCCTTTCTCCACACTGCTCTGAAGCAGTGATGCAGCGGTGCTCGTGCACGTCTGTGTGTGGGTCGGGGCCCCAAGAGCAGGGGGAGGGGATAGACGGAGCCCCGAGGAGATGCTACTTTCAAATCTTTCTAGCTTTTCAACATTACCAACCCCTGCATTTAATTGTTTCAGCTTACTTCCGGTTTGGGCCATGCGGAGATAGGACGTGAGTTAGGAGAGCTCCCTGCTTAACTTTTCAATATTGACCTTTAAAAACGCTACTTAAGGCAATTTGACTGCCAGTATTAATACACCGGAAAGAGACACGCCACTTGCAAAATGAGCAAGAACAAGCCACCAACAACTCAACCTACAACCCGTACTAGTGTGGCTAGTAGAGTCGCAAGCATGGCTGCTGCTAGTTCTGAAACGACTTCAAGCACCAAAGGGGTTTCCATGAGCCAACTTGTAGCCGAGCTGGATAAACAACGATCTTCACTCAAAGAGGACATTTCTGCTCTTATTCATTAATCGGTTGCTTTGCTACAATCCTCTGTGAAGGTGCGATTAAACACAACCAAGTCTCTGGCTGGGGACAATTTTGCTGCGCTACACACAGCTGAGAGAAAGATCAAACAGTTGGAAGAGCAAACTGCCACTCTACTTGACCGGGTAGAAGACATGGAAAACCGCTCCCGAAAGGCTAACCTCAGAATATTGAACGTCCCGGAAGACAGCAAGAAAGGCCAGACTACTGTAAAATTTGTGTCTGAAATGCTTATGGAAGTGATGGGGAAAGGTGTCTTTGAAAAGCTCCCCGACCTGGAACGGGCACATCGCTCTCTCGGCCAAAAGCCTCAGGAAGGTCTGCCTCCTGGTCCCTTGGTGATCTGCTTCCACCTGTTCCAGGAGAAGGAAAAGGTATTGCGGTGGGCCCGGACTCATGATATGGAGTTTAAGGGATCCAAACTTAGGATCTACCCGGACTTGTCGGCGGGTCTGGCGAAGAAACACGCTGCATTTAAAGGCATCAAACAGCTGCTGTATGAGAAGAACATGCGGTTCAGCTTGCTGTATCCTACACGCCTTCGAGTTCAATTAGAAAACCAAACGTTCTTTTCTTCACCGGAGGAGGCCCAGGAGTTTTATGACTGTTGTGTTGATACGCGTGAGTAGCCCAGGCTACTATTTCAGAGGACTATCCTGAACTGTGGCCATAATGTCTTCACGCAGCCAGGACACTGCAGGAGAAATTACAATATCTGTGTAGGATTGATGGGCTACCTGTTGTGAACTATGTGACTATAGCTGGTATGCTTTTTCTTTTCTTACATTTTCTTTTCGAATGCACTCAGGCTTTTGTCCCAGAGTTATAAGTTCACTTCTATATGGTCTGTTGCATATGGCCCAATGTCAGATTCATTTAACCTAGTTGTTGTTTAATGTCTGCTGTTTAGTTAAAGGGGTGATAGAATGATTATATAGGGTATTTCACACTGTTCCTTATGGTCTCCTAATGGGGTAGGTAACATTGGTTGGGCAGAAAATGGCCTGGTTGATATTTTATTGGCTCTTATGCATCCCTGTGTTTTGGCCCTATTTGTAACAAGAGCTTTTCTTCCAAATATGGTATGCTCATGAATATTTAGATGAGCTGCGCGCTGATTGGTTGAGCAAATTGCCATACGCACACATTAGAGACACGCGCTGATTGGTTGAGTGAACCCCCAATACACACACATTAGAGACGCGACAGAATCTCATATTCGAGACACTGCAATGTTTCCTTACCAAATTCACTACTGAGACTTTTTTATGCGAGAAATCAACTATATAAAGCTCAAATATGGGCTGTTTTACGAAAATTGATGGCTAATTGCAAATTTGGTAAGACGTGTCGGACTTTAGGAGCTCCACCGAACTGTCGTTATTCAACTATGACAGGGTAAAATCGGTTTTGCATTCTATCCCCCCTTTAACTAAACAACTCGAGTCGTCATGTTGAATGTGTGCTTTTATTTGCTTACAGTTTGATTGGGAATAGCCTAACATAGAGATAGCAAGAAGGACTATTGGAAGTCTAACCACATTAAAGCTGCGGTTTGTCATAGTTCAGAGGATGAACCTTGAGTTTTTCCATTTGTTTTATAACAAGGATGGGTTGCCGGGTTATGTATTTTTATTTACTTTTTCTTGATCTTTACTCTTATTCAGTATCATGGCTTCTTACAATGCTTTATTACGTGCTTTACCACCCATATGGTTCAATAGACGACTTTTAGGTGTTGTTAGAGGCATGAATGGACCAGTGAAAATGGCCCAGATATTTTCACATTTGAAAAGACTGCACACCGAAATTGCATTTTTACAGGAAACGCATCTTCGTGTTCAAGACCATATTTTGCTTAGAAAAGCTTGGGTAGGAAATGTGTACCATTCAAACTTTAGCAGCAGAGCTAGGGGAACGGCAATAATAATTAATAAAAAGATATTATTCACTCCCTCCGAAATAATTTCAGACCTTCAAGGGCGTTATGTTATAGTATCAGGTAGTTTATTTCACACCTCTGTGGTCTTAGTTTGCATTTATGCCCCCAACTGGGATGATGTCGACTAGTTCTAGATGTCTTCAAGAAAATAATAACCTTATTGCCCGATTTAAACACGCATCATTTAATATTTGGCGGAGATATGAATTGTGTGATGGATACAGCTTTGGACCGTTCAAATCCAAAAACTACACTTACATCAAAGATGTCCAGGACGCTCTCTGGCCTCATGTCTCATATCGGTTGTATAGACCCATGGAGATTTCTATACCCTGATAAAAGAGAATTTTCTTGTTTTTCACATGTACACCAGTCCTACTCTAGAATAGGTTACTTTTTCATCGATAAATATCTTCTCCCTTCAATAAAATTGGTAGAGTACTCAGCCATTGTAGAGTCTCCCTCATCCTTGACGTTATCATTGCACTTAATTATCCCGCAAGGTCTTCTTGGAGGCTGAACACAGCATTACTTTCAGATACAAACTTTTCAGTAGTATCTAAAGCAATAGATGATTTCCTTTTATTTAATCAGACTCTATATCACCATCTATATTGTGGGAAACTCAAATTGACTCCATCTTGAAAATCGATCATCAGTAGTCAAAGACCCCAACACCCAAGCTATATAAAGAAAAATTGAACCTTAAAGTGCAATATGATTTATTGTCTACAGAAAAGACTGAATGAAATCTGTCACGGTCGCGAGCATTTTTTTATGAACATGGAGAAGGCAGGGCGTCTTCTCGCCCATCAGTTGAAGGGTAAATCTGCATCCAGACTTATACCTACTATTAGGAAAGCGCCTCAAGAAGTGACAATAGACCCCCAAGAAATTCACAGCATTTAAAAAAAATATTATTCAGAATTATACTCTTATTCTTCATGATACCTCTCATATGACAACATTTTTAGAAAACCTGAATATTCCAACAATTACACAAGACCAAAGCAAAAGCCTGGAAAGACCTCTAGATAAACAGGAAGTAGAGAACTCAATTCAAGATATGCAGAGCAGAAAGACCCCTGGGCCGGAAGGCTATCCAATTGAGTTTTTCAAAAGGTTTTCTTCACAGCTGACACCTCTGCTTCTTAACATGTTTAACCACTCTTTTGAACAGTCGTCCCTCCCATGGAGCCTCACAGAGGCTCTTATCACAGTTTTACTGAAACCAGGTAAAGATGCGATGGTCTGCAGCTCTTATAGACCAATATCTTTGTTGAATGCAGATATTAAGATTCTCTCTAAAGTTTTGGCCACTAGAATAAACTGTCATATCAGATATCATTTCAATTGATCAGACAGGTTTTATGAGAGGACGTCCTTCTTTCATCAATATCCGCAGACTCTTAAATGTGGTGCATTCTCCAGCGTCTGTGGTCGCACCAGAAGTGGTGGTGTCCCTTGAAAATTGTGTCTTGGGTTTGACTATTGTATTCTTCTCCTAAGGCTGCAGTAGTCACTAATAAATTATGTTCACAATATTTTTCTTCATCCAGAGGAACGTGTCAGGGTTGCCCTCTCAGTCCATTGCTGTTCGTCCTAGCGATAGAACCCCCCAATTAAGCTTAGAACCACACAGTCCATACATGGTATTAGCAAGATGGGAATGGAATATAACATTTCTTTGTATGCCGATGATCTCTTAATTTATATAACGGACCCATTGTCTTCTACACCTGTAATTTTGAAGATTCTAGGAGACTTTAGTAGCTTTTCAGGGTATACAATTAATTATTCAAAAAGCATGTGTTTCCCTATCAATGAGAAGGCACATCAAATACAAGATACAGACTTGCCCTTTCGTATATCAAAGTCAGGGTTCAAGTATCTAGGAATCCATGTCACCCCCTCTTTCTCTGGTTTGTTGATGCAAACTTCACTCCAATACTTGAGAAACTAAAATCTGACCTCCAGTGATGGAGCACCATTTATTTATCTTTAGCTGGAAGAGTTAACTGCGTTAAAATGAGTGTGTTGCCTCGATTTTTATATTTATTTCAAAGTCTTCCAGTTTTCCTTCCAAAGTCTTTCTTCCGAGCAACAGATAAGTTACTTTCAAGTTTTTTATGGGGAGGTAAAACTTCAAGGCTACGTAAAAGATTCCTTGAAAGATCAAGACAGAGGGTTGGGCTTGCCCTTCCAAATTTAATGATTTATTATTGGGCTCCAAATTTACAAAAAATGTTTACTGGTTTCAATCTCCGGAAGCAGACTGGTGTAGTGCAGAGGCCAAGTTTTGTAAACCGGCGTCACTTGCTGAACTGATTACGTCAAAACTCCCCCTTTTCCCATCATGCTTCTCCTCCAGTCCAGTAGTTAGTTCAACACTTAGGATTTGGATACAATTTAGGGCGTTCTTTCCATACTTAGTCCTGTCTGTAATAATCATCTTTTTTCAAACAGTGGGACAGTATGGGCCTTGCTACATGTAAAGATTTTTTCATAAATAACGTCTTTCTCAGTTTCACTGACTTGGTCAGTAAATCCAGTTTTTTCAGATACCTTCAGGATTGCCATTTCATTCGAACACATGTCTCATCATTTCCTCAATTGCGTGAGCACTCTGACCTAGAGGATATACTGCAGACCCCTTAAGCTGCCAAATCTCTAACATATACAATTCAATTATGTCACTCTACAGTATATCCATGGATCCTATCAAAGCAAAATGGGAAGAAGAGTTAGGAACAAATATATCAGATGCTGTATGGGACAGAGCTCTAAGCTGGGTGTATAATACAACCTAGCCCTACAACGGCCGTGTTTGGGGTACAAGGGGGTGATGTTGTAATGCCCAATAGTAAGGAAAGTGTTGTTGCTTTTGCAACCTTAATAGCACGACGGAGAATACTTATGGAATGGAAAACCACGAAAAGCCTAGGCATGGCTTTCTGATATTATGATGTTTCTAAAAATAGAAAAAATCAAATACTTTCTTAGAGGATCAACCAGGAAATTTTACAAAAATTGGGACCTTTTACTGGCTTACTTTGAAAGACTTAATACACTTCCCTCTTAATAACTGTTAAGAATTGTAAAGCACACTGATTACACTATTTGCTATCATAAGTAATAGAAGAAAGGTGTTTTTTTTCCTCCTTTTGTTTTTATTTGTTTCTGTATCTGTCCTCCTTTCCTCGGCACAAGGGTTTGTTGTGGGTGGGATGTGGTTAATAGAAAGATGTCTTGTTATAATTGACATTGTAATGTTGCACTGTATATTGTATCTTCTCTAAAGCAATAAAAATACTTGTAAAAAAAAAAACTAGAAAAAACTAATTGTTTCAGCTCTACATACATCTGATAAGAGTGGCAACGTAAAAAAGGGCGAGTGTTTTCTGAATATAGGCTTTGGCATGGCATTTCAGTAGTTATGAGGCTTCGACACATTCAGTATTGCCGATGTTATATTGGATGTAAACTAGCTAAGCTCCTATTCTTTTTTTATGTTACAGTCTCACAAATCTGTTGGAAAAACAAATAGATATGTTTATCAAAAATGAATTACACATTGCTAGGCCTGTCGCGATATGCAATAATAATATTAATAGTTTATTTTCCTCGTCTCTACCAAAGAGACTGGATGACCACTCCGGTGCGTCGGTGACCCCTCTCGGTTCCTTTAGCGTAACGAGGAGTGAACCCTTGTGTCAGTCACTTGTCAGCCGTGTTGTCTCTGTGTGGGGAGGCGGGACTCCTGGCGTAGCCTACCACAGAGTGCAGCAAAAGAGCTGCGTGAGGAGTATAGCCAGAGAAAACGCTAGTTGAGGGTTGGGGGAATAAAAACAAAAGAAGATAAATAAAGCCAAAACGCGACAGCTGCAGTGTGGGAGCACTTCGGATTCAAACCAAATGACCGTGGTGAACCACTTAACCTGAGCGAGTCGGTATGTCGCATTTGTTGTAAAACAGTAGCAACTAAACTCTCTCTCGTCCTTGGTGCACACCGTGCTGTGGACATAGACTGTAATTCACTTTCGCTTTATTTGAACAAAGCTTTATGCTGGAGAAATTATTTTTAAAAAGCTTTTTGCATATGGCCTGTTGAGGCATCTGCTTCATCTCTTTTGCACTTTTTGTTTACAAAGGTCCTAACTGGCAGTTTTGCCTGTTAAGGAATGTATCACTCGTTATGTCTGAGCCTAATGTTTAATATTTTTTGAAGTGCAATTTTGTTTACATCCATTTTATTTATTGTTTTGGTTGTGTGTGGTTTTTAATTTCCATTTTATTAATTGTTTTTGGTTGTTTTGTTCATTTATTGTGGATATTTGTAAACGTCTCCCAGTTCCAGTGTTATATATTCTTTAGAAATAAAAGTGTATTGATCTTTGAAAAGGTGTACCTGCATTATTATGCCATTATCATTATATTAGATGAAAATGGTCTCAGAACGACAATATTATCGTTTATCGCAATAATTTCTGCGACAATTTATCGTCCAGCAAAATTTTTTATCGTGACAGGCCTACACATTGCAGCCTTGAGAATTCATGCAGCTAGAAGATGCCTTTGCAGCAAGGCAAAACAGGATTACAGGTGTATTTTACACGCGCTGAAGCTGGCTTGGTCTGTGTTTTCCATTTGTTTGTGTCTATAACCATTAGGCTCACACCAGCTCTGCTCCATTGTGCCGATGTGTGTTTGGAGAAATGGCAGATTCCCTGCTGTGCTGAGTTTAAATCAGTCCTCTCCACACATGTGAACCTGTAACACAAACACATGCACCAGTTTTTTCAGATAACTCCAAAACTGCAGGACAGGGATCAATTTAACGCCTCCCTCCGGCAGTCTCTCCCCTCGTCTCCTTCGCTCCCTCCTCTCCCTCCAACCAGTTTATTTCTCTGCAGGGTAATTGAGTATACACACTTGTGCACACGTACACAGGAAATGCACACACATACACACATCTCCTGCTGAGCGGTGGCTTGTCCTCGCTTTTAAGGGGTGTGTGTTTTTGGCTCGGCTTTAATGGTCTGTGTTTCCCCAGTCCTAAGATGTCTATAATTGAGACTGTAGAGCGCCTGCTCCCGTCTCTCTCCCTGTAGTAGCCTGAACAAAAGGAAATAAGGAAATCCACCTCCCTCTATCTACGCCACTGCCTTCATCTGTCCCATAAATCTCCTCTCCTCTTCTTTCCTCTCCCTTTCTCATTTCCACCTATCCTCTCAGATGTGCCACAGATGAGCACTAACCTTAATGTTTATAATCTGTATTCTAGACTATGGTTCAAACTAACAGTTATTTCCATTATCAGTTAATCCACCTTTTCAATTAATTCATTTTTGCTTCATGAAATGTCAGAAAATAGTGAAAAAAAAATGTCTGAAGCCCCAGGTAATATCTTTAGACTGCTTGTTTTGTAAACCTAATTGTCCAGAACTTGAGATATTTAGTTTGCTAACACTTAAAAGCAGCAAATCATGTCACTTTTTGTTAAAATTTAAAATTAAAATTAAAAAAAGCAGCAAATCTTAGCAATTGAGAAGCTTATATTACGGAGTGTTTTATTATCAAATCAATTATCAAAACTGTTGCAGATGAATTTTCTGTTGATTGACAAATAGATTAATCATCTAATCACTTCATCTCTTGATCGCCGAGGAGCTGCTGTCCTTGGAAACACCTCACAGTGCATTTGAATGTTTGTGTGTTTGGTGTTCATCACTTGTGCATATTTTTTTATGCTGTTTTGTGTTATTGGGTTCATTCATGTTTGTGTGCGGTTTTCTGTTGATGTGTACTGTATGTGTGGGCGCATGCTTGTGCGGTCACAGTGTTCCTCCAGTTCCTGCAGTGTGGCAATGAGTCACACAGGCCTGCTGATGCTAATGGACTGTCTGTGGGAGACAGACACAGCTAGCTTGCTATACTGTAGCAGCACACACAGATCCACACTATATTGACTTACAGCATGGCAGCCTAACACACACACACACACACACACACACACACACACACACACACACACTGGCCAGCGGTGCCTCTTGGAGGATAGCCACAGTGCACAGTGTAGCTCACACTCATGATGATGCTTGTTTCTGCAGTGTTTTATTTGTCTTATTTGTGTGTGTGTGAAAGATAGTGAAAGATTGTAAAAAAGAGAATGACAGAAAGAGAAAAAGGGTTCAGGTCCAGAGGATGAGAGAGCAAAGTTTGTGCTTGCTATTTTATTCAGCTATTTTGTGTGCCGCCCCTGTGGGTTTTGCTTAGCTTAGCTCTTTCTCTGTGCGACTTGAGTGGAGACACAGTTATCTTTAAATGTGTTGGGTGTGCCCACACATTTGCTGTGCATCACTATGTGACTGTGTGTGCATTCAAAGCTGCCTGGTGTGCGTATGTGTGTTTGTGAATTTCACTGCGTGTATGTGTAGGGGTCTGTTTTTGAATGAGTGCCATCATGTGTGTGTAATGCATTACTTATCTGCATATCCTCAATTTGGACCATATTGTCCACTCCATCTCCTGGTTTCAATTTAGCAATGTTTGTAAGTGGACAAAACTGCAGTGCCATAATTATTTTAACACGCTCCTTCTTCCTGCGAGTATTGGATTGATGAATACCACTTCCTCCTTCGCCAGACTGCCATATACGGCTAACCGTTACAAGTACCCCTGCTCCTGGTTGGCTCAGCCTGTTACCATGACAACCTCTGCTCACTGAAAGCCCCGTTCACCGCCTCCGCCCCAGCTCCTCTTCCCTCCACCTCCCTTTCCATCCTTTCCATCCATTCTTCCACCAGCAGCAGCAGCAGCACCACCACTACTACGTACAAGCTAACATACAGCCACGCAGCAGAGCGCCGTGGGGGAGGGACGAGAGAGAGATGAACGTGGATAGACAACAAGAAAGAAAATGAGAGAGTGAAATGGTGCAAAAGCAAGAAACTGAGGAACAAGAGATGATGACAAAAGAACATGTGTGTGGGGCGGAGAGGGATTGAGAGAAAGCCTGAAATAGAGGCAAGAAATTGAAACTGAATAATAAAGAAGGCAGTGACAGAGATCAAGGAACAGTGCACTGACTGGTGGAAAAATGATAGCAACCAGTAATACATGAAGTGTGTGAGGAATGGGGTGAAATAGGTTGTGTTAGTGTAGAGATTGAGCAGCAGTCCCTGACTCCCCTCATCATAAAATCTCTCTCTCTCTCAAGGCCACCACAAAATAGCTTTGAATCACTCTGACTCTCAATAAATACTCTCCCCATGATGTTTTATTACAGCCAATGCTTATGAGGACCATGTTCTTTTCCAACAAAACTGAGCTCAGTGGACTCCTTTGTTGAAGACTTAGTGGGGTACAGCATTTGCCGTGAAATTATTTTGAAGTCAAATATGTGACATTTTTGATTATTTAATATTGTAGTAGCAGATTTAAGCTTTTGCTGTATGAAAGTCTGTGAGATGGGACTGCTTTGGAGGCTACATCAATAGGTCAGTCAAAATGCACCTTTACTGATAAGCCTTTGTGTTGTGCCGCTTCTGTCTCGATTACCTTGAATGTCATATGAAAACAACTGTAGGTTTTGTGTTTTTAGGTGGCATAGGTTTATAGATTTTATGTTAAGCAATGAGTAGTTTTCAGTCCAAAACACTACATTGCCCAGTTTTTATGTTCCATCATATATTCCTCTTCCCTTCTTTCTAGTTCATTGTGTATGCTAGGTTAGCAACACAGTAAAGTGCACACATTACATGCAATTGTAAGCAATTATCACGTAGATGTTTTAGGATACTTTCATTGAAGCAACCGCAAGACATGTTTTCTTTAGAAAATACAGTGACATAGAAAGTAGAACTGGATGTTGTGCTGCTAACCCAATCTTGTTGTTAAGACTTGATGTGTGGAGCCTAGCAGATTTTAGCAGAGATGGAAAGACGGATTATTTAAAGAGATTGTTTGACATTTTAGGGAAACACACTTATTCATTTTGTGCAGAGAGTGAAAGGTATAGTAAGCAATGTTAATCCAATACACTTTTTGTCAAATTCAACAACTATCTCCTCATGATCACCTAGCTCTCTATTTTCTGTGTGAGATGAAAAAAAACAGTGTTAATACAGAGCCCTGGCTCTGTAAATGCAAAACAAACAGAAGGGAGCGCACGAGACACGAAACACTGTTCTAGCCAATCAGCAACAGGCGGCGCCAGTTGCTCGCTCTTGCAAGCAAGTGATGAGGGCGGGGCCGGGGGGGGGCGGGTATGTGAATGTGCCGTCAGGGCCAGGAGTTATCAACAAGAAGAGTTTGCACACAAACAGCAAAAGAGGAAAAGGACTGAAGAATACAAATAAGAAGTGTTCAAACAATTGCCATTGTGATCAGCATCACCAGCAACTGTCTGTCATTAACACGGCATTTACAAGTGTGAAGTTCAACCACAGATTTGAAACTTCACAATTGTGCTAAACATTCAGTTCACTTCTGCTGGTAAACAGGCTGGACTTGTTGACTTGTTTTGTTCAAATAAATTAGGTTTAGGGTGACTGAGAAGCATGAAAGATGACATTGTCGGTCAAAATATAGGCCTACATCAAATATTTATATGATAATGGCTTTTTAATTGTATTCAGTCATGACCATGGCATTCTTGATTTTAAAGGGTTAGCAGATTAACTTGCCTAGTGTGGCTAGTTTGTAGTTTAAAATGAATTGAGATAACTTTACATTGCTTCATACCAGATTAGCCACATCCTCTCATACTATACCGCCTCTTTTTAATTGAACCTGAGTTTAAAATTACTTTGAAAGACTTATAACCACCACCAATGTGTTTTCTCCCTCCAGATCAGCTCTGTCTGCAAATAGATATGTAGAAATAAAACTTAAATCTGCTGTACAAAGTTAAGGTAAAAGGAGGATACAAAGACAGAAGGGCAGGGAGCAGATTACATGTGACTTTAAATCAGAATCAAGCTTCAGATATTACACTGGCATGGCCCTTCATTACACGCCACAACCAATCTGTTTTACATTCTGTGTATTGTGTGATGCAGTAAGGTTGTTGAGCCAGTACATGCTAAGTGGTTAATAACGTGCTTACTCATATTACAGTGTTGTCACTGAGTAACTGTGTTGGTGTTTTCGGAAAACAGAGCTAGTGACATTGTCGCAAATACGCAAATTAATTTGCCGAAGAATTATCTTTGAATGATATTTAGTCACTAATTCAAATACACTCTGAGTTGTGTTTACACCTCAGACACTACAGAGATGATGGAGTACACAATTATTTGTATACTTACACAAACACAATGAACTCAAGTGACACTGTTATCTTGTGTACTGGATGCGTCATAGTGTGCGTCATTGTGTATGTGTCACACTGGAACACTGATAACACCTGTGCCTAATGTTATACAGCTGTGTGTGTGTGTGTGTGTGTGTGTGTGTGTGTGTGTGTGTGTGTGTGTGTGTGTGTGTGTGTGTGTGTGTGTGTGTCTCTTTGATTTTCTGTATGTTATGATGAGCTAATATGCAATGTTTAATCTTAATGTTCTCTGAAAGTTTACACACAATTGCACAATATTTGTGTTAGTGATCACATATGGTTTTGTTCTACACATTAATTTGCATATCTTAATCCACTTACATGTTAATGCGTTGACTTAATTTAATAATTTAGAGCCACATAAGCAGATTAATAGATGAATGATGATGTGTGGTCAATAGCTAATGGCTACTCCTCTCTTTTTCCCTACCACTCTTTCCTCTCATGCCACATCTCTCTTTCTCATCCTCCATCTTTGTCTCTATGTCTGTCTCTCCCCAGCTGATATCATCTCCACTGTTGAATTCAACCACACTGGAGAGCTCCTGGCCACAGGGGACAAGGGAGGCAGAGTGGTCATCTTTCAGAGAGAACCTGAGGTACACACACACACACACACACACACACACACACACACACACACACACACACACACACACACACACACACACGTAACACTCATACACTCTAATATACCATTTTTCATTGCAGCTGATAAAGCAGTGATGAACGCACACCATTCCCTTCAGCTACAGTCTAGATTGATTGATAAATAGTTGATACTACTGCTGTGTCGGAGAGTGCATCATTACAGCTGTGCAGAGTCCTTGCCATGCTCTTTCTTCACTGGATCGAGGCAAACGGCTCGCTCTGGCCCGGTGTGCACTATGCACGTTGAAGTGCACATTTTTCTCCCCACATTTCCATGTACCTTCTTTTCTTTTCAAAGAGTAAGAGTGAGCCATTCTCCCAGGGCGAGTACAATGTCTACAGCACCTTCCAGAGCCATGAGCCCGAGTTCGACTACCTTAAGAGTCTGGAGATCGAGGAGAAGATCAATAAGATCCGATGGCTGCCTCAGCAGAATGCCGCACAGTTCCTTCTCTCCACCAATGGTGAGAGACCCCACACACGCATGCATCTTAGAGGAACCAGGAAAATGTGGAAGCAGTGCTTGGTAATATTTTGTGGGAAAACACTTCACCACCATGTCACATCTGAGTTACAATTGTTCTCCCTTGACAAGTGTTTGACAGAGTGAAGGGCATGGCGGGGCAGTCGAAATTAAGTTATTTGAATTTCTTCGGCCAATATGCAGATTTTCCCTCGCCTAAAGGGAAAAGAGTTGCTGCTCGTGTTGCATCACATTTCTGTAGTGCATTAGGAGTGTTTCTGCCTTGGATAATAAGAGGCCCCACCATCAGTTTATGTTCTGAGTTTATGGCTATATTGGAAGAGCTATAGTTTTTTCCCAGAGCGCCCTGTTATTGATTTATTTAAGTACTATATTATTTAAATGTAAGACCTGCCTCAGCAGTTCGGTAATGCTGCTAGTGGAAAGCTTGCTGTCATTTTTTCAATAAAATACAGAGACTTTCTGTGTCTGTCAGTGTTGATTAAGCAAAACCTCGCTGTTTGCTCATTTAGAGTTTCAGGGTCCAATCTTCTTTTAGAGCTGACAATTTGGAGTGCGGTGGATTATCTTGTCTATTAAGTCATTTATTTTAGGTTCAAGTGCCTGAGTTGATTGTGTCTTTATGTTAAAAATCCTAAAACAGCTGTTGATTTTAGATTTTAGTTACAAATTTGAGATTAAATCATAGTCTACTCTGATATGTTTAATCACATCTAATCTAAGATCACCAGATCACCAGCTTCCTAACCTAAAGTATATCAACAAGCACCTTGTTACACTTTCAGATTAGATATATTCTCATCTGATTGCTAAACAGCCCTTTCTGATTCCCAGATAAGACCATTAAGTTGTGGAAGGTGAGTGAAAGAGACAAACGGCCGGAGGGATACAACCTGAAGGATGAGGAGGGTCGCATCAAGGACATCTCCACCGTCACCTCCCTACAGGTAACAGATCTATCTATCTATCTATCTATCTATCTATCTATCTATCTATCTATCTATCTATCTATCTATCTATCTATCTATCTATCTATCTATCTATATATCTATCTATCTATCTATCTATTTATCTATATCTATCTATCTATCTATTTATCTATCAATCATTCTATCTATCTATCTATCTATCTATCTATCTATCTATATATCTATCTATTTATCTATCAATCATTCTATCTATCTATCTATCTATCTTCCTACAGTATCTCTGTCTGTCTGTCTGTCTGTCTGTCTGTCTGTCTGTCTATAGATCTGTCTGTCTGTCTGTCTATCTTTCTACAGTATCTCTGTCTGTCTGTCTGTCTACCTATCTATCTATCTATCGATCGATCTATCTATCTATCTATCTATCTATTTATCTATCAATCATTCTATCTATCTATCTATCTATCTTCCTACAGTATCTCTGTCTGTCTGTCTGTCTGTCTGTCTGTCTGTCTGTCTGTCTGTCTATAGATCTGTCTGTCTGTCTGTCTATCTTTCTACAGTATCTCTGTCTGTCTGTCTGTCTACCTATCTATCTATCTATCTATCTATCGATCTATCTATCTATCTATCTATATATCTATCTATCTATTTATCTATCAATCATTCTATCTATCTATCTATCTATCTATCTATCTATCTATATATCTATCTATCTATCTATTTATCTATCAATCATTCTATCTATCTATCTATCTATCTATCTTCCTACAGTATCTCTGTCTGTCTGTCTATCTGTCTGTCTGTCTGTCTGTCTGTCTGTCTGTCTGTCTGTCTGTCTGTCTGTCTATAGATCTATCTGTCTGTCTGTCTGTCTATCTTTCTACAGTATCTCTGTCTGTCTGTCTGTCTGTCTACCTATCTATCTATCTATCTATCTATCTATCTATCTATCTATCTATCGTTCTACAGTATCTCTGTATGTCTGTCTGTCTGTTGCAGACACTAAAACATTCATAAAAGCAGTAGGATGTGCAACATAACTAGGTCAGTGGGTACAGATGTGTTTGCATGTGCAAAAATGGGTCACTGGCACAACAGTACACGTGTGTATGTGGGGTGGGGGTGTTAGGGAGGAGAAATACTCTTTTTCCAGCTGTACAGAGCAGTAACACAACATCTGTACTACCATTTGTGGTGAATGTTTGGTAATCTGTACTCAGGGTGTGTCCATGTGTGTGCGTATGCATGATCCCAGTATAGTATGTCCTTCTCTATAGAGGGCTGAGAACATGTATGTGTATGGTGATGGTGCTCCCACTGTGCCGTATGCAAGTAGAGCACATTTAAGCTGTGTATAAAAATGTAAATCATGTACTGACAAGGAAATTGTTACATTGATACAAATGTCAAGATATGAAAATGCAGCCAAATGAGCTTTGACTCATGCATTGAATTGGCTCTTGATCTTGCTATCAAACGAGCAAGTTGGGGTTCCAGCAATAATGTGTTATTGATGTTAAAGGAAGTAATGCATTAATATAAATTATTATACAATGAAATTATTTAAACGTTATCTACTGTTTGTATCTTGACCATCTTTTACTCCTAAGCCGTTACATGGGATGTTAAATTGTTCTCTCTTTCTTTTAAGGTGCCGGTGTTGATGCCGATGGACCTGATGGTGGAGGTGAGTCCGCGGCGAGTGTTTGCCAACGCCCACACTTACCACGTCAACTCCATCTCCGTCAACTCTGACTATATGACCTACATGTCAGCTGATGATCTGAGGATCAACCTTTGGCATCTGGATATCACCGACCGCAGCTTCAGTATCCTTTGTGGGTTGTGGTGTGCATTCATAGGGAAGAGAAGAGAAGACAAACCTACATCATTGCACATGCACAAACATAAAAGCAGGAATAGATTTATCAAAGCACAAGAACCACAGATAATGAATGCTTACATTAACACAGACAGATGCTTCTATGTGCTCAATAATAAATCCCTGCCCACACACACGCAAACACATAAACGCACAAAGTCCCACATTGCAAATTCTACTTTGTTGTAAAAAAAAAAAAAAACACAGTGTTGGGGGAGGGGAATATCATTCTTGAGGAGTTAAAATGTAGCTTAATGAATAATACAAAGGCTGTATAAATATTTCAGCCCCTTTCTGAGTTCTAATCCAGCTCAATAGGACACAGTGCAGTCACATCCATGACCCAGACAGGATTTATGATATTATAATCTATCTGAATATAGAATTACTTTTCTCTCAACAATCCCCCCCAAGATATATTTAAGTTGGTTTGCTTTATTTTCTCGGTTTACATTGTGATGGTTATGTATGCATTTACACACACACACTTACGTTATTATTTATTGTATCGGTAAAAGGATGAATGAATATGTACATACAGTATGTATGGTTGACTTCAGCAGGCTAAAACAAACTGCAGGCCCTGGCAAGCTGACTCTCTTCGTTGTTTTCCTGAGCGACGCTTTCTATCAGACATTGTGGACATCAAGCCAGTCAACATGGAGGATCTGACAGAGGTGATCACAGCGGCTGAGTTTCACCCCCACCACTGTAACTTGTTTGTCTATAGCAGCAGCAAAGGCACCCTGCGCCTCTGTGACATGAGAGAAGCAGCGCTGTGCGACAAACACTCCAAATGTGAGTAAACCTGCTCAGAGCTGGGATGGAGACACATGACAACGTTATGTTTTACTGGTAGTTCTGCTTATGAACTACAAATCAGAGAAACTTACTACTGCTATTCTACTGCTGAAGATTTTTCGAAGCATAAACTTAAGTTTTTAGATTAATGTCCTCCTTTTCAAGCATAACACATTCCATATACAGTTCATGGTTTTAGCTTAGACATCCATAGTTCCCAGATGATGGATCCTTATAACTTTGGTGATCCCCTGATTGTTCCTCTAGCGCCACCATGAGATTTGCATTTGTTATTTTGAGTGAAATATCTTGTCAACTGTTGAATGGATTGACATGAAATTTGCTCCACACATTCATGTCCCCCTGCAGGACTATTTGTAATCACGTTAAGGATCCCATCACTTTTCATTTAACTTGGTTAAAATCAACTTGCAGAGACTTGACAATACTTAATTCATCATAGTGGATTATCATTATTAGTTTGCCTTTTTTATGAGTGGTTATGTAGTTAAGAACAGGGACTATCCTCTGTAGTGGTGGTTTGACACTTAACACTGTGTATTCAATTTGTAATGCTGATGAACTGAAACCTGCATCAGCTACGTTCATTTATTGGAATGTAAATGATCTTAAATCAAAAGTGTAAGAAGTTTGATTTCCTTACAATTTAGGAGCACAATGTGTCTCCTTAGGAACATCTTGTCATCATTTAATATTTCTTTCCACTGCAGGTCAATTATTATAGAACAAGGTTAGTTTACCCATAAATCTGCTGTAGGCTACTTAAGGGACAACAATTCAAGTCATAGCACTTTCTCTCATACTTAAGATTTATGGTTTCCCAACTTTCTTTTCTTTTTTTCTTTTTGTGTACTTCCAAGTTGAAATGGACAGTTTCCCTTGTGTTTTACAGCTCTGTATGTCACTGAACACTGCAACTTGTGTTCAGTGGAACACCACAACAAGCGTCAAGGGATTTAATTTCTGTTTTATTCAGTGAGAAATGCCTGCATTTACCAGGTTTCTTTTTATGTCGAAGACATTCCATTTTACTCTTTGAATGTGCTGTTTATACACAGAAGCATTGCCATAAACACACACCTGTATGGTCTGTCTGCTTCATACACTACAGTCAACATATAGACTCATCTGAGAGATTTATTTATCTGTGTACATGAGAAAAAGAGACACATACATCATTATGTGACACACTGTGTTTCTGCATGGAATCTGACTTAACAGCACTCACCCTCCTCTCCCTCCTCCATCTCCAGTGTTCGAGGAGCCCGAGGACCCCAGCGCCCGCTCCTTCTTCTCTGAGATCATCTCCTCTGTCTCGGACGTCAAGTTCAGCCACAGCGGTCGCTACCTGCTTACCAGAGACTACCTGACTGCCAAAGTCTGGGACCTCAACATGGAGAGCAAGCCCCTGGAGACATACCAGGTGTGTGTAAAAATCATTAGTTTAAAATACAAAAAACATGAGAATTAATGTTTTCTCTCAGGCTCAGCTGCTAAGATGAGACAAAACAACTCTGGGCAAGGTGAATTGATCAGTAGTCGAGGAAGCATTAACATGTTTTCTTTTGAATCCACTCATCTCTGGAGTCACTCCACTGTTTAATTCTAGCTTCATCAGCTGATTGATAACAATTCAGTAATAGCCAATAGCCTTTATAACCCGACAGTTTTAGTTATTACTCTGCTGATACCCTCATGCCAACACCCCTTGCTGCTGCCGCAAAGTCCTGCTTATTTGCATTTTCTTTTCTTCTAAATAATTTTCCAAGATCACAAATCTCAATTACATAAATGTACACACACTGAGATTTGCTGAGAAATTAGCAACATTTCTTTTCATTTCATCTCTCTTGTTTTTCAGTTTTTATATTATGTACCTGGATTACAATTCATTTGTCCACATCTGTAATGTTATTTATCTAAACCAAAGGCCAACACACACATAATCTACTTAACTATACAGGTTCATTAAAGTTAATGTGTTCCCTTTAATGTGTAACAGAAATGTTGTCCACATTCCTTTATAATTCTCATTTTTCTTACTTCTTTACATAACATGTTATTTGATGTTCTAACCAGATTTTTAAATGATGGAACATTTGGACTCACTAGGCAGTCCAACAAAGCATCTCTCACACCGTCTCGTCTCGTTGCGTTGGTGTGAACTGGCAGCTTTCAGAACGCTGCAGAACGGCTCGTTGCATGAAGTTGCAAATTTCAACTGGTCTCGTCGCAAATCTTTGGTCTGAACTGGGTTTAAGAAATAATCAGTTTCAAACAGCATTGAAGCTGTTCTTGTGACATGTGGTGGCCCACCACTTTACTAAGACACTGTATGTTGGCCTTTTCTTTAATTTGTCACCCATTGGCTTTTCTGAATCCCATACAACATAGTTTAGATGTTAATGTGGGGGAATTACTGTATTCTTCCAGCACAGTCCAGCCCAGTTTGAGATTCTTTAAGCAGAGTTTCTCCTACCAAACTGTAAAAGAGCTGTTTGTATTAAAACGTGTTTGTGACTGAAATCACTGCTAGGTGACTAACTGTTCCTTTACTGAAAGAGGGCATTGTCATCCTAGAAAAATGAATAATTGGAGACAAAAATGAATCATTGGAAGACAGTTGTCTTTCAGAATCGCAGAACTTGCTGATGATTCGATTTTTCCAAAAACCTTTGAAGGATAATTGGATTGATTACGAGCCAGAGAATGCACTTGTTCTTTTTGCAAGTGCAGAATCACCAGAAACCCTCGCTGTGGCCTAAATGTCTAATTTTGGACTATAATCTGTAAATGCATCAGATTGTGTGTGTTTTGATTGTGTGATGTGTAAGACAAACACACACAGCAAATTATCATTATTGACATGCTGTTGACAATGTACACATACAAAACTAAGTACTAAGCATTTTCTTCTATTTTTGCATGTTATCTTTCTAACATCCACACTATTTATATTGTGTCACTTCTAAGTGTTTACAATAGGCCACACCAGCTTCTGTTTATACATTCATGTGCAGTAGACATATTTATCAACTCCTTTGTGTGTTTAGTATTCCTGCCAGGGGCGTGTGTGTGTGTGTGTGTGTGTGTGTGTGTGTGTGTGTGTGTGTGTGTGTGTGTGTGTGTCTGCCTAACGTGTGAGGGCCTATGAGGCAGCCAGAAGTGGGAGGCCAAGACGCACTGGAGCTATTTATAGTCCGCCTAGCCTCCACTCATCAAGTGAAACGGCAAGGAGGGAAGCCTTACACAGCACCCTACACCTAGATCTGCAATGCAGCACGGAGAGAGAGGAATAGGGCGGAAGGAGGGAGAAGAAGGGTGAGGATTTGGGAGAGAATGTGAGGATAGTGTGATGACAGGAGGAGAGAAGAATGGGCTTAACTGCTCTTATTTTGGTAAATTTGCACTCTTATTCCTCCTCTAACATGAAAAATGCACACACACAAATCCATGGGGGATGAGGCACTGACTGCACTCTGAATCATGCAGACTGGAAAAATGACTATATATTCAACTTCAGCTGACACTGTATCATTTCACCCCGTCAGAAAGACCCATAGGGGGAAACAAAAATGTCACCTGGTTTGATGTACAACCGTGAGCCGACCTTAGCTTGACCATTTATTGATTGCCAGACGACTGTTGACTGCTGACTTTATGCAGAATGTGAAAATAGGGGGGCTTAATGCAGAGCACGGCAGCTGGAGGAAGGTGTAGATTTCAACCCCTTGCATCACGATGCTGACACAGGCATGTGCAATGAAAGCACAAGGGAAAAGAGTTATTAGTCAGTGAGTGTGTGTGTGTGTGTGTGTGTTCACATGTGTGTCTCTAGTATTGTGCCCTTGGTGGGTTTGGATGTTAATAGGTTTACTGATATGGAAAAAGAGTTTAGATTAAAATGTACTCCTGGCCCTCGTATTGCTGAGGGCTGGTGTTGTTTCTCATTAGAGTTGCCTTCAGGGAGGTTTGTGTTACAACTTGCCCACATTTAATGTGTTTCTTCTGTGCTGAGCTTTGTGTGTGTGTGTGTATGTATGTGTCCTCTGCTCACGTTATTTATAGTTTACATCGAGAGTCAATTCCTTGGGAGTGAAGCAGCTGTGTGCTGGACTCACTTTTAATCATATCTGTGTGTGTGTGTGTGTGTGTGTGTGTGTGTGTGTGTGTTCCCTCCAGGTTCACGATTACCTTCGCAGCAAGTTGTGTTCCCTTTACGAAAACGACTGCATCTTTGACAAGTTTGAGTGTGCCTGGAACGGCTCGGACAGGTACCTGAAGTGTCTGGAAGTGTTTTTGTGTTTCTATACTTAATGACAACTAAATGTCCCAAGATGGGAACATACAAAACAACACTTTTGTTTTTACCTCCATTTTTTATGAGCTGAACTCAAAGATCTAAGACTTTTTATGTACACAAAAGAACTATTTCTCTCAAATATTGTTCACAAATCTGTCTAAATCTGTTAGTGAGCACTTCTCCTTTGCCAAGAAAATCCATCCACCTCACAGGTGTGGCATATCAAGATGCTGATTAGACAGCATGATTATTGCACAGGTGTGCCTTAGGCTGGCCACAATAAAAGGCCACTCTAAAAATGTTTTACTGTATTGGGGTGGTCCGGGGGTCCGAAAACCAGTCTGTAAAAAAATAAAAAAAAAGAAGTTGCTAGATATTGGCAGGACCTGGAACACGCTGTCGTATACACCGATCCAGAGCATCCCAAACATGCTCAATGGGTGACATGTCCGGTGAGTATGCTGGCCGTGCAAGAACTGGGATGTTTTCAGCTTCCAGGAATTGTGTACAGATCCTTGCAACATGGGGCCGTGCATTATCATGCTGCAACATGAGGTGATGGTCGTGGATGAATGGCACAACAATGGGCCTCAGGATCTCGTCACGGTATCTCTGCATTCAAAATGCCATCAATAAAATGCACCTGTGTTTGTTGTCCATAACTTACGGCTGCCCATATCATATCCCCACCGCCACCATGGGCCACTCGATCCACAACGTTGACATCAGCAAACCTCTCACCCACATGAAGCCATACTGCCCTGTACAGTGTAAACCGGGATTCATCCGTGAAGAGAACACCTCTCCAAAGTGCCAGACGCCATTGAATGGGAGCATTTGCCCACTCAAGTCGGTTACAACAACAAACTGCAGTCAGGTCGAGACCCCGACGAGCATGCAGATGAGCTTCCCTGAGATGGTTTCTTACAGTTTGTGCTAAATTCTTTGGTTATGCAAACCGATTGTTGCAGCAGCTGTCCGGGTGGCTAGTCTCAGACGATCTTGGAGGTGAAGATGCTGGATATTGAGGTCCTTGGCTGGT
Organism: Perca flavescens; assembly: GCF_004354835.1. Taxonomy (NCBI): domain Eukaryota; kingdom Metazoa; phylum Chordata; class Actinopteri; order Perciformes; family Percidae; genus Perca; species Perca flavescens. The sequence goes on from NC_041340.1 coordinate 18,615,503, forward strand.
GTGGTTACACGTGGTCTGCGGTTATGAGGCCAGTTGGATGTACTGCCAAATTCTCTGAAACGCCTTGGAGACGGCTTATGGTAGAGAAATGAACATTCAATTCGCGGGCAACAGCTCTGGTGGACATTCCTGAAGTCAGCATGCCAATTGCACGCTCCCTCAAAACTTGCGACATCTGTGGCATTGTGCTGTGTGATAAAACTGCACATTTTAGAGTGGCTTGCCAATATCCAGCCACTTATTTTATTTATTTTTTTACTGACTGGTTTTCGGACTCCCGAAAGAGTGAGCCAAAAATTTGGGTCATGTCATATCTTTTTGTCATATGGAGGAAGTGACCCTTTACTGTTTGGGCATGTAGTGGAGGGTTAGGGTAAGTTTTGGAAGTTAAGGAAGTCAAAAAAAAATCTTTTGAGTTTAACACTTTAGAGGGATAAGAGAATAAAAGTCTCCACATTGTAGTTACTGATCCTTTGTCTCCTCTTCTCAGTGTGATCATGACCGGAGCTTACAACAACTTCTTCCGCATGTTCGACCGGAACACCAAACGCGACGTGACCCTGGAGGCGTCGAGGGAGAGCAGCAAACCCAGGGCTGTCCTGAAGCCACGGAGGGTTTGTGCTGCTGGGGGAAAGCGCCGAAAGGACGACATCAGCGTGGACAGCCTGGACTTCACCAAGAAGATCCTCCACACTGCCTGGCACCCGAATGAGAACATCATCGCCATCGCCGCCACCAACAACCTGTACATCTTCCAGGACAAACTCAACTCTGAGATGCATTAATAAAGGGATGTCAACAGTGAAACAAGTTTACACCTGAACACATAGCTATGCCAGAATGTACACATTTACGGACACACACATACACACATACACACACACCTCTAGTTCTACTCTTTGACACACTCCCTCACCTCCTCCCCCCCAGCCTCCCAGAACTGAAAGGACCTGGAAAGGGCTAGAAAAGGGAACAGGCTGGATTACGCAGTGGATTATGGATTGCAAAATTGTCCGAACTGTGGATTTCCTGATTGTTAAACTCTGGATTTGGCTTGATGGTGTGTTGATTGCTACAGCTCAGCTTCTGAGTGGGTTAACCCCCCCCCCCAGACAGGAGAGATGTTTACATAATTGTCATTTATTTTTATTTTTTTGTTGTTCAGGCTCTTTTGCTTTCTCCACCACCTCCTCCACCTCCTCTCCTTTATGTATTTGTGTGCTCGAGCAAAGCCTATTCTTATCCCTTGCCCACTGTTTTGTGTAACGAAAACCCTTCGTGGTTGTCAACCAGCGGCACTGACCGAAAATGGGGCGTTTATGTAAGTTATTGTTTGTTTGATTTCAGATCAGCTACAGCATCTTCTGTTTTTTTTTTTGTAACTTCTTGTTAAATGATGTTAATGATGGTGATTATGATGAGAATGACTATTTAAAATGATATGTGTGATGTGCAAGAATGAATTCAGGACCCTCCCCTTAATCCAAGTGCACCCAGACGCCTCTGAGCTCCACTGGACCGTGTTCAGTGAGGTAAAACATGTACAGTCCTGCAGATAGAAGCAGAAGTTCCACCATGGCCTAATATGAGGACACACACTCATACCTGCTCCACACAGTGTGTTTCAGTCATTAATGTACTCTCTGGTTCTGCTTCTGGTCTAGGGCTACGTCGTGTGCTACTTTGCCGTTAAATACAACTCAAATGAAGCAACAACAACAAAAAACAATTAAAAAATGAACTAAATAATTTCAACAATCGAGCAAAAAGATGCTGCATGTAAAACCAATTTAGCCTATAGGTGTTTCTAAATTGACTGACTGACTTGGCTGCCTTCTTAACCATTTAGACTCAGCTGTACAAAGGCTTCAAGGGCCCCGGGGCCCCATGCAGCACGAGTAACCATAGATGACCGAGCTCTCCCACCTTTTCTTTGTGTCTGTGGACACGTGAGCATGTTTACCAATGTTCGGTTCATACACTTACATGTACATTGTGAATGAAGCCGTCCAAGAATCAGTTTCTACTCGATTGAAACTGCGAACCAAGAATATTGGGGAATGTTTTCATTAACGTTGTTCTCTAAAAGAAAAAAAAGATCTAAGGGCCTAAATAGTGTCTGTATATATCGACTCTGTTTTTAGACATGTATGAGGTTTTGTTTTTTTAACATTCTTAAACAGACTGGACTTGATCATCTGTATCGACGATTGCCTCCAAATATACAGCAGAGAGATGGTATCTAAATCTCCCCAGCCTTCCACACTGATTACTGGTGTGCAGAAGCTTATTTTTAGAGAACAGTTTATTTTATTTATTCTTTTTTTGTGTCAATTTCACTCCAACAGGTCCTGACCAGACTAATGTTGATTCACATATTTTTGTGTTAATGTATGTTGATGACAAAATTGTCAAATGGACAGTTATGAATAATGTTAATATGTTTTTTTTCTGAATAAAGATTTCAACGAAATTGCATCCAATGAGCGTACATCTGTGATTTCTTTTTTATTGCAATGCAATTATATAAGACTGATAGTAATTGCCAGTACCATTATGGAAATGTGCACACTTTATTGCTTTAATTTATATGGGCCTATAAGGGGCCATCAGTACAGTCTGTGACACTAGTGAAGTGATGTGGTCTGAGCTGAGGCACCACCTAGTGTCTTCACAAACGTATGGCATTTAATGTAAATTTGAGTTTGTACACACAAAACACATCTTTCTCCTGCTACATTGACAGGCTTTCACCGATATGTTTGATGAGCATCCATTTTTTTCTTTATTCCATCTTCTAAAATCTGTTAATCTTGTACTTTACATGCCTACACTGAATAAATCGTTATTTACAAATGTAATCTTGCTAGTACCTGAGCAATTTTGTTCCCCAATGAATCACATTCACACAGACATTTTTAACAGCAGTAATAGCACAGGTGAAACCAATCACATTGATTAAACTTGCAATTAATTTCGTATGCGAGACTACGTTGATAATGGCGAACTGGTTAGCAATTACCTGTCACCCTGCAGTCACGGAACAACAGTATCATCTGTTTCTGGCCACCCAAATGTAAGTCCAATATTCTCTTTCTTTTAGCTCTGTTTTCGTCTCTACCAACTCCTGAGGGAAATATTCACTCTTTAGCTACTAAATGCTCCACTGAATTCACCGCAATTATGGTTTGTCTGCGGTTTGCTGCGGCTGAGTTGTGTCCAGAAACCTTAACGACAACCTGAGAACCAAAACAGCAAAGATGAACAGCTGAACAATGAACTGAAAAGATGTGGAACATTTTATGGTTTAAAAAAAAAATTTAAATTAAAATAAATTAAAAAAATGAAATAAAAATCGGAAAACCTCCAGGGAACGTTCTCTGTGATGGTTCTCTGAAGGTTTAAAAAATAAGCTGTAGGGAACCTTCAGAGAACGTTCCCTTAAGGTTCCCAGAACGTCAAGAAAACTTTCCTACATAACGATAGGATGGAAAGGGAGATAGGATGGTGAGGGAGATAGTGGGGATAGGATGGTGAGGGATATAGTGGGGATAGGATGGTGAGGGAGATAGTGGGGGATAGGATGGTGAGGGAGATAGTGGGGATAGGATGGTGAGGGAGATAGGATGGTGAGGGAGATAGTGGGGGATAGGATGGTGAGGGATATAGTGGGGGATAGGATGGTGAGGGAGATGGGATGGAGAGGGAGATAGGATGGTGAAGGAGATGGGATGGTGAGGGAGATAGTGGGGGATAGGGTGGTGAAGGATATAGTGGGGGATAGGATGGTGAGGGAGATAGGATGGTGAGGGAGATAGCGGGGATAGGATGGTGAGGGATAGGATGGTAAGGGAGATAGGATGGTTAGGGAGATGGGATGGTGAGGGAGATAGTGGGGATAGGATGGTGAGGGATATAGTGGGGGATAGGATGGTGAGGGATATAGTGGGGGATAGGATGGTGAAGGATATAGTTGGGGATAGGATGGTGAGGGAGATAGGATGGAGAGGGAGATGGGATGGTGAGGGAGATAGTGGGGGATAGGATGGTGAGGGATATAGTGGGGATAGGATGGTGAGGGAGATAGGATGGTGATGGATATAGGATGGTGAGGGAGATAGCGAGGGATAGGATGGTGAGGGATAGGATGGTAAGGGAGATAGGATGGTTAGGGAGATAGGATGGTGAGGGAGATAGTGGGGGATAGGATGGTGAGGGATATAGTGGGGGATAGGATGGTGAGGGAGATAGTGGGGGATAGGATGGTGAAGGATATAGTTGGGGATAGGATGGTGAGGGAGATAGGATGGAGAGGGAGATAGGATGGCAAGGGAGATGGGATGGTGGTGAGGGAGATAGTGGGGGATAGGATGGTGAGGGATATAGTGGGGGATAGGATGGTGAGGGATATAGTGGGGGATAGGATGGTGAGGGAGATAGTGGGGGATAGGATGGTGAAGGATATAGTTGGGGATAGGATGGTGAGGGAGATGGGATGGAGAGGGAGATAGGATGGCGAGGGAGATGGGATGGTGAGGGAGATAGTGGGGGATAGGATGGTGAGGGATATAGTGGGTATAGGATGGTGAGGGAGATAGGATGGTGATGGATATAGGATGGTGAGGGAGATAGCGAGGGATAGGATGGTGAGGATAGGATGGTAAGGGAGATAGGATGGTTAGGGAGATAGGGATGGTGAGGGAGATAGTGGGGGATAGGATGGTGAGGGATATAGTGGGGGGATAGGATGGTGAGGGAGATAGTGGGGGGATAGGATGGTGAAGGATATAGTTGGGGATAGGAGGAGCCAGGCCCAGGCAGGCGGCTCGTCGGCCCAGCGCCTGGTGGCGGGTTTGCCACGAGCCCGGCGGGCACAGCCCGAACAAGCTACGTGGCTCCCATCTCTCAGCCCATGGGCCCACCACCTGTGGGAGGAACCGTTGGGGTCGGGTGCGATGCCACATGGGTGGCAGTGAAGGTCAGGGGCCTCGGCGGACCAGACCCGGGCGGCAGGCGCTGGCTCTGGGGGCGTGGGCGTCACCTCTCTGTGGGGAAGGGCCGGAACTGGTGCGGGAGGTGGGCGCTACCGGTTAGATCTGGTGGGGCTTACCTCTACGCACAGTCTCGGTTCTGGAACCATACTCCTGGATAGGGGTTGGACTCTTTTCTTCTCGGAGTTGCCCAGGGTGTGGCGCGCCGGGCGGGTGTGGGGATACTCACAAGCCCCGGCTGGCGCCGCTGTGTTGGGTTACCCGGTGGGCGAGAGGAGGGTCGCCTCCCTCCGCCTGCGGGTTGTGGGGGAAAACTCTGACTGTTGTTTGTGCATATGCACCAAACAGGAGTTCGGGAGTATTCGGCCTTCTTGGAGACCTTGACTGGAGTCCTGCATGGGGCTCCAGTGGGGGACTCCATTGTTCTGCTGGGGGACTTCAAGCACACGTGGGCAATGATGGAGACACCTGGAGGCGTGATTGGGAGGAGCGGCCTCCCTGATCTAAACCAGAGTGGTTGTTTGTTGTTGGACTTCTGTGCTAGTCATGGATTGTCTATACTTGAACACCATGTTCGAACATAGGGATGCTCATAAGTGTACCTGGTACCCAGAGCACCCTGGGCCGAAGGTCAATGATCGATTTCATAATCGTTTCATCTGATCTGAGGCCGTATGTTTTTCTGGACACTCGGGTGAAGAGGGGGCAGAGCTGTCAACCGATCACCATCTGGTGGTGAGTTGGGTCAGGGGGTGGGGGAAGACTCTGGACAGACCTGGTAAGCCCAAGCGTGTAGTGCGGGTAAATTGGGAGCGTCTGGAGGAGGCCCCTGTCCGACAGACTTTCAACTCACACCTCCGGCGGAGCTTTTAGGTGCATCCCTGTGGAGGCTGGGGGCATTGAACCCGGTGGACAATGTTCAAAGTTTCCATTGCTGAAGCTGCGGCGAGGCTGTGGTCTTAGGATCTTAGGTGCCTCAAGGGGCGGTAACCCACGAACACCGTGGTGGACACCAGTGGTCAGGGAAGCCGTCCGACTGAAGAAGGAGTCCTTCCGGGATATGTTATCTCGGAGGACTCGGAGGCAGTGCAGGGTACCGAAGGGCCCGAAGGGCTGCAGCCTCTGCCGTGAAAGAGGCAAAGCAGCGGGTGTGGGAGAAGTTTGGAGAAGACATGGAGAAGGACTTTCGGTCGGCACCAAAGTGTTTCTGGAAAACTGTTAAGCCACCTCAGGAGGGGCGGGGGAACCATCAAGCTGTGTACAGTAAGGATGGGACACTGTTGACCTCCACTGAGGAGGTAATAGGGGCGGTGGAAGGAGCACTTTGAGGAACTCCTGAATCCGACTAATCGCCCTCTATGTTAGAGGCAGAGCTGGAGGATAATGGGGGATTGTCGTCGATTTCCCAGGCGGAAGTCACTGATGTGGTCAAACAACTACACAGTGGCAAAGCCCGGGGGATTGATGAGATCCGTCCAGAAATGCTCAAGGCTCTGGGTGTGGAGGGGCTGTCCTGGTTGACACGCCTCTTCAACATTGCGTGGAAGTCTGGGGCGGTGCCAAAGGGTGGCAGACTGGGGTGGTGGTTCCTCTTTTTAAAAGGGGGACCAGAGGGTGTGTGCCAATTATAGGGGTATCACACTTCTCAGCCTCCCTGGTAAAGTCTACTCCAAGGTGCTGGAAAGGAGGTTCGGCCGATAGTCGAACCTCGGGTTGAGGAGGAACAATGCAGTTCCGTCCTGGTGGGTGGAACAACGGACCAGCTCTTCACTCTCGCAAGGATCCTGGAGGGCCTGGGAGTATCTTAACCGGTCTACATGTGTTTTGTGGATTTGGAGAAGGCGTATGACCGGGTCCCCGGGAGATACTGTGGGAGGTGCTGCGGGAGTATGGGGTGAGGGGTCTCTACTCAGGGCCATCCAATCTCTGTATGACCAAAGTGAGAGCTGTGTCCGGGTTCTCGGTAGTAAGTCGGACTCGTTTCAGGTGAGGTTGGCCTCCGCCAGGGCTGCGCTTTGTCACCAATCCTGTTTGTAATATTTATGGACAGGATATCGGGGCGTGGTCGGGGTGGGGAGGGTTGCAGTTTGGTGGGCTGGGGATCTCATCGCTGCTCTTTGCAGATGATGTGGTCCTGATGGCATCATCGGCCTGCGACCTTCAGCACTCACTGGATCGGTTCGCAACCCGAGTGTGAAAGCGGTTGGGATGAGGATCAGCACCTCTAAATCTGGAGGCCATGGTTCTCAGCAGGAAACCGATGGAATGCCTTCTCCAGGTAGGGAATGAGTCCTTACCCCAAGTGAAGGAGTTCAAGTACCTTGGGGTTTTGTTCGCGAGTGAGGGGACAATGGGCGGGAGATTGGTGGGAGAATCGGGCGCAGCGGGTGCGGTGTGCATTCAATC